>NC_057836.1:52610606-52913636 GCF_910594005.1 Cervus elaphus | reverse complement strand
GGTGCCACAGGAAGATGAATCAGCCAAAGGGGTATTAAAACACATTCTCTTTATTTTTAGTTTCACTCTAAAGTCTATCATTTCTCTTTTCTTTTCAACTTGGCACCTGCCCCGTGTTCTCAGGGGCCCTACTCCCCATCCGTCTCCTCGCCCAGGCCTCTGTGTTTTGCTCCGGGTACACCTGGAGGTTTTCCCAGGGGTGGGTGTGACACGCTCAGCATGGCAGGTGAAGGGGTGACGGCTGCCAGGGCGGCCTGGCGTGTCTGAAGGGAGAGTGTCGGGAGGCGGAGGCCCTGGAGGGAGAGGCATCCGGGCCTGCATCAGGGAGTGAGCTGCTGGAAAACGGCCTCCACGGCAGCAGAGACAGCCCTTGGCATCACTGCAGAGAAGCAACAGCCAGAGTCAGCGACAGGTTGAACACAGGAGAGAAGCCGGGAGGGAGAGAGGGAAGGAGAGGTGGTTAGAGCGTCACAGGATATAAATAACTGCGGTGTGTGCACTTCAGTGCCAGTTGGGCTGTATGTGATGTCCCTTTCATGCTGGTGTGTCAGCAGCGTTGTTCCTGAACTGAAAAGGCCTGGGGAGTGTTTCTATAGCACCTAGCACTGTGCCATATGCAGAGAGGAAATAAGAAAGCAGGCAATATGGTATACTGAAAACAACATTGGCTTCCAGCCGCGGATTTTTTGTGCAAACTCACAAGTCGCACAGATTCTCTGAGATTCAGTTTTCTCATGAAGACAAAGTACTGGGTAACATCAAGCAGTCCTCCTAACAACGTGACTCTAAGGATTATCTAGATGGCCCCGGGGGCCCACTTTTTAATCAACAATGCATATATGGCACATAAGTGTTTTTCCCTGAAAGTGTAAGTCGCTCAGTCATGTCCAACTCTTTGCAACCCCCTGGATTATACAGTCCATGGAATTATCCAGGCCAGAATACTGGAGTGGGTAGCCTTTCCCTTCTCCAGGGGATCTTCCCAGCCCTGGGATTGAACCCAGATCTCCCACGTTGCAGGTGGATTCCATTACCAGCTGAGCCACAAGGGTAGCCCAAGAAGGCTGGAGTAGGTAGCCTATCCCTTTTCCAGTGATCTTCCCAACCCAGGGAATCGAACCGGGGTCACCTGTATTGCAGGCAGATTCTTTACCAACTGAGCTATGAGGGAAGCCTGCTTTTCCTTAATAATAGAGAAGAATCTTCTGAAGAAAAGTTTGATGAAAGAACTAGGACTTTCCTCTTTTTCAGGTTTAATTTTAGACAAAAACAAGATTGATATTTCAGATTAATTTAAGAGAAGTAGGGATCAGCATTGAGTGTGATGGAGGAAAACAGAGGAAATGCTCAATATAGAGGCGGGTTTGGGTAAGGAAAGGGAACAAGGCCCTGTTGGGACTGCAGAAGCCAGATCGAGGCATGATACAGGGGGGAATTAGGAGGCTAAGAAAGGTAAGAGTCATCTGCTGGAGCTGTTGAAACAGAAACAGTTTCCATCTCAAAAACTGAGATCCTAAAGGTTTTGAGGCATGAGGAAGTGGCCTCGCTTGTGTGGGCACTTAGAAATTAGAATGAGTATGAGAAAAGTCTTTCTAGAAATCACTGGACATGGTCTTTTAGCATTTCACAAAGCTGTATCTTCTAAAGGTAAGTGACTAGTCCTAGAAGGGTTGTTAATATTGTTGACCAGAGCACTGAACTTCCTAGTATTCAGTATGGGTAACACTTTATTTCACTGGTTTCCTGAGTGTCTGTCTATGGTATATGAATCCTCTGTGTGATATTCAATTCCTTCCTGGGGGGACAGGTGCAGAGTCCCCAGAAAATTCCATCTACAATTGCATGGTATTTTATCTGATAACATGAATGGGCATCCAGACAGGTCATCATCTCTGTCATTGGTATCCAACATCTGCCCAGAGGACAAAATAAAAAGTGGACCATTATAAATATGGTTTTACAAATGCTACACTTTTATTTATTTATTTTTTTTAATAAATTAATGTTGAGGTTGTTAAAATTTTGAAATCTGTACAGGGAGTTCTCAAGCAAGTGATAATATTAATATGATTCATCCGAATATCAAGCAAGTATGCAGACTGAGGCTGACTGCTTCCTTTGGAGAGTGATTATATTATCTAGGGGCTTCCCTAGTAGCTCAGCTGGTAAAGAATCTGCTTGCAGTGCAGGAGACCTGGGTCAGGAAGATCTGCTAGAGAAGGGATAGACTACCCACTCCAGTATTCTTGGGCTTCCCTGATGACTCAGCTGGTAATGAATCCATGTGTAATGGGGGAGACCTGAGTTACATCCCTGAGTTAGGAAGATCCCCTGGAGAAGGGAAAGGCTACCCACTCCAGTATTCTGTCCTGGAGAACTCCATTGATTGTACCATTCATGGGTTCACAAAGAGTCAGACACGACTGAGTACTTTTCACTTTCACTCTCTTTCTTTCTATATTATCTCAGAAACTTTCAGCTAAAATCTGGACTCATCCTACCATTCTTTATTTCTTTTTTTTATTTCTATAGAATTTTGCTATTATAATTTTCTTCCCTCCTCCTTAATGTTTACTTGCTTAAACATGACTAAGACTTCAACAGTTTTCCTCAAATTATTGTATTTTAGAAGTTTATGTATCTTTGGATATGATAGCTGTCCTTAACATTGACTTCAAGGTCAACTAAGAAGTATCTTAGTCATATGACAATCACAGAACTCAGTTTAGCCACCCCACTTCTCCCAATCTCTTTCCCTACCCCCAAATATTATTTTTCTGAATTGAGCAAGTGAAGTATGAAAAAAGAGAGAGGTGTGGCTAGGTTGCGACTCATCTCCAAGCTAAATCCTGTTTTGATCTTTACTTCTTCTGGGATCAATATCATGTCTGTTATTTCCAAACCTCATTCAATGCTTTTAGCAAATATTATTATCAATCAAGAAAAATATCTGCTTCTCTTATTTATGTTACTAATGGAAAACATTTTCAGCTTGTAATTTTGGCTGGAGAAACCAAACTTTTTCATTTTTATTTTTTCTCACATACTCCAACACACTTGTGAATGACCCCCTCACTCTACTCTGGGACCACACTCAGAGGCAATGTCCTCCTGGCCTTTGAGCCAGTCACTCACTTCTGTGAATTTTCTTTCTGAGAACTGGAGACAATTGCCCCAGAAGTCACTTTCCAATTTATCACAGAACCTGTCCGTGGCTGCAGAATTAGTTGGCCTCATTAGAAGCAAGCAACGTGAGGCCTGATGTGTCCTACAGCTGCAGAAGCTCCTTTGTGCAGGGACACTGGGCCAGGATAGCTGCTTGTGGGATATTTTATTTCCCTCAACACTTGCCTCCTGTCTGCTCGCTTTGGCTCAGGTCTGGGTTTGGGAAGCCTGCATGAAGGCACTGCTGATGCTAATATTTGGCATGATTGTTGTTGTTTAGTTGCTAAGTCATGTCCAACTTTTTTGCAACCCCATGGACTGTAGTCTGCCAGGCTCCTCTGGCCATGGGTTCTCCCAGGAAAGAATACTAGAGTGGGGGTGCCATTTCCTTCTCCAGGGGATCTTCTCAACCCAAGGATCGAACCTGTGTCTCCTGCATTGGCAGGCAGATTCTTTACCACTGATCCACCATGATTAGCTCTGACCTAACTCTGTTAGAAAGTCAGGGCCCAAGTTCAGGGGCAAAATACACAGTTGTCAAACAAGGTAGCCTCTATTCTCTCTTTCCAGCCTGCAAACAAGTACCTGCTTCCTTATAACCCTACAACTAGCCTCTCACATGTCTGAGAGAGGAGAATATAAAATCCAGTGACCTCTTAATGGGTATGGTCTCCATAATCACCACAATGTCAATTAAATACCTATTTGTATAATATTTGTTAAACTGCATGTATAAACCTTTAGATTGATGAGAAGAAATGATTGTCAAGGTCTTGCAGCACCTTCTGTGTAACAGGGATGGGAGGAGAAGTGAAGCGTTTTGATTCGAGTAGCAGGGATTCTGATAAGAGAATGTAGAGAGAGCTACATCCTCATTGTTGGATGTCAGTTCAAGTCTTTGGCAATGATTTTCACAAGAAAAAGTGACAGGAAAAAGAGGGCTGTTGCTTTAGAAATATTTTAATCTACTTCTAAAGACTCGCTAAATTTATTAATTTTTCTTCTCAAGCAACTTCTTGTCTTCCTCTTCCTCCTCCTCTGCTCCTGGTTCAGGATGATACTCTGAGAAAGGTACTTGTGAAGTCCTAGTCTTCCCGTATCTTCTCAAAGAACCAGTGCTCCCGCGGCCCACTGAGATCTGCCCTCTACAGGCATTTCCCGCGGTCAGACTATGAACCATCATAAATTCCTTGCATTCTTCAGAACATCTGTGCCTTCTTTTGCCACATCTTTTTTCCTGGTACTCAACAGGCCACAAATCACCCTGGACTTCTTCTTCCAGGCTGTTGATGTCTTAACACTCCCCTTTCAAATCAAATTCCTCTCGTCCTTGGCTGTGGCTCTTGGCTTTCCAGTCTTCTCATCTCCCCCATCTGGGTTAGTCATCTGTGGCATCACCACCTGTGGTTCTTCCTCCTAGCCTTCTATCTGGCCTGAAATGATGCACTTCTTCAAGTGTCAGAGTTACTACGCAGACCATACTACCTGGTTTGATGCTTAGTTAAGCTTCCTTTCCTTGGTTTAAACACAGTGGTGCAGACAACATCTTCACGTGCAAGAACACTTGAGAACACTAAAACTTAGAGGCTATTGATTAGCTAGTGAGAAAGAAGGAGCTATACCAAGACCTAAAGGTATATGAAATGAGGTTTGAACCTTTTCTATTAAACACAAGTTTCTCTGGAGATTGAAAGGGGCATTTCATTCTTCTGTCCATTTTACGTTTAAACTTATTTCTTTCACATTTAGAACAGATGGATGCCTTTGCAATAATATATTACCAACAGCTTCCCTTTGTTGAATGCTTTCTATTAAAATTGTATAGTAAATATTACTTTTCTTGTCTTATTTCATTTATAGCCTCTGCATGGAGTAGGCATTATTACTATATCCATTTTACAAAGGAGGACACTGAGGTTTAGCAAGGTTAAGTAGCTGGTAAGTTACCGAGCCAATTCACCTCAACTTGGGATACCTTGAAAGTGGGAGATTTCTCAGGTAAGGAAAATTTCTGAAGCTGATACCATTACCGGGATCCTCAAAGGCACATAATGCTAAAATCCATGATGGATGTGGGGAAGACTATCTAAATTAGCCCACTAACTCCAGTGTTAGAGCTCATGAGGCAGACAGAGGTTTAGCCTAGGCATTCCAGAGAGTGCCAGAAGGAATGTCATGCATGGCTTTTGCCCTTGAGAAAAAAGTCTGGGCAGCCCTGTGGTTTAAGGCATGGCTGGGTGTTCACATCTCACCCAGTACACTGCGATTCTTTCCACTTTCAAAAGGGGTAGTCAGCTCTGTCATGCAGCCAGACCATCTTGTTTCCAATCCCCTTGAATTGCACAAAGTCATAACAACTTTAGCAGAAATTGAAAAGAGAAATGTTAACCAGACTCTTGCTATCCCAACAAATCAAATATCATAATTTAAAATTTTTTTTTAGTTTTCACCCAGATGCATGCATCAGTTTGACACAGGTACGTCACAGCTTAAATTCAAGGTAGCATTTTTGTGTTTTTTCACTTTTTTTTCATTTTTGTGTTTATATTGTAGGCATTTTTCATACTGTTATATAATCTTCATAATTATAATTTTAAAGCTGAAGAATATTTTCTTGAGTAGATTTGCCACCATTTATTTTTTAAATCATTTTCCTGTAGTTAGACATTTAGGCTATGTCCAGCTTTATCACTATTTTAACTAATGCAACAATAAGTGTCTTTGTGCACATAACTTTCTACTTCTAGATCATTTGTAAGAATAAATTCCCAAATAATATTATCAGACAATCCTAATTTGATGAAAGCCCACAGTTTCTCATAAGGACCAAAACAGAGAATTATATCCAGATTTCCCCCCAGGATTAGAAAAGAGAGCATCAAGGTGGAGCATAAACAGGAATCTTACCTGCATCCCATGAATTAGAATAAAAGAACCAATTTCTGTTTTCAATTACTAGTGCAGTAATTGAATTGCAGTTTCCTAGTGCGTCCAAAAGTTTGCCAAGTAGAAGAAATACCAGGAAAAATGAAATTGATGACAAGAGACCCTGGTTCTCAGTTTTCAAAATCACCAAGTACCTATATGAGTTTTCTTCTCTGGGGTGGGGGAAGGGGATCCCCAGAAGCATAGCTGCTGACAGCATCACACCCCCGCAGGGAGCGGAGGAGTTTGTGGTCTAAATAGCAAAGGCTCTGCTCTCAGGAGCCTTCTGAACTCAGGTCCTCTCTGGAATGCCTTGTTCTGCCCAGCCTGGAGTCTCTCAACCTGCTTTCAGGGAGTAATACCCCTGACAGCCCATCTGACTCCAGATTTGACCACATCTGTCCTCCTTTTACTACATTATTCCTCTCTTGCTTATAATCATTCCATCACAAATGTTCATTGAACACCTACTATATTCTAGACACTGCTCTGAGTCCTGAGGATAAGACATGAACAAAACAGACGAAAATGGGATCACAGGTCACCATGCCCTCCATGACCCCGGTTCCTATGACAACCTGAAAGGAAGCTATAGTGCAGAGATGCTGACTTTAGCAGTTCAAACACCACTGCCCAGAGTGGCTGGAGTCTGAGTCTAGCAAGGGAGTTTCCTTCCAGTCCCTGAGAAAACTCTTGTCTGAGGGTTTCATTCCCGCCAACCTCTTTGCTATGGTTTTGCCAGTGGTCATGTATGGATGTGAGAGTTGGACTGTGAAGAAGGCTGAGCACCGAAGAATTGATGCTTTTGAACTGTGGTGTTGGAGAAGACTCTTGAGAGTCTCTTGGACTGCAAGGAGATCCAGCCAGTCCATACTAAAGGAGATCAGTCCTGGGTGTTCACTGGAAGGACTGATGCTGAAGCTGAAACTCCCATACTTTGGCCACCTCATGTGAAGTGTTGACTCATTGGAAAAGACCCTGATGCTGGGAGGGATTGGGGGCAGGAGGAGAAGGGGATGACAGAGGATGAGATGGCTGGATGGCATCACCGACTCAATGGGCATGAGTTTGAGTAAACTCTGGGAGTTGGTGATGGACAGGGAGGCCTGGCGTGCTGCGATTCACGGGGTCGCAAAGAGTCAGACACGACTGAGCAACTGAACTGAACTGAACTGAACCTCTTTGAAAGTGCAAAATGATTGTTTTGTGCATCACAAACTAGCACCTCATCTATACATTAGTCTTTATTTTCTGTTTTATTTCAAATGGTAAACATTCTCCACCCACATAACTGCCTCCTAATTCCCATGAAAAGACCAACTTCAGGTTCATATGCCTGTGGGGACTCTTGAAGCCTCCAGGGCCCAAGGTGACTCAGACGTCATACAGTGGGTGATTACACAGTGATACGTATCAGTACTTCTGAGGTTGTGCATCTATCAGTATCATCCAGAATTCTGGTTAAAACAACACTGTTGGGGTCCACCCTCAGTTTGTGTATCAGGAATTGTGAGCTGGTGCCTGAAAACCTGCATTTCCAAGTCTTCAGATGATGCCCTTGTGTTTCTGGTCTCCATGGGATACAGGCATCTAACATCAGGATGTAATATATGACTAAGTGGTGGAGCTCTGGTTAGGAGGAAAGGGCCAGTGAGGACCGACATCCAGAGAAGGACCCCTTACCCTTTCAAGACTCCATAAAGACTTCCTATCTCTTTGGATAACTGGTTAATAAAGGTAACCATATGTTAGTCTAGTAGCAGATCTAGTTTTACTGCAAGAAGGAAAAAAAAATCATAACCCTCCAAAGTAAGAAACTACACTGAAACACAAAATGCATGTTGACCTTTTTCCCTTCCCTGCCTTTTTTATCTGCACAGCCTGTGTTGTTCTGACTGCAGCTAGCACCTGAAGACAGCAAGCCAGTTTGCGGGGAGGGAAATTAGAGCCTTAACAAATTCGCTGGCCACGTGGAAAGCTGGAAACACAGGGACGTCCTCTGATATGGAAAGCTGCCTTTTCTAAGGATCAGGTTCAATTTATTTTTATGCTTCCAAATTGTCAGGTGGGTATTCAAGCCAGTCTGCTCAACTGTAAAACTTATTTCTAGACGACAGACCTCCCAAGGATCCACATCTATCGTTTCTATGTCCTCACCCTTTATAACCTCCCAGGCTAATGCAGAGAAGCCAAACAGGGGTGGGGTGGGTTTTTGGCACACTCTCAGGACCACATCATCAAAACCTCTTTTCACGGGTCATTCAAAACTCATGGCAAAGGAGTGTGCAAGGGAAATACAGAACCAGGTGGTTAAATCTACCAGAGGGCATCCAATTTTGCAAAAAAGAAAAAATCATAATTTGTTATTTGTCAGTCAGGCTACACATACGCATCAGCATTTCTTGAGCAAGTGTCAGGATCAACCCTGCTGAGGAAACAGGGTTAATTAATCCAACTGCTTCCATGCAGACGTGGCAGGAAGAGGACAAACGCTGCTCTATTTCTTTGCCGAGCCCTTCTCATGAGAGCGTCTGTGAGGCTCCCATAGCTTTAAATCAAATGGTGCCCCGCAGGCAGGAAATCCATATCGGGAGCAGGGGGAGGAAAGCAGGGGCCACTGCTGGCTTGGCAATTATAACCTTCCTCCAGGTCCCTGTTTCCATTTCCCTTTAAAGAAGAAGTTGGGTTTTTAATGATTCCCTTTCTAGTCACTTCCTTCCCGTTGCCTTGCGAGGTCATTTCAGTGCACGCCTTCTTCACAGATCTATTTCTGGAAAACATCAGAGGGAAAATGACCTCATTCACTAATTGGGAAGCCAGTTGGGTATCCCCAGGGTTGGCTGGTACTTCTCTGTTGAGGGGTCTCCCCACCCTCCCTGGCTGTTACTTATTAGCATCCTTTGCGTACTGAGCACTCCATCAAGGCTGAAGGAGCTTGGGAAGAGGTAGAATACTTGGTCTAGCCCCAAGAAACTCAGAAGTTAATAAGAAATGTGAACCAACAGGTCAACATGAGCGCAGAAACTTAGTAGAACTCTAGCACCAAACAGGTCCTTAGAAACCCTCTAGTCCAGAGATGAGTTTTGGTAAGAGGCCTGTGAGTCCTCTGCATGGCGTGTAATTATGTGTGTTTATGGATTTTCCTGGAGAGTGGAAATTCAGACACTCAAAAGGTCCCATGATCTGAGGAAAATAGGGAAATACAGGCCCAGGCTTGCAGGGAAGCCAGTCGTGTTCCTGTTTTACCTTTCACAAACATCCAGCTGGCCTGCACGGCGTATACCAAGTACTGCAGTCAATCTCGAAAGACACCAGAGGATCTAAGACCCTGCTTCAGCCCAGTGTTCACCAAAAAGCCACACAAAAAGCTCAGGAAACAGCTATACATGTCATCCCATTAGAGAGTCTGAAACTTCACCAGCCTGTTCAAGTTTGTGAGAGATGCTATAGTGAAGAAACTTATCTGATGGTACTGAAGTCCACTTTCCCTATATTTAATGGACCATTGGACTCCTATTTTCCAGAAATGTCTATCAAATTCCTAGGGAACTAAGGCAACCATATCCTGAAATTCCTTCCATTTATCACTTCTTTTGATTAAAGCACATGAAAGAGTCCTTTGGAAATGTCAATAATTTACTAAGGAATAAGGCATTATCTATAAATTAAATTAATCAATAATTTACCAAGGAATAATGCATTATCAGGCTTCCTTTGTGGCTCAGTTGGTAAAGAATCTGCCTGCAGTGTGGGAGACCTGGGTTCGATCCCTGAGTTGAGAAGATCCCCTGGAGAAGGGAAAGATTATCCACTCCAGTATTCCAGCTTAGAGAATTCCATAGACTATACCCATGGGGTCACAAAGAGTTGGGCATGACTGAGTGACTTTCACTTCACTTCAATGCATTATCAGCCATCGACATCCCAGCAGAAGTGAAGTCTAGGTCTAGGAGAATAGCCTATAAAGAGCGTTGGTTTGCTAATGGGAATTGGTTCAGAATAGCAGACAACTGCTAAACTGTAAGATGTTCAGAGCTACCCCCACCTCTTGGGAAGCTTTCTCCTTGGGGAATCTACCACATTAAAGATAGCCACCATCTGGACATCTATCATTCCATTGTTTCTTTCAAAACATTGATCAAGATTTGATTGGGTTCTGTTTATTTATTGCTTGACTTGTACCTAGCCTCCTTCCTCCCCACCCCCACTGGAATGCAAGATCCATAAGATTCTGTTCACTGCTGTAGCCTCAACACCCACTGCAGACCTGCAAATAGTACAAGCTTAATGAATACATTTTGGTGGTATACACTGTGTGGACATGCTACTGAATGAATAGAAAAATTGTGATTTGTTCACTGCTGTATCCCCTGTGCCTTTCATTAAGGCTCAAAAAGATGTTGAATCAAATGGTTGGACAGAAGTGGTTTGCATTGCTTATCATGCTCAAACCATGCTTGTGGGTATTGGGAGAAGTGAGTGTTATTCAGATTCATATAGGATTGATATAAATTGAGATTCCTTTCTCAGTGACTGAAATAATAGAAGGTTTTTCAGATTGCACGAAGGCAGGAAAAAGATTCCCAAGCATTAGGAGGTAGGATTACAATCTCAAGTGACCTTTAATAGTGTAGAAGGGGGTGGTCATTAAAAACAGGAAGATGTTTAAAGTGAACAAAAATGGGCTCCGATTGGCAGAGACAAGTACTACAGCAAGATAGCTGTGGACTCTGAGTGAGTGAGAAAGTTTAGCAACAAAACTGTAATATAATGCGGACGTATGTCGAGAATTATAAAATGAAAGCCTAGAGAGTAATCTTTCCACAAAACTTGGCATTGCTGAGGTTTTAATTAGAGTGGGAACTCAGATTTCATTCTCCTATTTTAAGACTCATTTGGAGAATCTGGAAAGGATCCAGATAGGAGTAAAAAAAAAGATTAACTAGGTGGAAAATAGAATGAAAACTCAGCCCCAAAAAGGAAAGACTGAGAGGTGACTTAATCTTCACCACCAGGTATAATAAGGGTTATTATTACACGGAGTATTCCTTCTCATCTCCACTGAGGACTAGACAAGGGTAAACAGACTTGCGCTGCTTTGAAAGTGTTTCCACTTTAGCATCAGGAAGAATTTCTTGATTGTAAGGGGGAAACATGCCAACCCAGTGTGCTGTGGGAAGCTGCCCTGGAGATCTTTAAATGTAGGATGACAACCATCTGCCTCGGAAGGCTTAGATAGAAGCAGGGGACTGGACCTAAGGACCTCTTGGCTTTCCTTCCATCTTTGATTCTGTGTTCAGAATCCCAGCCACTAAGCACCCCATTCTACACTAATCCTCCATTCCCGTCATAAGACAGACCCCACACTGTCAAAATCCGAACGGCTTCCCCCCGGGAGGAGCTCAATTGTTCTCTCGTGAACAGGAAGGAAGCTGATAGTGTTGCTTCAGCTGCTTCCCTCCTCCAGCCCCCACAGAGCGAGGCCAGCTCTGGTCCTGATGGGCCTCCCCAAATACTGGGACGGGTCTGCTCTCCATCTTGTGTGGGACTGGAAGATGTGCATCCAGTTGGAGACAGTTGATACCTCCAAGAATCAAGGAACACCAGAGCCGCCAGACATGTCAGAGCTAATCCAGTCCAATCACCTGCTGCTCAAATGAGGAGACCTCAAAAGCTGCAATGACTGTCTTCAGGTCATTCAGCCAGTTCTCTCTGCTTGGGACTAAAATATACACCTTGTTTTTCCTTATTCCACAGTGGCTCCTCTCTAATTGTTTGTACGCTAGTTGGAAGGAATATTTTAAATGCAGATAGAATGTCTAAAACCGTATCTGCAGTAGCTTAACTGTAGGTGTAAAGATAGGAAAGGAAGAGCAGAAACTCCTCTGGCAGGTTACGGATACCTGGGAGCATCATTCAGCTGGAATGAGCACACACAGCTCACCCTTGGTCTCTAGTAGGTCACCGTCTCCTGTCAGTGAGGTCAGTGGACCAGGAATATTTTAAGGCTTATTCCACTGCAATATGTTGTGATTCTGTGATTTTAAATTTTTGTTACAAAATAATAGTGAACAGAAACTCAGTTGCTGGGTTAAAGGAACGAGTTTGGGGGGGAGATTATTTGTGATGTAATCAGATAGCTGCTCAGTTTATCTGAGACTCCAAAATGGCAGTTTTCTTTCTTTTTATTTAAAAAATAACGTAAAAGTTTTATATTGGGGTGGGGGATGGCCAAGCTTCAGCTGCCACCTGTGCAAAGAAATTTCCAAACCTGTTCCTCTGGACTGTCCTCTCTGAGCTTTGGACCGCCACCACTCATGAGCCTGGGGATTATCTTCTGAATGCCCCATTATTATTCATTATCTCTAGAACCAAAGTGAAAGTCCTTGTCATTAACAAAAGTTAACCAAAGTCAAATATTCCTCTAGACTTGCCCATGTCTGCACCATCATCCTCTTACTTATCCAGACCCAAAATCCTACAATCATCCTTGACTACTTTATCCACCTTTTTCCTTTTGTCCAGAGAGGCAACATATTGTATCAAGTCTTCCTTTATCATAGCTGACAGATTTCCCAATTTCTGCCCATTCCCACTATTCCTGGAAAATTCCAGGCACTCATGACTCTTCTGTCTCCAGCTTTTTTTTGCCCTTGTTTATCTTTCAGATGAGCTAGAGCAAATGAGGCAGGTGACAGAGGATTGCAGTTTCAGAAGTCAAGAGCGATAACTGGGAGTGGGAAATAGCTGGAAAGCAGACTGTGGCAGGAACTGACTTGGGGGAAGCTTGGCACTGCACATCTTCAGAGGTTGGGCAGTGTGTGGATGTCCCACAGAATGTGAGAAGGAGGTCACAAGACATTTTGTATAGATATTATAAAAAACTGTAACCTAAGTAGACTACAAACTTGGGGACATCTGATTTATCATTTAATTCTTGAAACAATTCTATAAGATAGTAATTCTGTAATAATTTCATTTTTCCCATCTTACCAGTGAAAATACCAAGTGTTAGAAAAGTTTATTGATTTGTCTTAAGACCATTTACCTACTAAGTGGCCAAGCCAAAATTCAAACTCAGGTCTGCCCAAGCACTAAATCATTCTACCATAGTAATCCTGCCTAGAGCATCTTAGAGCATTCTCAAAGAGGAACTGAATATGAAACACTAGAAAATAAAGCCTAGTATATCTCTTAATCCATTTACTTGATACAGCAGTGTGGATAGTACCAAAAGAGATATATTTTTATTTACCCTTTTCCAGAGTGACTTGTCACATTATTTTGCTTGGCCTAATAAATAAAGTTATGTGAAAACAAATGATCTTTCCATTACAAAAAATATACTCCCTCCCTCCATCATTTTAGGCTCCTTTTTAAGTTCTGCTGATCCTAATTGTCATCTCTTAAGGTGCTGAGAAGCTTGTTAATTGCTTTTGCCTTGTTCAACATCATCTAACAAAGGCAGAAAGGAAAGGACAACTGAGGATAAAGTCATTCTCTTGGGTAGCCATTCATTTGCTCTAATACAATTGGTTAATGGACAGGGCATGAAATTGCTCAAGAAACATGGCCACCAGGAGTTTTGTTAATATTTTCTATACCCAAGTTTAAATAGTTTAAAATAATCTGGAGTGAAGCCAGTCTCATATGCAAGCATAATGATAAAAATAATAATAAATGTTAGCTGAGCATCTACTATGTGCCAGGTGCTAGTCTAAGCACCACTGGTCACCTCATATCATCTCATAGGAACAAAGAGAGTGTCCCTATACCTGTGCTTGATAGCATGGAAAGTAGTCCAGAGATCACAGAGCTCATCAAGTAATGCTGCCAGGACTGGCATCTGGATCTGGCTGATACTAGATCAACCTTTGATTCTGTGGTGCATAGATGAGCACCTAAGTGGTATGACTTGTATTTTGGGGTGGTCCTTCTGGCAGGGATTCCTACTCATTGCTCAATACCCATTTTCCCTCTTTTCATAATAACAGAAATCCTAATTTTTAGCTAACCATGTTTCTCAGACTCCCTTGCAGCTATATATGGCCATTTGCTGAAATTCTAGACAATGGCACATAAGTGAAAGTGTTATGTGATAGCTTCTAGAATCCTTCCTTAAAAGACAACCAAATATATATATATATATATTTTTGCTTTTTGAAAATCTTGCTGACTGCAATGCTGTTCCTAGATGCTCCAGGAGCTAGTGTGGGCCATACAGATGAGGCCAAAATGTAAGGATGATGACATAGAAAGATATTAATAGAAGGAACCTGGATCCCTTAGGACCTTGTGGAACAGAGCTGATGTTCAACAGCCCTGATCTATGTATCTTGGGGTGTCTGCATGAGAGAGAAATAAATTTCCATGTTGTTTAAGCCAGTATAATCCTAGAACTCTGTTACTTGCAGAGTATCTTAATGATAACCACTTCTTGAATGAACAAAACTCGCTGGTCACCAAATGACTCCTGCTGCCTCGAATGTCCCTATTATAGCTTTGTTCATTTGGATTGTGAGTGAGTGAAGTTGCTCAGTCGTGGCCTACTCTTTGCGACCCTGTGGACTGTAGCCTACCAGGCTCCTCCGTCTGTGGGATTCTCCAGGCAAGGATACTGGAGTGGGTTGCCATTTCCTTAGGGTATACTTATACTGGGCTTCTGGGAAGGAAGGTAACAGACCCCACAGGGTGCATGGATGGAGCATGAGGAGGCATAAAATAGGTAAGCTTAAGATGTTTATAATTTTGTGGCGGGCCTTGGGAGGTGCTGCTGTAGTGGTGTGTGTGAGGGGCCAAGATGGAAGGGACAGAGTAGAGTTAGGGTCTTCCTCACTCTTGACAGTATGGAAGAGGCCTAATTTGTATTTTGTCTACTTAACAGTTTAGTTCAGGGGCTGGTCTCTTTTAGGAAATTCACCCAATTCTGTGATTACACAGAGCAAAAGTTCAGGTTATATAAGAATTGGATAAGTGGTGATGATGACACCTTTGTATCAGCTATACTAGACTGAAACAGGAGAATCATGGTCATACAAGTAGAGCATTCTCCCAGCACTCTCTCAGTTTCACAGGGAAAAAAGAGAGCAACCTCTGTAAGCAGTTATTCATGAGTGTATTCACTCAGAAATTCACGCAACAAATGTATTTACTGAATACTATTTGGTAGGCATACTTTTGATGGATTAAATATTAGAAAATGTTAAGGAAATTCAAATCTATGGTGACAAAATGACTTCTAATCTAAATAGTCTTCTGCAAAGTTAAAATCCAGTTTAAATACAAATCACTTTAAAAAGCAAACAAAACTGTTAATAACCTACCATATTTAAGGCACCATCCTAAGTGTTGTGGAGTATGTGACAATGGCTGGGTAAGGCAAAGTCCTGGCCTTCACAGAGTTTCTGATTCTGCAGGGGGATGAGATAGCCCTTCATATAAAGCAGAATGAGGTTAAGTGACATAGCAGGTACAGATATAATGAAGGTCAGAGAAGAAACACTGCTGAATCTCCACTCATGAGAGAGACGACTATCTCGTGGATTCCTTTAGTACTCCATTGCTATGGTTTTCTGCTTGCAGAATAGGGGAGGCAGTGGGGTTGTTCTACCACTGATATCCGCACCATTGTAGGGTTTCAGCAGAGGCTTTCTGTCAGGACATTGATGATGGGATTGCTTTCTCAGAAGAGAGATTTTAGGAATTGAAAGGTCTTTTCCAACCCTATAATTCCGTGGTTCTTCTATCTCCATTCTTAACAGAAACTCTTACCATCTGGACTACCTAGAGTTTCTAGGTTTTGTCATATGATATGTATTTGGCAGAAGGAAAATATGAACATGGGTAGTACAGAGACCTCCAAGAGATGCTACCTCATGAATTCTCTTTTTCATCTCTTCCAGTAGAATAGATAGAGGTGCCCAAAAGAAAATGTTCAACAGCATTGAATGAGGGTTGTGAGATGAAGACTTAAGCATTTTGGTAAAGTGATGGATTCTTCAGAACTAAGAAAATCCATCCAGAGTATCTCTGTGTTACAGGTGTGTGTAAGTTTTTACACAGTCGATTTTTTCCCAGGGCTTTTACATTATTCTCCTATCACTGTTTCTTTCCCTCACTAAATTTCATGCTTTTCTTGCCCGTTTCGCTCATTTGTTGCTCAAAGCTCAAAAATCTCCTTATTTTACACAATTCTCATAGAAATTGCTCCATTACAAACAGAAAAGGAGTAGCACAAAGAGCTAAGTGAAACATTTTGGTTGTGACAGGAACCTTATTTGCCTTTTGGCCCCGCTTTCTGGCTTTCTTTGTGAAGTTTCTCTTGCTCTGATGGCCCCAGCAGCTTTTCACCATGAGCGGAAACACAGCCACCAGGCAATGCTCCACTTGGAGACAAATGGACTCCTGATAGCTCTAGGGCTAAATTAGATCTGATAAAATACTCTTTTTTTTTTTTTTTTTTTTACTCCTCAATCTATTTTCACCCCTCATTTGAAGGTCAAGGGAATGTACCGTCTAATTTGGAGACTGTGATTATTACCATATGTTGGCAAATACAGATAAAGGACACATTTTCTTTCTCTTAAACTCATTTTGGTGCCCTCAAATTCTACTGATATTTTAAATTTCGTTTTCTCAGTATCTACGTGCTGCTGGTCAGTATTATGTTATTCTATCTGTGGATCTAATTTTGACTCATTATTTCCAATTTGAGTAAGGCTGTAATAATAAATTGGGTAGACTTTCAGAAGAAGGGTCTTGGGTCATTTCTCCTAAACTCCTATTTATTGCAGGCTTTGGGATCTAGGGATACAAAATTGCAGAGGGTTAGCCTTCAAAGAAGCTTCCTATCATCTCATTGTACAAAGTTAATCTACTAGTGTTCATTACTAGTGGTAGAGGAGAGCAAAGAAAAGGATTTTTCAAAAATGAGCAATGTTACTGGCAAGAAAATAAGCTAATGTCAAAATATACATCCTAATGCCATATCAAGTCACAGTTTCATATCTGGAATTTGATCAGTGGTTCCCCACACGTAGTCTAGCTTCTATATTCTGAGAACTCTTTCAGGGAGACCAGTTGGCTCCTAGATAGGGGATTGGGTTCATGAACGAAGTTTGATCAAAACCAGCTACTTACAGACTCCAGCTCGCTTCAAGGACCAGAGAGACCATTGCTTTCCCTTCTACACGATCAATTGTATATTTCTCAAGCAAATAACTGGAATACTGTCTTTTTTAAAAAAATTCTATTTTGCTTGTTTGTAGAGTTGGTAATAAATTTCTAGGAAGCTAGTGCTTCCAGAAGTTTAAGAGCAAGAGACCAAGTTATAGTCCAGTGGAGATTTTATGGTGTCCTTTCCTTAATACCTTCCCAGGACTAGAGGCTTCAGTGTACCTGGAATTTCTCAATACTTGTAGGAAAACAGAGAGGACCAATGAGTCTGACTCCAGATGGAAACCAACATGTCACACAATTTTTCAAGTTGCCTCCCTTGGTTGGCTGGGTTAAGAGGAAAGATTAAGAGCTCAAACTGAACCTAACAGTGAGATTTTCTTCACAGAAGAAATCTAAAACCAGGAACTGTATCAGTGGCAATGCATGCTGTCAAGAGAAAGAAGAAGAAAATAAGAAGAAAGGGGGGAAAGGAGAAGATGGGAGCTTGAGTAGAAAGACAGTCCTACAGTTGGTAAGGAAAGAAAACTTGGTACTGTAGAGTCTCCTCCAGGCAAATCCAGGGCACAAGGATCTCACCAAACCTCATTCCCCCTTAGCACTAGCATCCTGTATCTTTCTGGCAAAACTCTAAGCACCTAAGGCAGAAGCCCTGTCAGTCTGGTTCAATACTATATTCCTAGAACCTGCTACAGAGTCTGGAGAGCAATAGTTGCTCAGGAAATACCTCTGCACGGAGCACATTTTATTTTAGCACTCAACTCTGCAGAAGTATAATGTTCAATATGCATAATGCTCTTGCCAATTAGAAAATTGTAGACCATTCTACGTGCTTGTTTGTTTGACATCCTTCCAGAAGGCAGAGTACTGTGTTTGTTGCTCAGTCACTCGGTCGTGTCCGACTCTTTATGACCCCCATGGACTGCAGCATGCCAGGCTTCCCTGTCTTTCAGTCTCTGTTGTCATTGACTATCTGCGTTTCAAGGTAATTAAGGACACACATTAAAAGTATAATTTAATAAGACGATAAGACCTTCTCTTCCTATTGGCTATGGGAGAACAACATCTTGTAGGCCAGAAAAGAGTTGGGTGAAGGAGGAAGAGCATGGGCTGGAATCTGCCAGAGCAGTTTGGCCCTCAGGTATATCTAAGCAGCAAAGCAATTTAAGGACATGGGCCCTAAAAAAAAAAAAACAGCACCTGCCTTGCTGAACAGTCTAGTCTGGAAACTGCTAGGTTAGCAACACGTTGTACCCTGTGAAAACTTGTGACTTCAATGTGAAAAAAAAAGAGGTTTTAATTAAATTGGATGTTTTTGAGTCTCCTGCAGGGAGCTGGGATTGGGGGGTTGAGAAGCTGAGAACTTTATTAGAATAGAGGGAGCCTTCTCAGAAACCCTGGAACCCCACAGCCCTTGGTGAGACTTCATCCATGGGTGGCTGCGTTTTTGTCTTTAGCAGCTCTGTTACCATTAGCCTTCTTTTGCAGCCAAGCAGGACTGAACCTGGAATTGTGTTCTTGGTCTGTGGCCTGAGATAGTCCACATCATGCTTTTCCAAATGGTTTTTTAATGAGTTGTAGGTTTTCAGGCGTGAGAGAGTTCCCTATGAGGCCTAAGATTTCTTAGGATTTTTTTAAAAATTGTTTTGAAATTGGAAAGATGATCTTAAGGAGATGTGGTGGGATTAGGGGACATTTGGGGCCTCGGCCAGTGGACTCTGATACTCAGTTCAATTCAGGCAATGTGAATTGAGCACTTGACACATGCAAAGCACTGTCTCAGGTTCTGAGGATTCTAAGGGGAATAAGATGTCAAAGCTGGCCTGAAGAAGTTCACAAATGAGCACATCCTGAACTCTAATGTAGAAAAGATTGGAAAAAATCACTGTAGGTAAAAGAGAGAAGCCAGGAATAGGGAAAGATAAATTCTTGCTGACAAAGTGAGAAGAGGTCTCACTAAGGAAGGAATATATGAACTTGGCCTGAGAGGTTAGCCAGTATCTCCACAGCCAGGGAAGAAGGAATGAAGGGAAAAAAGCAAAGAATAAAGGCATGCTATAGATAGGCAGCTGAAAAGCCAGCCATGGACCATGGGTGCTGGAATTCGCTGCCTGAGAACACTTCAGTTTTGTCTTACTCAAAAGCTATGTGGGAACTTCCCTGGTGGGCCAGTGGTTAAGACTTCACCTTCTAATTCAGGGGCTGGGGGTTCAATCCCTGGTAAGGGATTAGGATCTCACATACCTTGCAGCCAAAAAAAAAAACCCCCAAAAAACCAAAAAACAAAACATAAAACAGAAGCAATATTGTAACAAATTCAATAAAGACTTTAAAAATGGTCCACATTAAAAAAAAAAAAAATCTTTAAAAAAAAAGCTATGTGCCCTTAAATACATTATATACTTCTGGGTGCCTCAGTGGCCTCACTTATAAAGTGAGGAAAATGCGAGAATTCACTTCACAGGTTTCTGTGAGGATGATAAGAGTTGATGTGTATCAGTGCTTAGAATAGGATGGTGCACACCTATTATTGTTCTTTAACACAAATGTTGCTCTAAGCTATCTTCTGGGGCTTATCCTGAGCGACTGTCTGCTAGCATGTGACCCCAACACCCGCCTGGATAGTGTCTGCTCCTGCAAGAGTCCTCGACATTCTGTTTATGTGCTTTTCCACTGACTTGGTTTCTCTACCCAGTGTTTCCCCAGCTATCAAAACCCTATCTATTCAAGGTCTATGTGAAATATCAGATATGACTTCCAGACAAAAGGGAGTAAACTCATTACACTTTACAGGCACTGTGGCCAATTTTTGGAAGCTCCCTTTCTGAAACTTTCCATTAACCAACACTACTACTGACCCTCTTGAGTGATTCCTGAGGTCTGGGGAATGTCAAGGTTTTCCCCCCTGTCTCCCTAGAGGGGAGTGCATGTACTCGGGGAAGGGCCCGTTTGTTCTTCTGCTGGTCCTAGATTTCCCTGAAAGGTGACAGCCACAGAGAAGGAACAAGGTGAGTTGGCCACCTGCACATGCCAACGTTTCACCTAACCCAGTCTGAAGGCCACTGCCACCTCTGTAAATAAGCCAAGACTTAGAGCTCTTCATGAAGCTCCTGAGAACATTCTAGGCCAGCCTGTTTTAGAATGGGAAAGAGTCTTGCCTTCTCAATTTTGAAGTTTGTTCCACAGTTGAATCTGAGAAATCACCCAACTGGTTAAAACATTTCCCATCAAGGGGTCAACCAAGTCAGAGGTCAACATTAGCCACTGAGTCGGGCTGTTGGACAGAACCCCAAATATCCGATGGGGAATGCCAGGACACGTGGGAAGAAGCCCTTCCTATTCTATGTTTACCTAGCAGTCTGGGAACAAATTGACGTTCAGTCTCAAGTTTCCACAGCCCACTGTGTCAGAGAGCCCAGCGCAATGCAGTGCTCAGCAGAGCTTGAGGACTGAGAGCTGCTTCTCGAGTCCGGTCTCTCCAGCCTGGAGAATCTGGCCTGAAGGGGTGGGGGAAGGGAACCAGAGGACCCAGCCACCCACCGTGCGATTCCTGGGTTTTGATGAAAGAAGAAATGATTGGCTCTGACACTCTTGAGTTGCAAGATCCAAATGTATTTTGACTGTTTAGAAGAACCAAGGGCTCAGGTTTCACGGGAATGATCCCACTCAGGACTTCTGACTTAAAACCTAAAGCAGCTTGGCTTCTCCGTGGTGAACGCACAGCAAGTGCCGTGAGCAAAATGACATTGTGATGCCTGGGAATTGCACAACTGCATGATGTCAGCCTTCTGATGGGATCTGGGCTGTTGAGCAATGCCACTTGGAAGAGAGTGGTCACACACAGAAACCTGTCCAACGGTTCTAAGAATTTTATATCTTTAAAAATATTCAATAGATGTCTTTATGTGTTGGAAGCCAGGCTTTCAAAATCCCTGATTAGTGTTTTTCCAGAAATCTCCCCCTGAATCTTGGGTCAGGCAAAGAATTTCCAGTTGACAAGCTAAGTTCTCTTTAAAATATCCCACAATGAAACCAGAATTGGGCATTTGAAGTAGAGGAGGAATCTCCCAGACTGGTCCCTGCTTATTACATCTGCCCTTTCCTCCCAGTTCTCTCTACCTATAGCCTGTCTCTTTCTCTCTTTTTATCAGGGTATAACTGCTTTACAATGTTGTTCTAGTTTTTACCGTACAGCAAACTGAATCAGCCAGGCTTATTCATAATCCCCTGTTTCTTGGATTTCCTTCCCATTTAAGTCACCACACGGCATTGAGTAGAGTTCCCTACAGCCTCTTTCTTAATGCTGAGTCTGGAGTAGCTGGCATTAAGACCTTGCATGAGGCAAGGTGGGTGGACTCAGGTAAGACTTTTTCCGTTGCCTCACCCTAGCAGGCGGGAGACACGCAGTCTATTGCATTCCATTGCGCCTGGTACAGGACCGAGGTACCCTGCTGCTCCATCCACAAACCCTCGTCCCAGGATGAACCTCGCAGACAGCTTGGATGGGAAGCTGCCATTTCTCTCCCTGGCCCTGGGAAGAGATGAGTCATAGACATAAGCAGAGGACAAGGAGCTGGCTAAGTAGGCCTGCAGAGCTGGGATCCCTCTGCATATTCTTCCCTCCAGAACGAGAGAAAATGATCGCATATCTGACCATGTTCTCAGTAACTGCAACCTATGGTTTGGGACCCTTCATAGAATGATCTTTTACTTTATCCCTTTAGCCATTATGCTTACTAACATGTTAATAGCTGAGGATCCACATGTACACAGTAACTTGGTAAAGAGTCTCCTTTGTGAAAAGGAGAACTTTGGTAATAGATCGTGGTGACCTTCTTGAGAGGTGTCTGAGGGGAGAGTTTTGCCCTTTTTGAATTCCTAACTTTGATAGTCAATTTTTCCATTTTTTAAAAAAGGTGTGTGTGTGTGCGCGTGTGTGTTCCAATCGGGACGGTAAGGAGAGATCCTAAGGAGCTGATAAAATATGAACAAATGTACTTCAAAGACTAACAACTAAATTCTAAACTCAAATGAGAAGAGTGTCTTCATTTAGGGAAAATCAGAGAAAATACCACAGGGAGGAAAAGGTATCAAATCTAACTGTTAGCATGTCATAATATTTTGTCAGGAGTTTTTCCCTCATTTCTGTTCAACTACCGACTTTCAGCTAGCATTAATCTTCTAATCAAAAGGGAGCAAATCTATTTATAATTGACATAAATGATAGTCCTATTTATAGTTCTCTTTGGCGTTCTGTGTTTCTCTGTGGGAGATTTTCTCTGAAACAAAAGCCTACTTTCTGAAGCAACTGTGTTCCAGGGACAGCCTTGATCATTTCTGTTGCCCGAGAGATATATTTAATTAACCTCTTATCCTTACTCATGGGATGGTGGATTATGAGAAGCACTGACCAATAATATAGCTATTCCTGCTTCTGCCCTTGTAATTCCAGTCCACAGAAAGCACACATGCCCCAAAAAGGAACGGCTGCAGAGGAAGCTTTCGAGGAGGATGCAGGAATTGAATGCCATCCTGACTAACTCACTTGTAACCTCAGTATGGACTCCAGTCTAGATCAGGTAGGTATTTCACTCAGCTGTGTCCAGCTCTTTGTGACCCTATGGACTGTAGCCTGCCAGGCTTCTCTGTCCATGGAATTTTCCAGACAAGAATACTGGAGTGGGTTGCCATTCCTTCTCCAGGGGGGTCTTCCTGACCCAGGCATCAAACCCAGGTTTTCCACATTGCAGGCCACCAGGAAAGTCATTCAAACAACACTTCTTCAAATTATCTCTGGAAGCTTGTAGCTGGCCTTGATTCCCTGAGCATTTTGTGATGACTCCATGGGTTTTATCTAAACTGATACTCACAAAAAACCCTTTTGGGAGGCAAGGAAGGGCTGACTGTACCCATTTTACAAGCAAGAGAACTGCCCAAAGGTAGCCGGGTTATAATCAACAAAGCCAAGTCTCTGCAGGTTCTCTTCACCTCAAATTCAGAGCTTCTTCTGATATCTAATATCTCTTCGGTAACAGAAGAAATATTATTGAAGTATACCCAGGCATTCATAGTTGGATTTCTGTTTAATTCAGAAAAATCTCTGTTTTGAGGATTTCTTGTGCTGAAAGAAAAGGAACCAGTGATGCCCATGTTCTTTGTGTCAGATCCTATCTGGACTGGGGGGTACAGAGGATCAGGTGGGAGGGGGAAACGCCTGACTCCAGGTAGAATTTGCATTGACCTTGCAAGGGAACTGTCCTTGAGTTGTCCCTGGACATCAGTTGGAAAGACTGGTTCAGCAACTCCACAAAAGAAAGGGTTCTTTTATGAGCTTTCCATCAACTCAAAGTCAAAGCACTTTGTTTGCCCTTATTTCTGGCCTCTCTCTGGCAATATAACTTAACCATACCTCTACCTAGTCAAGAACCCAGGCAGAGAAAAGGGACATAAAAGTGAAAAATTCCACCTTACTGTTAAACATCAGTGGAAAACCTCGTAAGATGGTAGATAGGGAGAGGAAAATGAAAATCCTTGGTCTTCATTTGTAGACATGATTTGAAATTGGCCATGTTCTGGAGGAATAGGGGGAAAAATACCATATTTGTATTTATTATTTATTTTATTGCTGTCAAATTAGTTTGATGATGACTCCTACACATGGGTAAGTGCTACATTCTTAAGCAGGTTGAAGACAACCTTAAGGCTAGTTTGATGTCATACTTTGAGAATTTCATAGGTGTCCATTAATATTCGTTGTCTCTACTTTGGCTTCCCTGTTTCAGTTTTCTTGATTTCTAGCACTATCCTGGGTACACAGTTGTCCATAAGACACTGCTGAATTAAATTACACTTAAGAAGAGTGGCTTTCTTATTTTTTAGTCCACAGTTTACAATGATCATTTTGATCAAAATGGTTGGATCCATTTCTGAAGTCACTGAGTTTTGACGTCATAATCTTCTAACTTGTTGACAGCTCTTCTGCCAGGGCAAGAAGGACTGAGAGCACCTTTCTGGGCATGCAGTAACTTTAGAAATAGACATTTCTGTGTGTAGTGTGCAGAGCTCTTTCTATTTCCTGTTTTTTTTTTTTTTCTGGGGCATTTGTGCTCTACCTGGCGCTGGCTCAATTCACTCTTTCAGCCGGGCCCCCAGGAATGGATGGACTCCTGTAATTCTGACACAGGATGAGCATACAAAGGGTTTGCTGAAGTTCCTTGTGAGACACGTGATAGTGATTTAATTTGAAGATCATAGCAGCTTCCAACAAAAAGGATCGTGTTCTGTTTACCTACATTCCCTCAGTAGTGTCCTTCAGATACAGCGTTTCTCACTCCCTACTTGAAAATGCCTAAAAGTCGACAGAAGTCTTCCAACTCAGCCGTGCCTGCCTCTCAACTGAGTTACTGCCTTCTTGTGGGTACACACAACTACTACGGGCTTGAAAGGCCAAAGGAAAATGGATAACTTAATTAATTCCATGCAAACACAGCCTGTACCGTCTGTGTACAAGAGAGTAGGTGGGACTCAACAGCCTTCACCTTTGAGGCGCTTTTAGTTAACTAGATGGCATAAAGCATGAATACCCAATTAAAAAAAAACACACACACAATATAGGATAGAGTATGTGTTGTTAGAGGAATATTATTGCTATTCAGAGGAAATAGAGTTAACATCTGGTAGAACATTTTACAGAGGAGGTGACATTTAAGAGAGGAACAGAAGGAAAACTCAGGAAAATAAAATGTGTGGTAGTAAGTCATCTAGGTCGGATATTGGCTATCAGAGCCATGCAAGTCACATAAAGGAGTGAAGTGGACCAGAATAAGGTAATAGAGAATGGTGAGGATTTGGGTAAAGCAGAAAATATGTGCCAATCTAGAGGAAAGAGTCATCTAGTAAATATTGACAGATAATTCAGTTTCATGAAAACACTGTATTTGCCAAACAAAATACTTTTGAAGACTGGATATCACTTACAGACTGCCAGTTTGTGAACACTGCTGTAGGGAAACACTAGTTAGACATTAGAAACAAAACATTACAAACAAAAATACATTTGGGAAGTTAGATAGAGGCCTTGTATCGAATGCGTTACCATCAAGCTGGGGAGTTTGGATTCAATTTACTTAGCCATGAATGGTCACTGGAAATTGTTTAGAAGAGGGATAAAGTGATTAGGACTGTGCTTTAGGAAGATTAATCTCATGGGTGGGATGGCTGGTGTCAAGCACTGTTGGACACAGAGCCATCACTGAGGAAGTTGTTGCAATAGTTTTGGTGAGTGATGAGGGGGACCTCAACAGTGATGGGAATGGAAGGAGGCACACATGTGTAATCTTCCAGGGAATTGGTAACAGCTGTTCTGGATCTTGGTGCAAAACAAACTACAATGCTACAACTCTCTTTGTCTGAAGAGTTGGGTTTGATGGTCTCCACTGTCCTAAACACTCCGAGTGATTGTGCAACTTGTCCATCGCTCTGGCTGGGAAGCTGGCCTTTCCTGCTTTACAAGGTCACTGGCCAAAAACTCCACTTGCTCTTGAAGAAGTATCTCTTTGATGATCTCTAAATTACTGAATGTCCAGTTTTTCAGATTTAGGTTTCTTTCTTCACCAGCAGGATTTTCTTGTCTTTTCAATGCTACCTGAACTGTACTTTTGCTATATTTGAGGAGAGCTGCAGATTTTGTTAAAAATAAAATGTGTATCTTGTTCATATGCATTGGCAGTGGCTATCCTAGTGCCTGGGTGACAGGACACAGGCAAGAATTGAGTGTTGAACTGAGTAAAAAAAAAAGGATATATGATTGGTATCCAAAGAAGTCTTGCATATCTGGAACATGAGGGTCATGGATTGATGTATGCTGAGGCCATAAGGGTACATTGAATAAATCAAGCCTGTAAGGCAGTGGTCCCCAACCTTTTTGGCACCAGAGACTGGTTTCCTGGAAGACCATTCTTCCATGGACCAGGGGGTGGGGATGGTTTCAAGATGATTCAAGTGTATCACCTTTATTGTGCACTTTATTTCTATTATTATTATTATATCAGCTCCACCCTGTATCATCAGGCATTAGATCTCAGAGGTTGGGGATCCCTGCCCTAAGGTATTGTGATCAGCTGGAGGGGTACATACTCCACTTAGAAGGCTCTAGCCTATAGCTGCCACTCAGGAGCACCAGCCAGCAAAGTTAGATCACCCAGTTTTTCGAGGGAAGCTGTTAATCTTCGTCTCTATTCAAAATCTCTTGATTTTCAAAATTTCAAAATTTGAAAAGCTTATCAAGTAGATCAAAGAGAATGTATTTGTTGACTAGGTTCAGGTGGGATGGGAGTAGGGTCTGGGACCATTTGGTGACATCTGTTCTAGAGTATTAACTCTATGAGGGTAGGAGCAATGCTAACTCTATGAGGGTAGGAGCAATGCTAACTCTATGAGGGTAGGAGCAATGCTAACTCTATGAGGGTAGGAGCAATGCTAACTCTATGAGGGTAGGAGCAATGCTAACTCTTTGAGGGTAGGAGCAATGCTAACTCTATGAGGGTAGGAGCAATGCTAACTCTTTGAGGGTAGGAGCAATGCTAACTCTATGAGGGTAGGAGCAATGCTAACTCTATGAGGGTAGGAGCAATGCTAACTCTTTGAGGGTAGGAGCAATGCTAACTCTATGAGGGCAAAGGCAATGCTAACTCTTTGAGGGTAGGAGCAATGCTAACTCTATGAGGGTAGGAGCAATGCTAACTCTATGAGGGTAGGAGCAATGCTAACTCTATGAGGGTAGGAGCAATGCTAACTCTATGAGGGTAGGAGCAATGCTAACTCTTTGAGGGTAGGAGCAATGCTAACTCTTTGAGGGTAGGAGCAATGCTAACTCTATGAGGGTAGGAGCAATGCTAACTCTTTGAGGGTAGGAGCAATGCTAACTCTATGAGGGTAGGAGCAATGCTAACTCTTTGAGGGTAGGAGCAATGCTAACTCTATGAGGGCAGAGGCAATGCTAACTCTATGAGGGTAGGAGCAATGCTAACTCTATGAGGGTAGGAGCAATGCTAACTCTATGAGGGTAGGAGCAATGCTAACTCTATGAGGGTAGGAGCAATGCTAACTCTATGAGGGTAGGAGCAATGCTAACTCTATGAGGGTAGGAGCAATGCTAACTCCATGAGGGTAGGAGCAATGCTAACTCTATGAGGGTAGGAGCAATGCTAACTCTATGAGGGTAGGAGCAATGCTAACTCTTTGAGGGTAGGAGCAATGCTAACTCTATGAGGGTAGGAGCAATGCTAACTCTATGAGGGTAGGAGTAATGCTAACTCTTTGAGGGTAGGAGCAATGCTAACTCTATGAGGGCAGAGGCAATGCTAACTCTATGAGGGTAGGAGCAATGCTAACTCTATGAGGGTAGGAGCAATGCTAACTCTATGAGGGTAGGAGCAATGCTAACTCTATGAGGGTAGGAGCAATGCTAACTCTATGAGGGCAGAGGCAATGCTAACTCTATGAGGGTAGGAGCAATGCTAACTCTATGAGGGTAGGAGCAATGCTAACTCTATGAGGGTAGGAGCAATGCTAACTCTTTGAGGGTAGGAGCAATGCTAACTCTATGAGGGTAGGAGCAATGCTAACTCTTTGAGGGTAGGAGCAATGCTAACTCTATGAGGGTAGGAGCAATGCTAACTCTATGAGGGTAGGAGCAATGCTAACTCTATGAGGGTAGGAGCAATGCTAACTCTTTGAGGGTAGGAGCAATGCTAACTCTATGAGGGTAGGAACAATGCTAACTCTATGAGGGTAGGAGCAATGCTTACTCATTCCTTTCGTCATTTCATGTTTTGCTAACTAGAAGGCACTCAATGAGTCATGTGAACTGGAATAAAATAGGGGAGAATTATTCCTGTCTGAGTCAAGCTTGGGGTTGTCTGATTGATATAATTTTTTAAATTGCTTACTAGGACTTTATTTAAGATCCTTTTACAATGCTGATTTCCTGTGCAATTTAATCTGGAGTTCACATGATATTAAGTATCTCATAATAAGTTCAATGAAATTCTGCAGGGACCCAGTTATGATGCCATAATAATGAGAGATTAGAATGAGAAAATGCATAAAGGTCCAAGTCCAGAAAAATCCACTGTGATGCCAATTTGATAGCACAATGAATATGATAGCAAAAGTATTATCGTGCAAGCCTTTGGAGAACCACATTGAGGGATGTGATTATAAATGGAGGCCAGTACATATTTTTTACTTGATATATATAATGAGTCCTTATTTGCTATTATGAAACCTCTTTGAAGGCATGGCTACATCATCCCTTGGGTATTGCTTAGGACAGAGCACATGACTAACCAATAATGCTATAATGAAATTGATTAGTTCATGCTATAATTTTATATCCATACATTTTACTAAAGTACTGAACAAGAGCAATGAAAGAAGAATGCTAATAAAGCAACATACATGATCCACATCCAGTTAGATCCCTTAAAAATTTTTACAGATTTCCACGAAATAACAATAAATGTCAGTTCTGGAAAGGTCTTAGAAATTATCTTGTCAGCATTCTTTCAATGGGTAGAGTGCCAAAGAGTCAGGGATATTGTTGTGTTAAAATGCTGTGGGTTTAAGTCTAAATGAATTCAATATATATGTGTAAGCTAAGTCCAATGCCACCTTATCCTAGCATTGAATACAGTGAAGACGTGGCAGGTACTTACATTTTAAGAAAAATGTTTGTGAAAAAATATCAACATTCTATCCATGGCTTATTCCCCTCCCCCACCCCTGGAAAATTGTGAAAAGAGACCCCAATAATCCCATTTCAGAAGCAGACTGTCTTGGTTCATCCTAATACCATTGTTCCAGTGGAAACATGAAGACCCATGGGACTAATCACCAAATTTATCAAGCTATTTCATGGAAGAGCTCTGAGTAAATCCAAGATTCCCTGACCCCTCAGTGCAAATCCTCCCTTTCTTTTAGTGTCATTCAAGGAAGAGAAGTTACAAACTGGCCTTCTCTCACTTCCACCTACCCAGCTGAGGCATCATGTCTTTCTGAGGAAGCCATGTCTTTCAAATAACCAGACCTTCATTTATGGTCTCCTCCCGGGGAAACAGCCCAGCTCCAGAATGGGTCTAGTGAAGGCTATCAACTGGGGAACCAGCTGTCCCTTTGAAAAGCAGATGTAAAGTTTACCCCTCACCTCTCAGTAAGTGACAGAAACCCATTTTTTCTTAGTTTAAAACTATTTCTCTTACATCCCAATGGGAGTCCTAATGGAACTAATCAACTTGGAGTTAGAAGAAATAATACTAGAACCTGGCTGAGGATGACAAAGGCAGGAATATGATATGAGTAAAACACATTTCTCCCCTCAATGCAATTAGAAATATTTTTTTAAAGGACTCTTGCTTGGCTGTTCTTAAAAATGTAACTATTGAAAAAGAAACTGGCAAGATCTTAAGGCCTGGATCTGAGTTCCTGGCCCCAGTGATGGGTTTGGAAACTGCAGCCACAGCAATTAGGAGTTCCAATTTCCAGTTCACAGAAGGTCAGGCCATGGGGTTATGAGTGGAGCAGTTCTATATTTCCTCTGAGGAAAGGCTCCACCAACTTCAGAGGATTAGGACTTGATACTGTCGAATCAGCGTATACATTGTTAACCATCACAAGCAAGTTTGGCCCCAACACCATTTTTCAACTCCTTAGTGAAAGTCCAGATCTGAATATTTTGTGTTCTCTCTCTTAGATGAGAGAGAGAGAGAGATATCAGTCAGCAGGTATCTGCTATTTCCTGTGATTCGGTAGACCAGGGCTCCTCAAACCCTCACATGCATAAAATCTCCTGGGTATCTGCTAAAATGCAGGTTTTCTTTTAATTAGCTGAGAATAGGGCCCCTGGTTCTGAATTTCTAAGAAGCTCTCAGTTGGCTCTGAGCAGCACGGCTCTGGATCCATCTACACTAACCTGTAGTTTTACCATGTGACACTGTGACATTTGTTAATTAAACCCAATTTTCCCATCATTAGTAAGAGATTATTTCTTGTCACAAAACACTTTCCCTGGCCTTCAGTGAAGTCTGGCTTCTTCTAAGAAATAGACTGTTTTGTTTGTTATTTTAGCTATTTTTGCAGGGGAGCATTGAAATCATTTTTGTTGATTGAAACCAATTACCGATGGAATGACTTTAAGACACTAAGTGACCAGTGCCTACTTCAGAACCAGCCAGAAATAAGCCCTTATGTATCTTTAGCCTACGTTTGATGGTGGTTGAGAGCAGTGTTACAGAATCTTTGTCTGATTTCTCTGGTAAGGGAGATCTCCATAATTGCATGCAAAGTACTGGTAATCTACAGAAATGTCAGCCAGATTTGTGGCACTAATACTTTTACAAGTCTTAGGATTCATATGTTTCAGGGCCCTCAGGATGTCTCTCTTAAAGTAACCCTGAAATAATGCCTACAGTGGGAGTAGGTCATAGATCTTCTCAAAATCTGTCCCCAAATATCTGTTCTACAGTGAGAGGCAAGAATCAGAGAAGGACACTTTGGAGAGCCAAAAACGTTTCTATACCAAATGGAAAGAGTGGAATTACAAGGTGAATGAAATTAGCTGGCAGTGGCATCTATGCCTAAAACATAACCATCCCTTTAATAGAGAACATTTGCTGTGCTTGACAAACTCAGAGTGAAATGGTTGGATCCATAGGAAGGAACATGCTGAAAATGGTTTCAATATGATCCTGCTTTTTCGCTCAATAGCCATTGATTGAGGGTGTCCAGCCAAAAACAATGAGAAAATGAGCCAACAATAGTCTTACCCTTTGACCATATTAGATATAGTTGCAGCTGAAATTTGTTACATGTTTCAGGAATAACAAAGCATCCATATGGAACAAATATTTGGCAGTATGGCAGCTGATGAAACCAGGAAAAATTAGACAAATTATCAATTGCTCGCTCCCAAATTACCCCAAAAAAGAAATTAGATCCATTTCAGTAGCTTTGCTTTCAAATTTCTTCATTCCATGAGTCACCACTACCTTCTGCCAAACTAAATATGTCTATGAACGGCTGGAAACTTTAATGGAAAGAAACATAAAACTCAAAATACGTAGGAAAATTTAAGCTTCTTCATGGAAGGCCTTCATGGAAGACTAGCAAGTCAGGAATGTTTAGAGACAGAAATAATGCATCAAGAATACCTTTTGTTTTGGGTAGCTTCTGGGTTAACAAGCAATACAAAATGCATCAACCAATCAACTTGCTGATGTGACTTTAAAATGGCCTCTAAAATGGAAATTAGTTCTTTCCCTTTTTGTTTGTTATAAGCCTCCAAACCATCAAACTACTAGAGTCTATGAAGATCCATAGTCCTACAGTCAGATTGATCAGATTTGGGATAAAAAGACTTGATAATATTATCCAAATGGGTGATAGAAATTGGGGAAAAGTTCTTATGAGTGGTTAAGGGCTTAACTTTTCAAAGACTGTCCCAATGCATGACACCAGAAGAATATGACATAGCTGTTCACTTTGAGTTTATGAACTGTGGTTACTAGTGCTATACCTTCACGATGGGCTTATCAAGGTTAAGTTTAAAACATCCAGCTATGCAAAGAGCCCTAAACAGAAGGGTGAGGTGACTGAATTACAGTCCTGGCTTTCCCATCAGCATGCCTTGTGACCTCATGCACATCGTGTTTTTTCTGGATTTTTGTTTCCCTCATCCGGGAAGCGGGAACACTGAACCAGATTGCTCTATACGGTTCTTTCCAGCTCTCCAGTTCTTCAGTTATACTTTGGTAAGGAGAAAGCACTTGTGTTCCCTGAAGGCTGGTGCCCTTGTTGTTATACCTACCTTGGGATTTATTTGCCAGGAATATATCATTTGTTACATATCTTCCCTGCCTGCCACTTCTCCTTTTAGTATGCTGCCTCAGTTGAAGTAAGAAAGAGGAATTGAATGGAGGTTCTGTTCTCAAAACCATTCTCATAGGTGAAATCTATTTGTGCGGAATCCTATGATAGCTCTTGAAAATTCCCTGCTGACTAGAATTAGCTTACTGTTGTTCTAGAAGTCTTCACTGGGGCCACAGTTGAGGAGTCCCGCAGGGTGACACCTCAGGGAGCTTTTTCCTTCTACACCTTCAACCTCAGATTCACAATGGCGGCAGTAGCAAATGCAAAGTCATGGGGTATAAAGCCCTGGGGGCCGGTAGAAGGAAATAGCTTTTGGAATGCCTTTTTAAACATCAAGTCCAGGAGTTTTATTAAGTGTCCTGCATGCTGCAGAGGACATAAAGAACTATTAAAACTTAGTCTCTGTTTTTTTTCTTGAAAGCACTCAAAAGACAGAGGATGAGAATTCATGGCAGCAGTAACCAGTATTTGACCGTGGTTTTCTACATCAAACATTGTGTCTCTAGGAGTGGTTGTATGTGAAGCTTCTGGGCTAGAAGAATCACATGTTCACAGGTCCATATGGTGATCAGACTCAGAATTTTTATTTCACCAAAGCCATGCTCAAACAAAAAATTCAATTCTTCTAAGTCAGACCGTGATAAGGAAGCAGTTGAGGTGGACAAAGATACTGAGAGCACAAAGATACTTTTCTGATTACGGAGTATATTCCCTCTGCTGAGTGTTGCTTTTTTGAGGGTAAGCAAAAATCACCAGTAGCTGACTTGGGAGAATGGAAATCTTTTTGCTTACGTGTGGTACCTCAGTGACTACCTAACCACTATCTGGAGTGTGGTAAAGTGATAGGTCCCCCCCCCCCACCTTTTTTTTTAAAATACTTTCTCCAATAAGGATATAAACAGTAATACTGAGTAAGTATTCTGAAGATCCATTAATAGACTTTTGGGTGGTCTAAATTCAAAGTGATAGGTGAATAGAAGATACCAGCATGCTTTTATTTTTAATTAATTAGGTTGAGAAGATACACCACCAAATTAACTTTTCTAGACTGTAATTATTGCAGAACCATTGAACTAATGGTTCAAAGCCACTAAAGGCTGTCAAACCACTATTCAATTCAGTCCACTAATAGTGACATATTTGGATTCTCTTTCAGTTTCCAAAGCCCCTCTACAGTTGAGCCCTAAAAGAACTCTGTGGCATAGTATTTTTACTCTTATTTTAAAAGCGAGGAATATAAGACCCAAGGAAATTAAGTGGCTTCTCCAAGAGCATACAGCTGTTAAGTAAGGGGGCTGGGTGAGCCTCAAATGTGAAATCTCTGATTTCCAAAGTAATACTTTATTGATCTGTTTCTGCTTTCTGGTGGGGCTGTTTATAGATAATAAAATGACTAAATGACACTCAGATAGGAAAGACACAAGCAGGAAAAATGAGCCAGGCTTTCACTCTGAATTGAAAGCCTTTGACCAAGAAGGGAATAGCTACAAATACTGAAGTCAAAGAAAAACCACTTTTTTATTTCATTTACTCCAAGGGGTCACACTCAAACTTCTAAGCACACAATGTTGCTCATTTCTGCCTTCCCATACTGCTGTTACTAAAATAAATGAGTTCCCTAGCTATCAGACGAAAAGGAGGGCTTGTAAATACCTTTTTTTTTTTTTTTTTTGGTAGCCTATAGGAAGAGAGCTTTATTCTCAGAAAGAAGCTTTCAAAACTCCAGTAATTCTTCTCATTTCTTTACTCTGGGCAATGAACCATGGACCCCATTAACCAGTGACTGATAATTAGTTTGTGTGTCTCTTACACTCACGGCTTTCCCATCTCTCCAGTTGCTTTTTTCTGGAGCCAGCTCTAGTCCAATAGTCCTCAACAAGGTGTAATTTTGCACCACTCCCCTCCCCAGGGGATTTTGACAACACCTGGACACATTTTTGATTGTCACAACTTGGAGGATGGGACTTCTGGCATCTAGAAGGTAGAAGTCAATCAGATATGGTGCTAAACATTTTACAATGCACAGGACAGTCCCTCTCCACCAGCAAAAAACTATCTGGCCTAAAATGTCAATAGTGCTGAGGTTGAGAAATCCCGGTGCCGATGGCATTGCTGGGGGAGGTGAGTAGGGAGCGGGAGAATAAAGTAGAATTTTAAGACATGCCACTTGGTCTTACAAAAGGGCTGGGGCTGGAGGCAGGAAGGGAGGAGGAGCGAGGAGGCTGAAATGATATAGTGTCCCCAAGTCAGCTGAATCCAGAATTCCCACCCTTGGCGCTCCTTTCCCCAGTTTCATAGATTATCAGGAGCTGGTTGCATGTAGGTTGGCTCAGCACAGACTTTCTTCATCACTTGCCTCTGATGAAAGACCCATTTCATCAGGGTAAATGGTACAGAGGTAGGACCATCTTCTCACAGAACTGACTCACAGAATTGACTCTATGACTAACCCATTCTGAAAGCTTAAAAGACCCTTCCAACAGCCTTTCTAGTACCTCAGAAAGACCACAGGTGAAAGAAGAAAAATCTGAAGAGATTTCATAGAGCATTTGCTTGGAAATGTGCAAAAAAATCAGGTGCAAATTTCTTTTGGCTTAGGGCCGTCAGAGAAATCTCCAGAAAAGAAGCTGATCCAATGACTCGTCAGGCTGTTTCAGATTTTCCAGGAGCACAGCTTTGCTAAGTCATTCCAAAGCAGTTCTACCCAAGTTGACATTGGAGAGAGTGACCAAAGAGTCAGAATAATATAATATATAATAAAACTCTAAATCATGACCTGAAGTAGATTTGGAATTCCCCAGGCACACTGAAAGGCTGAGTGCATGGTATAGGAAAAAGGCAGGGAATACCTTTGGTTTGTACAAATTTCTACAGCAAGGGAGTAACAGTCTCTTACTCTCTGAATTCTCTAACTTCAATCTCAGGAAATTTATTGGAATGAGAGCATCACCAAGATCTATGTTCATTTGGATGAGACTGACTGAAGGCATCTCCTGGTCATTTGAAATTTACCAGGTAACTTAGACATAAGCTTGGTCCATCATAGATAAAGGTGGAACACAGCATGAAATCAGGAAACAGAATCAAAAGTATCTCCTCCTTCTTACTTCTGCACTAATTAGCAGGGGCATGACCTTAGACTTGTCCCTTCTCTCTGAGTTTAACTTGTCATGTTTGACTAGATTATTTTTCAAGGGCTTCCAAGCTTATAGCAATCTTCAATTTTACTTTCTGTGAACAATTAGGTAGTTTTATTACAGAGATATATACTTAATCAAGAATCAGGTTCTTGGGTATCTTCCCAGGGACTTCAGCATGCCCATTCTCTCTCTCTCTCTGTTTTGGCATGGAAACCCTTATCCCTGCACAACGCCTGAGCATTTGATGCAAAAAAGGTTTTCATTTAAAAGACTGTGTGGTCTCTGCTGATTGCACAACTTCTTTTTGTGTCCACACTGCTGCTGATCAAATATTGCAAAGCCATTAATTACCTTCGGACAAATGCAGAGGGCCATGTGCAAAAGTTCTGGGCAATTGCATAAAGTAATATGCCAGATGTAAAGTAACTGAAGGATTTTTCTTGGTATTTAAGGTTCAGTGAAAAAATAAGAGGGGCAGCTATGCCAAGAATGAAAAGCCAGAGCTTGCCAAGTGCTTCTTTAAGGGGCTTTAGCCAATGTGAGACTAAACAATGCATTAAATAGGCATACAACTTACTGCACTTAAAGAATCACACGTCAAATAACAGCTCTTTGCTATGTTTTAAACATGATCTCACATATAGATAAAGACAAGTGAAATGTTCTGTTGTCATCTCCTTAGTCTAACAGCTAATAAGGCCTGGGGACTTGAACTTTCCAGGCAACCAAAAGTAATTCTTTGTGATGTAAGAGCTTGCTGATGTTCCATGGAGAGGTGTAGGATGGAACTCTGCCAGGGCAGCAGCTCAGTACAGGAATGATTTTTTGCCACCATGGTTGTCAAAGACTCTGGCTGCATAAAAGGGCAAAGGCTTCGTAGCCCATCATGAAGAACAATGAGCAATCTCCTTGGGAGAAATTGCCTGCCTGTTAACAGAGTGTTTGATTCTTTGGTGTAGGCTCTGAAATCAGAAGAAAGTCACCTACAGGCTTGAGGTTGGCTCTTTACAGAGGCCTTGAGAAATACTGGCACGGTCCATGATGTCTGGACTAAGTATACAGAGACGCAGTGGTTTGGAAAACACCAACACTCTTCTGGATCCAAAATGGAGCTATGAGCCTCCCAGCCATGAACATCTGAGACCTTCCAATACTGATGGTCTTCAAGCAGCTGGTTGAGAGGCACCTGCCCCGGTGGGAGCCTCCCAGCCAAACCTTCCACAGCTCCTTTCATGGTCAAGTTGGGGAAGACACGTCCTGCCTGGCCCACTCCCATATGCTGCCTTATAGCCACTCCTCCTTTACCATCTCTCTTATAAAACCCAGAGAGAGAGAGATGTCTGGTCCAACAAACAGTTCTTCTTCAGCAGGTCTTTGAGAAAAAAACAACAGAACTCGTAGCTACTAGGAAAGAAGCACTGGAAGTGTGGTGGCCAAGAAAGAAGAAAAGTTGAAGTTGGCCAGTGGAAGGAGTCCCCTGGATCATAAGAGATATCCTTATGCTCAACAGGGAGCTGCAGTGTGCTATCTGAGTGGAGCCCAGTCTGTGAAAGCAAGGGACTCAAATGGCAGCAGCCTCTAATCGAAGAAGCTTTTCTGGTGCAGCCTGAAGAAATTCTATAAATATTTCCTAAACTGTAGGGTCGGTCATTCCATGGATGTCTCCCTTGAGTCTCCTTTCAAAGAAGTTCAGAATCAACTGCGCCCCCAGGGGTTTCTGTTCCTGCTCTCCCAGAAGATGCCAAGGCCTTTTGGAAGCATATCTCTACATTGCAACACTATGGGCCTTTAAGCGATGTGAATGGGCAGATGGACATGCTTCTTGGACACAAGACACCTTGACTTTGTTTCTGGATCCATCCAGTAAGGTAAATCACAAACTCTCTGGGTCTCACATTTCTCACTTGTCCAGTAAAGCAATGATTTTTACCTTCTAAGACTGGGGTAAAGACATAGTGAGAGAGTTGCTACAATTGGATTTTGAAAAAATGAAAATGCTGGTCAAGCATAAGACATCCTTTGTGCTACTGATACTACTGTAAGTGTTCCCATTAGCAACAGGTTTTATCAGCTGCCCCTACAGAGAGAAATAGGTTTCCCTGGTGGCTCAGATGGTGAAGAATCTGCCTGCAATGCAGGAGACCCGGGTTTGATCCCTGGGTTGGGAAGATCCCCTGGAGGAGGAAATGACAATGCACCCTAGTATTCTTGTCTGGAGAATCCCACGGACAGAGGAGTCTGGCAGGCTACAGTCTACAGGATTGCACAGAGTTGGACATGACTGAAGCAACTTAGCACACATTGAGGGAAATGAGTGTGTAATGAATTGGGCTGCCCAGACCTTTGCAGTAGACTCTGTGACTGATCCCAGAAGAGAATAAATAAGTATAATTGTTAATGTGTTTATGATGCTTCCCGTGCCAGGCAGTATTCTAATTTAATATGTTCTAACAGATTAACCAGTTCTGTGAGGTAGTGCTTGTTTTGGGGATGAGGAAATTAAAGAACAAAGAGGTTAAGTGACTTGCTCGATGCCACCCACCAAGTAAGTTACAGAGCTAGAATTCACATCCTGGATTCTTGGCAGTAGAGACCACACTTGGCCTTGACTCCTTCCCTCTCTTGCTTCTTGTAACTGTTTATCGGGGAGAAGATGGTCTTGAGGCGCTTGACCATATCAGAAAAACGTAAATTATTGCATTTGCAATATTGCAATATTTTCTAAATTTGCACAGAAATCATCAGTTTCTTAGAAGTCCCTTGGTTGCCCAGACTAGTCCTCTTGGGCATATTTAAAGAGTAGTAGCCACTAGTGAAGGTCAATATGAAAACTCACTGTTGCTCTTTAAGCATCTCTGTGGCCTGTTAGCTTAGTGGTGCTAATGAGGCCAGGGCCAAGGTCAAATCCCACATGTTCCAATTAGCTTCAAAGAGAAAGTAACAGCCAGTGACTGTACCTCTAACTTTGACCAGCTGTCACACAAATGCATAGCTGGAGGTCTAAGGGTTGCCAAGCCAAGGAATGCAAACGGTGTAGCTCAAACCCGGCCCCACTCAAAGCAACGCTCATGGTGGCTGAGTGTGTCTTTGGATGTCCCCAGTGCTGTACTCTCTTTAATTGGATAGGCAGTCTCCATAGCTGGGAAAAGGCTTTTAGTCAAGGTTTAGAAGACTACAGATTCAATCTGCCCTCTAATTTATAAAGAGCAGCTAAAAACTGACATACTTAACTGGCCTCGCTTTCAGGAGACTGGAAAAATGTAAAGATGAGAACTGTCAGTGAGTCCTTCCTAGCAAAGAACAATGGCCATCTGTTTTCATGAGGTGTGTGCTCCTTTGGCCAGATAACTTGCATGTATTTGGTCATGTCTGAGCTTCTATTCCATCCCTGAGGGGTTGGAACTCAGCTTAAAACAAACTAAAACAAAGGCACTGGCTTGTCTTGCTTTAAGTAGGTGGGGTCCCCTATCTGGGGATGAACAGAAACTATGTGAAGAAGATAAAGGAGTCTAAAACGTTCTTTGGTCACTATTTAAATCCAAGATTCTCCTTTCTTGAATAGTACCAAATCCTTGTTAATTACAACCTAGACTATGAGTCTGTTAAAAGTTAGAAGAGGTCATTTACTTGAACAAAATCCCCTTGTTTTATAGACAAGGACATTTTGGCCCAGGAAGTTTAAATGCCTGCCAAAGTCATACAGCTAATGAATGACAGGTCTGGGAGCAGTTTTCTGAGCACTATATTTCAAATGAAAGAAGCTTGAGTTAATAATAATAACCTCAATCTAGGAAGGTTGTTGCAATCAGTAACAATGAAATTCATTGCAAAGTTTTACTTAAACTCTTTATAAAACAGTATGTTTTAACACATGAAGAATGCCATTCATTTATTCAGACCTGTTCTTAATAAGTATGCATTGGAAGTATATTTTATAAAAGCTATAAATCTGGACTAACCAAAAGGGTATCCAACTTTCCTTTCTAATTGATTTACTTCTCCTTTTTCCCAGACCGCAGAGATAAAGCGTATACAGTTTATTTAAGGGACTGTTTATAGACTCTTAAAACTAAAAAGGACCCCAGAAACTCGCTTTCTTTTGGTTGCTCTTAATTGAAACCATTCAAGGTGGTTGGTTGTCTGTCAATTTTAAAAGTATCTTCAAGGAGAGAAATTCCACAAGCCTCTAAAGCACATGTTAAAATGGTTAATCACCATGACTGTCAAAAATAGTATCTATGGCAAGCTGAACTTCTCCTATTTCACTTGAAGCTCTTTTCCTCTTGTTCTGTTCCATGCCACAGCAAGGTTGTGACAAACTGCTCTCTATGAGGCTCCTCCATCAATCTGGAAAGATAATAGCTAGCTCTTTCCCAATGTGCCAACTCCATTAGGCCACCATTTTTCTCCCAAGACTATGAAAGTACGAGACTGGTTGACATGCTCTCATACTATGATACATAAGGAAGAATCAATACTTAGCTCTTTTATTGCATGTAATGTGTGGTGAAGCTGTGTTAATTATAGAAGAACTTTTGCACTTATGCTGGGAAGATGGTCACAAAACAGATAATCGAGAAGGTGGCATGCTCTGTGCTCTAGTGGAACTTAGGCTTGTAGAGAAATAGGAGCTCGTTTAGAACATTGGGTTGATCAATACAAAATTAAGTGTTACCAAAAAAATAAAAGTTATTCAGGATAGTTTTGTCTCTTAATAGGGTTAAAAATTCCCCTTGTTAAATATTCTGGCCCAGTAAAAAAGATAGATAAGGAGGTAACATTTTTTTAGATGTTTTCATTTCAAACTAAGATCAGAAACTCCCTTCCACAGTTAAAAAAATACATACGTTCAAAATGGATTTGAAGCAGCTTAAAATGAAGAACGCAGCCACAATAAAACTTTGAAAAGGGTAAAAACAATAATAAGAGTCAATTGACAGGGGATAGAGGTAGGGGAGACTGCTTTCCTCTAAAAAGTATTTCAAAGGCTGTAAATGCTTAGAGCTGACTTCTTCACACAGAGTAAATCTCAAGGGACAAAAAGGAAACTCAATAAAATTTGTTGACAACAGTTAATGCCTTTAAGAATAATTGGCTCAGACGTGAAACGGACCATCAGTGTAGCTTAGGGAGGATCTAAATGCCGCCTCTAAGTCATTGTTGGTATACATTGTATTCAGTTGAAAAAAGATAAAGTTTTATCAAATAGCTGGGTAAATATGAGGCAAGAAGAATTGTCCAAAGTACCTGACAAACCTAATTCTTGATGATTCTAAAGACTAAGATCTCAAACAAGTCATGCCATTACATTCAATGGGATTCAGTTCAATTCAGTCCTGCCAGTTCAACAATCAAACTTGAGCCGCAGCTATATCAGCCAGGCATTGAGCTAGATACTGGGATTCAGTGGTAAATAATCTGGCCTTTGGTATCAAGGAACCCATTGAGAGGGTAGATCTTGGTCAGCTGATTTTAAAAATGGGAAAAGTATTTAGGAAAAGCATAAAGGATTGCATTTTTCCTCCATGATTATTTTCCTCTCTGATACTTGATAATACTTTTTTTCTTTTAACCTCCTAACTAGACTGTGAGTTCCTTGAAAGCAAAGTTAATCTCTCATTCATTTCCAGGTATCTCACTCATGCCTTGTACAGTGTCTTACACATAGCAGAGGTTCCATCAATGTTCTGAATTTAACAATTTAAAGGGGTTAACTTCTCTTGGGCAAAAAGGCTAGTCCAGTTGACTAGAAAATTGACAAGAATACTTTTGTGCATGAAAGTTTATGTCAGACAAATAATTTACATTGCCACAGAATTCTATAAACCAGAACTTATGAAACCTAGACTCTCAATAATAAAACACAATTTATAAAACCACTTTCTATCCAAAGTTATATTCTATATATGGCATTAAGAGTTGCCATGTAGAACCTTCCCCTTTCAAATTAAGAGAGAATTAAAACACATTTGTAAAATTTGATCATTTGAATAATAGAATGCCTTCCAGTGAGTTGAAATCAGTTTCCATCATAGTTATCCAACACCCTTAATTCTTTGTGTGAACATATATAAGTATCAAAGGGTAACTTGGGATCAAATTATTTTTTTTCTTTCTCATTTTCTGTCATTTAATTATAAGCATCATCACAGTCATAGAAAGATCCAGTTTTCATGCACTGTGCATGGATCCTGGAGCATGTCACATCAAACGTGGCAATTCAACCTGGCACATAACCCAAGACACTTGGGGACTCGGCCATCACCTAGTGAACTGGATAAAAAGAAATGGCACAAATGGATTATCAAAGCAAAAAAAAAAAATCCTCTTGGGCATAATAACTGAGACCCACTTATCCATTTTTTAAAATGTGGCTCAGTAGTAGCAAAGTAAAGAGTAGTGACAAGCCATCGCCGGGTGATGTCGATGTGACACATTTGCCTTCTGCCAGATACTCTGAAGGTAAAACGGGTCTGCTATTCGAAAAGCACTCACCAAATGAACTCATTCGTCTGCATAGAAACAGAGAATGGGACAGAATTGCTCTATTGCCAGAAAAATAAATGAACTCACTCAAAGCATTGGCTGGAAACAGAGGGTGGGAATTTGCTCATTCAAAGAGTAGAACGCACTTCTCACTCTCTGTCACTAGTTGTTGAAAAGCTATTTGTCACCAAATCTACAATGAGTACAGACCATCAACATGCCTACCAGCCTCTTCCTTCCCATTCTCCCTACCCATCCCAGAGTGCTACACTCACAGACCACTCCTTCCAGTCTCTCTCTCACACACACACACCTTCCTGGGAAGAGGAGAGAGACTGGAAGTGTGAGTCATCACAGGAGCTATTCAAAGCCTAGTGGGTAACTGAGGTAAGCTGTCTACACTTAAGCCACATGAACCTCTAAGAATGATTCACCGTCCTGAAGACCTGCGTGTCCGTTTCCTGAAACTCTCTAAATTTGCAAAGAATTAAACAGAACGAGCATATGGCTTTCCATCACTCAGTGTCCTGTAACACAGACGAGCCAGATGCCTCTGAGGTGTGTTCTCTAAGTGATCCATTCCCTCAGGCAGCAGGGACTCCCGTTTGTGTTTATTATTTATCTGCAAGCGTGGACTTGGCTGTCTACTTTTTATTGACTGTTGACTTTTTAATCACCTGAGACCTACTTCTGGAATAAGTGACCTTACACTTGTCAGAAACCCTTTTCCAGATGGAGGCATCACTGGAGAGCCCCAGAGAAGGGTGACATCAAAGGAAGGCAACAGCGAAGACTCAAGGTCAGTGTGAACCGAGGGCAAATGAACTCAGCGTTTCAGTTTGCATTGAGCGAGAGCCTGTGTCTTTGCAAATGTGCCTTTCGGCGATGTTCACCTTCTGCCTGTTCGGGGTGATTTCATATCACATGGAGACACCTGGGATGTGCCCCTTTGCCAAGTCCACCTTTCTAGTTTCCTCCAAGTGACCTAGCACTTAAAACATCCCTACATGTTCACAGATGTCATTACGTGCACCCACAGATCTGGAAAACCAAAACTTCAGTCCCCCAGGGCCATCTTGTCCTGTCTTTTCCCTGGAAGGAATGGAATAGTGAGGGCAGAGCAGAATAGTTGCGGGAAAGCCTAGCGGGAAGTAGTTAAAAGACAAACTGCTAAGGAGGAAAATTCCATCCAAAATCTGCAGAACGTGCCACGGCCCCGCCGAAACACTAGGCTTGCATTAAGGTGAGGAATCTCGGAGGCCGAGGATGGCTGCCAGCCACAGGCAGTCATTCAGTTCTTTGCACACTCCCCACGGTTGTAAACCCACAGAGCAGCGAAGGGGAGGCTACTTACTGAAATAAAAGCCCCTGTCTCCGCACACGAACTGGAGAGCATCCACCAACTCAGCCCCGCAGAGGGTCTCGGGTCCCGCCGTGGCAGAGCTGGTGAAGGCGAGCAAGCACAGGGCCAGGTAGAAGAGATGCGAGGAGGATGTGACGGGCATCTTCACCTGCTGAAAAAGCAGAAGGAGGGTCATCTTCCTCCTGGGTCCGTGCCAGGGCAGTGCGGCCAAGGCAAGGGTGCCTTCACCCCAGCTCTGCATTCCTGTTATTAATCAAAATTATCCCCTCAGGAGTGCAACAAGGTGTGTGAGTGACTTCTGAGCAGGTCTTGGCATCATGCTATCTGACTTTAATCCTCTTGCTACTGTGAAACCTTGGGGAAGTCCTTCTTGAACCCTTTCTTTATGGGTTCCTATTACAATTCAATGAGATAAATGTCCTGAAACATTTAATGTGTGAAGGTGAAAAATGCTCTTATTGCATACCACTCAGAGATCCTGGTAAACCTTTGGAATCATCAAAGCTTAATTTGTGCTCAGTCCAGACTTGGGACCAGATATGTTTTATTAATTTAAATTCTCTCAAATTGGCCATTCACAGATGGCATGTGCATTCATTACTGACCAGAATATTAAATCAACCAGAACGTCATTCCCCAGCTACTGATTAAAGAGAATTTACTGCAGCTGAAAAAGAACTTGTGAAAATACTATATATCATTATAGCTTTTTTTTCCACTTAAGAGAGGCAGAGACAGAAACAGAGGGAGAGAAAGAGAGACTGAGAGATTTCTTACCTGCTGAATGTCAGCAGTTAACAACTACAAGTAAAAGTTAAAAACCAGGAACAGGAAACATCTGAGAATTTCAGAATGAAACTGGTTTATGGTAAGTAAACCCGACTCCTTTTGCATTCTAAAGCCCCTGTGTCAAGCTCAATATCAGATCAACACACATGTAGAGAGTGCCTTCCACAAACAGGGAACTGGGCTCAAAATCTGCAAAAGGCTTTTTTATTTTTTTAAGTCTCAGGAATTCTGACTTCATCTGTTGGAGGGACTTGAGTGTCACTGTATCCTTTTTATAGCAGAGACCCCTGGTTGGCTTGACTTAGCCAGTGACAGCCAACTGTCAGGCCTGCCAGAGGCAGGATTCCTGTGGCTCAAGTCTCCATCCTTGCTCTCAGCAGTGAAACAATGCAAAGGTGATCATTAATTTTTTCCACATTGCTACTTGTGGCACAAAGATGTGGTTTCTTCTAGGAAGCCTCCCAAGGTGAGTAGCTTTATCCCTCTCGGATGCATTTACTTTCAGCAGCATCAGCAGAGTCAGTGACAGGATGTTAAACCAGGGGCCCTATCAAAAGGTCATAGAGTTAAACTGGAAACTATCATTATGAAAAGAAGCTTTTCTGAACCTCCCAGTGGTGGCAGGTCCATTCAACTCCATCACTTTCAAAGAAACAGGCTCAGTCATTTATTTTCCGACCACCTTCCTTGCCCTCCCTGGACTCTTAATGGCTCTCTACATCAGTGGCAAAGTTTGCTCCATCACTGTAATTAAGATTTCCATTTTTGTGGCCAGACTTTCAGTTCAGCAATTGGGGAAAAAAACCCTAAACCCCTGATTCTCGTTAACACAACGTAAATATTTAGTTAATGCTTGTAAAACAGTTGAAGATGAAAAGCGTCCTCTATTTGCAAATCATCATAAATAATAGACATAAAATAGAAGAGGAGGTGAAAGCTTGATGGAGAATTTCTTCCATTTTCTCCATAGGACCTGTTCATGGAAACCGTCCACCCCCACATAGCCAAAGCCACAGGGACTGCTAGAAACAAGTCATCCAATCCTCATCTTTCTTAGTTATAAAATAATTGGTGGGAGTTTTCCCTTTCAGTATTTCCAGTGGAAATCTCAACAAGTCCAAGCCAACTGGACTTCCTTGCCCTTTTCAAAAGAGAACACTCATAATTGATCTTACAGAACATACCCCGCACTCTGGCAACCAGCCAGTTCTAGAACGTATGTTATTTTGCCAGTCCTATTTCTCCATCGCTCCCGTCTCTGTTGAGTTAATGGTGAAGCTTAAGGCAAAGCACCTGCAACTGTAGATGCCTTCAGGTTCTTCAGTTGTTGTGAAATCCAGGGGAAAAGGAACTCAACTTAAAGTCTTAGGGAACTGAGAACTTTACATTAGATGTCAACATTATACTTTTAATAGCTATTTCTTTTGTATAACACATTTGAAGTCAGCAATACCTATCAGTCTCTGGCATTTAAGAACTTAAGATTTATTTTTTACAGATTTCCCCCTTTTCTTTCTTCTTTTTTCCCCCTTTTTACTGAGTTATGTTCTCAGATAAATATCAGCACTTATAGTTCTAGGACAAGATAGAACCTCTAGTGCATTTTCTTTTAGTTCAGGAAACAGTCCATCACACCCACAGAGAACCAGAGAATTTATCACATTATGTTCCCCCAAAAGAAAACAATAAAGAACTTGCTTAGGAGTTAAAAGTTTGAAATGAGTGGCCCCATATGTTCATCATTTCCTTGGCCTTTTATTTTTCCAAACACAAAAGAAATGAAGAGAGAGAAAGGAGAGATCTGAAAGAAAGAAATGAAAAAAGAACTAGAAAAAGAAGAGAAAAAAAAATTCCAGAGCACTCTTTTTCAAAAATCATTCACAAATCTAAAATTTTAAAGACCTTTCTTTTTATCTTAAATAAATGGAATATCAATTGGTTCCAGATGTCTGGGTTATAATAAAAATGCCCAGCAAAATTTGAGGGCAATAGTCATAAGAAAATACTCACTGTAGGTGTAACCATTTTTGTTTGTTCCAGATCTTTTACAGCAGGTCAGGGTGGGTATTATGAGACTGATGTGAATAGGAAACTGAGGACTTAAAAACATGTGCTGCTTTGTGGGTGGGGTTTATGAAAGCATCTAGTTACATTTGGACACCCAGGCAGGTATGCTAGGAGCCGGGGTGAACTGCCTTTTGTCCATACAGACAATAAACAAATTGCACGGCTGGGATTTGAGTCAATCTTTTCCTCCCAATCAAGCCACCGATTTCCATCGTGTGCCTATTGTAGCCAGCCTGGACAGGGACCCAGGCTCTAATCCTCCCCTGTGCCCTCTTCCCTCTGACTCAAACACTTGGAAATATCTTGAGACTCACAGTACAATCAGCTTGTGAGCTCTGCCTGGCAGACACCTTTACTCATTGAATTACATTTGAAAGAACCACGTAGCTCCCTGAAACCACTTCCTGCTCCAAGTACAGGAAAAAGCAACAACTTATGGCTAGCTAGCTCTACTTCTGAAAAGTTCAGCATACACAGCAAAGTTCATTTGGAGTTTTCCAAACTTGTAATTAATGCAGAGATAACACTACACAGTCCCTTTTAGGATCATCTAAGCGGGGAGACAAAATTCCCAGCTGTCAGACCACATAGCATATGTGTATACTGACTTCATTTCTTTTAAAAGCAAGGTAGCCAGTGTGCATCTTGGCATCTCAAGGGCGGCAGGATCAGGTGCCCGACAAGGATGTATTCTTAACTCCTAAGCCACGGACTTGACTAAGAAAAGTCCTAGTGGCGGAGTACTTGAAAGCAGCTGGACTAAGCGGTAGGGATGTACCATGAATTGAGCCCACAGGCAATTGCATCGGGGAGCCAGTGACAGCAGCTTAAAAGTGCTTGCAAATTGGAAAAATACAAGTCTTGAAAGATATAATTTTGCTGAGAATGGAAACTTGAACTAGGGCCAGTTATTGGAAAGGAGAAGTCAGTGCATTGACAACGCTAGCCAAATTTACCTAAAGAGACTTTACAATCCCAAACACAAAATCCGAGTTTTACAACACAAAACCCCAAGTCCAAACTTCGCCCCTGAGAGTCCTCTTCAAAAGAAAAAACTTGGAATAGCAGTTGCTAGAAAGTTTCCGCTTTCCATATACAGTGTGCATTTGTTTAAATTATCCGAATATGCAAGGTCAGCAGGAGTTCTTAAGGAGTTCTTTTTCAGAAGAGCAAATGAAACTTCACTCTAACTCTGACTCTCTGGGCATAAGTGCAGAGAGTTCCGGGACCTTAGCTCCAAAGATCGTATTTAAAAGCTTTAATATCATTTAAAATGTAACTCTTTGTATGTGGCATGCCTTATAATCAAAAGTCCTGGCAAGTTACACACACACACACACACACACACACCACACACACACAGTCCTACATACACATGAACATGGTCTTAAAAATAAAACATCTGCACCTGCAAAAAAAATCCAAAAGTTCATATCCATGCCCTATAGCCCTTAACCGTAGACCGGATTTAAAGGAATCTTCTATAATGACACCACTCAAGCCCTGAAGAAGTGGAGGATTTAGCATAAGTACCTTGCAATAGTTTTTACTCATACAGATATCTGTGCAAAGGCATTTATCTCCCGGAGCTATTTTTTCAGATCCCACAGAATTGCATATTCAGCAATTTATAAATAACTCCCAGTGCCGAAACAATGAAAATTCTAAAGTGAAGAACATTTCTAAGCAGAAGCAAACAGTACACAATTTAAAGAAAATTCCCCAATGACTTCAAAGAGTAAGAAATATTTACCTTCAAGAAATCACAAAAGCAGCACTTAAATAATTGGGTTGGAAGACTGCTGATTTTTCCCATTGCTTCTGAAGTGCAAAGTCTGGAAATGAATTGGTTAGCAGGAATAATGAGGCAAAAAGAAATCCAGGGAGATGGGAGATGTTGAGAGCAATGTCACATTTCAATTTTGAGGACTTTATTCCATTGCGCAGGCTCTATCTGCTCTGAATTTAGCAGTGACAGTGAGATTTAGCAAACAGAAGAGGGATTTAGAGAAAATCCTCACATTTATCTACAAAACACAGACACTGTAGACAGGAAACAGCTGGGGGAACGCTTGCCTTCTCTCTCTCTCCCTCTTCTGGCAAAGTTATCGAGTAAGGACTTTTTTGGGCATGGTGACAAATAACATCATACCTTTGCATTTTAAAACTAGAGCACAGAAGCATTTTTTTCCCTTAAAAGAATGTGTGTTAGTGACAAGAGGAGCAGACATTAAAATACTGATGTTGTCCTCTGATTAACTTTCTCCCGGGCACGAAGACACACACATCTGCTAATACACCTTACCAGTATGAAAGGAATATTCGTGGAGGATGGGCGAGCAATTTTATATTCCAGAGCCAACACAAAATTTAAAAAACAAGAAATGAAAAAAAGACCATCTCAAGCATACGCTACGATTTTAACCCTCAAACGACTGGGGGTAAACTAGAGTGGAGGACAGCGCTGGGATGACCCCTCGTCCTAGTTGCCAAGTGAGGGGAATGATCTCATTTCCTAGAACCTGGAAAGGGGCGGGCAGCTTTGTAATTGGCTCCCCTCAGGACACTGTCTCATGCTTTTTGCCCACGACAGGGCAAAGATTTTGCTGAGCTGTAAAGCCAACTGAAAAAATAAAATCGAATCTTTTTCTTCCTTCCTCTTCTCTGTTGCTTGGCCCCCACCCCGACCCCCACCCCACCCCAGGGGAAGGGCATCTGAGGGGCAAATGATTTTCCCATTGTTCATATTTTTCTGCATAACTTGAACCTCTGTGTGTGTGTGTGTGTGTATTTGTGTGTGTGTGCACGTGAGTGCATTTTCTTTCCCCCATTTTTGTGTATTCTAAATAACACCAGCTGGCTAGCAATACCCTCTCAAGGGTTATGATGTCATTCAAATCTCTCAGCTGGATGAGTGGCCAGCAACATGGTCCAAGCCAGCTGTTTTGCTATTTATAATGTATACTTGCCTTTGCCATTGAGGATCAAGTTGTGATCTTTTGTCAATAGAATTTGTACCAATTTCTCATCAGTTTTGTGAAGGAGGAGATAAGAAAGTGGATTATGAAATAAGATTGCAAAAGCCCAGGTTAAACATCCCACTTTCCCTGGGGTCTATCGGGGCATGGTTTCCTGGAATGGTCAGAATAGCCGGGACTTTGCATTTCTCCCTCTTGATTCTCAGGGGACACAGTGGTCCTGACGCTTCGATTAGAAACAGAGGTCTGCTTGAAACTCTTGTCTGGGTCTTTACGGCCATGGCTAGGAAGTTGTTTGCAGAGGTGGGTGCCCTCAAAGGAAAACCTGATTGGTTTTGAAAGGGGGTTGAGTTTGCTCAAGCCTTCTCTGTGATTAAACTTGGGGCAGTGTTTACCTTCGAGAAAGACAAGTTAGACATGAGGAGTGATGCCATTTCAACAGTGCACTACATTCAGAGTTCAGTGAGTGTGTACCTACTGTGCGCCCAGTTATACACGTCACAGGGGCTTTCGATGAAGCGGCAGAGACAGAGGAGAACAGTGCGGTCATGTGGTGGGATGTGCATGCGGTGGGATGTGCTCTTTTAAAAATGTGAGAAGTGCACACTTTCTCTGGAAAGACAGGGAAGTGAAACTACTGAGAATCCAGGATGGGGGAGGAGGGGTGTGTCATGAGAGGCTTTGAAGTGCAAAGTTGGGAAGTTTCAGGGGATGTGGTTTGACCTGAAGAGTCTAGAGATACGCATCATCAAGAGGTAGGCTGGGGGGCATCTTCAGGTGTGGGGGCAAGTCCTGTACTTTGAGAAGAATCCAAGACCTCCTTTCATGAGGCCCGCTTCATGCATTTACCTTAGGAATTGTTCACTAAAAATCTGGGGTTTGGGTTTTTGTTTTTTTTCCTTCAGCTCCAGCACATCACACCTTTCGTGAAAAAAGCCCAGCCACCTCTCATGGACACTGAAGGTGCAGAGTGTCTCACGGGTTGAAAGATCTCCGATTTCCATGCCTGCAGAGTCTTGGTGATGAGTGCCTCGCTCCACCACTGGGCATCTTCACCGGTAGAAGGCCACAGCGTACCCATTTTGGTTTTCACTTGTTTGAATCATTCCAAGGTGTCCTGGGAGCTCACTGCCCTCTCCAAGGCCCCCCCCTGGTCTGATGTGCTATCCAGGAGCGCCATGTGCGTGGATCACCTTATCCCCAGCCGTTTCGAGGGAAAGGCTGCTTCGGGAGACAGAACGCACGCCGTTCCATCTGACACAGGGCTCCTGCGCTACCGACACACTGACTCACAGTCTCTTGGTTTTATAACCCCAATTACCCTTAAAGAATAATTGGGTTTTAATTTATGTCCTAGTTTTTATGTCACAATCAAAAGAAAACTGAAATTTCAGTGAGTCGTAATTATCATCAGCTGTACTGTGGAAACATTCCGATGTGAGCTCTCAGTTTCCAATAGGGAAAGCAATTTCCTGAAGTGATTATTGTACACTTCAGTGCGGAGAATGGTCTAGATTTCTGGGTAGGGTGAGCAATCATTCCTAAGGAAATGCCCATTTTCTTGGCTAATTCCAGGAGTCAGCCTGAAAGCCAAAGGGCAATAAATGTGCCATGTGATGACTCTTTAACGACTGAGTCCTGCACCTGTTTAGGAGGAAAAGAGAGGAAGGCACCAGAGGGTCCAAAGTGGTAGTAAATCTAAGCCTCAGGAAGAGTTCAGGTCAAGAAGCCCTACTGGAGAGAAACACACAGGGTCGTTCTAAAATTACTGAATGATTATGTCGTCTCCTGCCTGGAACAGCCTGACAGTTAGATATCGGAATGGTGTGCCACCAAAATAACAAGGATGTGTGCTTATCATGAGAACATCCACTCCTGGAAATGCGGAGATTCACAGCTTCACCTTTTGCATGTGTAATGCCTGTGGGATATAAATAACTCTCCCCTAAAGCCTTCTTCTTGAGTAGTGTATTTGCATAAAGCTGCAATCTCAGACTTCTGACACCTTTCTTTAAAAAAAAAAAAAGGCTGTTCATCTCCTTAAAGCACAGGCTGCCTGAGATTCACAGAAATGGGAGGTGCTGGACCTTCCACGCTTTTTGCTTGAGCCACATTTCCAGTCTTCCCCATGTCAACTGCAGAGCTGCCCATTCAAAAAGTCATCTCCTATCCACGTGTGATGGGGAAGACTTACAGCTTATTTCATGAATGTCTGTGCTGACTCCTGAGAAAAGCTCAGGATGAGTATCTGAGGTAAGAGGACTTTGGAACCAAATAATGGGTGAGGTGTCAGGTTCTGGGGCCATCCAGCAGGCAGAGGACTTGGGGTAAACTGCTGGACCTATCTCTTGGCTCACGGTTTGTGTGGTGGGTTGGTCTGGGAGTGTGTGGTCCAGTTTCTAAGATCAAGATCTTGTCAATTCATAATGTAAAACTCCGAGGAAAAGGCTAGGTCTCAAAAATACAACATGCTGCCGAACAAGGGGACCAATGTCAGCACCAGAACTGCTCAGAAGCAGCTCTGTGAGCCCGCAGAAAGATCTTCAGCTCAAAGGAACAGCTTTAAATCCTTAGAGGCGATTTTCCCCCACAGCTAGGGAAAACAGTAATAGGGAGAAGAAATCCTCCCACTAGAGAAATCAATGCTTTCTTTTCAACATCAAACTTGGATCTTATTTCTTCTAAAATGTCAAAAGGGCAAATGCTGAGAACAGTCAGAAGCAAAACTTCTGTGGTTTGGGGAGCAAAAGAATTCTCCGTAATGGCAGACGAGGAGTCACTGCATGGGGCGAGGATGGCTTGGTGGAGGGAGAGAACCAAGGGCTCACCACAACTGCCCCAAGTTGAAAAGAGAGTAAGGAAAGGAGACACCAGCTCCAAATTTCTGGGGCAACTACCCAAAGAGCGCTTTCTTTTGGAATCGAAAAATGTGCGCGCCCTCTAGTGGGCTGTGGGGAAACTGCCACCGCAATCTTAACCGTTGATGCGTGGAGTTTGGTAGGCGTGGGGCGTTTTGAAACGTTCTGGGTTCAAATATACTTTAAATTGCATTAATCTTTTGAAACAAATAAGCTAGGTATTTAATTCACTCTAGTTTTTTAAAAGATAAGGGTACTAAGAGGAGAAGAAAAGATGATAAACTTTATGAGAGCACGGATGCTCTCCTTGACTCTACTCCCAGCGCTTACTCTTGGGCTCCAAATAAGATTTGTTGGTTGAATCCAAGTCTGGAAAATAATGATAATGAAGGTAAACTATTTCACATAAAAAGGCAATAAACTCTCTGAGAGCGAAATAACCAATTTCTCCATTTTATAAATAAGAAGAATGAGGGGTGGGGGAGTGGTGAATAGAAAAATGACTTGTTTTAATTAACAAATTTAGATTGCACGCTGAGCTCAAATCCAACCCCTTGGTCTGTTCTCCACTGTTTCTTCCACAGCAGTGTTCAAAATGTAGGTTTAACACTGATGGTCAAAGACATGGCATTAAAGAATCATGTAAGAGTGGAAGTGGTTCCATTTTTAATTCTCTTTCTAGCCTGAATTTACTGAGGGAAAAGTCTGTTTGGTACATATCTGTGTTCAGTGCCTGACAGTTGCTAATCACTTTTTTTTTTTTTGACAAAACAAGAATAAACAGACAAAACAAAAGCAAAAAAAATGAATCTTAAGTCACAAGTCTTTGCATGCAGTGGTTTTATCCAGAATTTAATAATACTGTTTTGTGTTATTCCTTTTTAATAATACTTTCTCTTTAGGACTAGTGATGCTGTATTTGAAGTAGGTATTTTAAAGCTTAGTTTTAAAATATGTTTCTAAGTCTTAAAAAATCAATCTAAGAAAAGATATTTTTAAAGTGAGTAAATTATGTTACAAATGGCAGACAGTTACGACAAAAAGTGGTATTACTTGGTGTTTGAATTCTGATGTTTGGGCATCATTGTTGTGTAACATGCTATGTGTTAGAAAAAAAAAAAAAAGAAACATAGCCACAATGAAAAAAGCAGGGAACAAAGACCCTGTATACAAAACATGCCACCCTATAAATGTATTAATTATGTTTCCTGAGGTATGAGTTCATGTCCAAGGTAATAAAAATGGTCAAGTCTCTTTCAGGCAGAGGAAACATGTTATATGGAAATGAGGAGATTCTCAGTGTTGTTGTAAATATTTATTTATCTATTTGAGTGCACCGGGTCTTGGTTGCAGCGTGAGAACTCTTAGTTGCAGTATGTGGGCTCTAGCTCCCTGACCAGGGATTGAACCTGGGCCCCCTGCACTGGGAATGCAAAATCTTAGCCACTGGACCATGAGGGAAACCCTCCTAGTGTTGTGATGTGGGAGCTGAGGCTGAGGGCATGCTTTCAGACGCCTGCATTGTGGAGGCCTTTATGGTCTCTCCTTTCCCCATCAGTAGCCTTCACAGACCTGCAAGACTAGAAAACAGTCTAATTCCCTCATGATTCCCTTGTAAACAAAGATCTGTATGTAACTGAATCTGTGATTAATTCTGGGAATGGCACAGTGCCTCAAAGTAAATAGGCACCAGCAGACCCGGGTTACATTATAACCCAGGTCAATCTGAGTAGTGCTGGGTAAGGGGAACGAAGGTGGAGATTGATCACCCAGTAGTCTTGCCAGAGATTCCATTTTGAATGATTTAACTGTGGTGTTTATCTTTGATAAGCAGATTTTAATGGAAAAAATGAAATGATTACACTTGATAAAGATTCTCCACAATAAAGATTGAGGCAAAAAGATCTTATTTCTGGTGAACTCTGAACTTCTTGGAAAAGCTGGTTCATTAGAGCATCCCACTCTTTCTCTGGGTCAATTAAGGCAGTTTTATCATCCCCTTTGAGAGCAGGCCACACAGCCTCTAGCCTCAATTCTTTACTTGAAGGTGGCTGCTGAGAAATGTTTCAGATTGCTTCCTGTGAGTGTTCCTCAGTAAACAGAAGTGTGAGTAGTCAATTGAGGAGGAGACAGAGAATCCAGGGGAACCCTTGGAAATGACCCGTTTGGGGAGCATATATCCTTGGAGACTGTACCTCATCCTCTGCCCAATTGAGGGTTCAGTGCCGTAGAAGCGCACACTTTGCTCCTCTTTATAACACCTTGGTAAAGCCCTCAGCTTCCTCCAGAGCTCAGAATACATCTTTAAACCCAGTTACATTAGTCAGAGTTCTCCAGAACAACAGAATAAATAGGATCTATCTACATATCTATCTTTCTGTCTCCTCTCTCTTTTTTTAAATTTAATTTTTATTGATGCTAATGGTAAAGAACCCACCTGCCCATGCAAGAGACATAAGAGATGCAGGTTTGATCCCTGGGTTGGGAAGATCCCCTGAAGAAGGATATGGCAACTCACTCCAGTAGTCTTACCTGGAGAATCCCATGGACAGAGGAGCCCAGCGTGGGCTGCAGTCCATAGGGTCTCAGAGAGACACGACTAAGCGACTTGGCGCGGCACAACACGTATTTGATTTACAAAGGTGTGTTAGTTCCCGTTACACATATGTCCATTCTCTTTCAGATTATTTTCCCGTTTAGGTTGTCATGGAGTACTGAATAGGGTTTCCTGTGCTATAGAGTAGGTCCTTGTTGATTATCTGTTTTATATATAATAGTGTGTATTTATTAATCCCTCTCTCGATCAATATATTTTAAGGAACTGGCTCATGTGATGAAGAGGTTTAGCAAATCCAAACTCTTCAGGATAGGCCAGAAAACTTGAGACTCAGGAAAGAATGGCAGTGTGAGTCCTAAGGTGGTCTGCTGACAGAATTCCCTCTTCTTTCAGGGTGATTGGTCTTTTTCTATTAATAAAGTGGCTAACTTGATGAGGCCCAACTTCTTTATGGACGATAATTTGCTTTACTCAAAGTCTACTGATTTAAATGTTAATCTTATCTAAAAAACACCTTCACAGAAACGTCTAGAATGTTTTCTCACACATCTGGGTACTGTGGCCTGGCCAAATAGACCCATATAGCTAACCATCACATAACCATCACAATACACTCACTGGTCCTCCCTCCCAAAAACTGAGCAATAAGGATAGGTGCAGAAAAGCAAACTCAATTGATTACATCTCCCAATCCTCAGTTTTCCTCCCACACATTAAACTTCAGATCTTGGGCTTACTGTTCCTTGGTTGTTGCCAAAAAGAAGTCACAGCAAACTTGCCTTGACTACATCATTAATATTTTATGAGGATTCTGTTCATTGGTGACGAGTTTTGTTTCTTCCTACCGCTAAGGGAACGGGTGAGCACGTGACACTCGGGCACACCCACACTCAGACCACTCAAACACACGCACACAGTCACACATGTGAGCATCTGTGCTTGACTTCCCTAGACAATAAGAAGTGTGTTCATCCCCTTACTTGAAAAATTGCAGTTTTGATCAACGGAAAGAAGTTTCAGGCATAAGGTGGTGTTTGGGGTGGGGTGATGTCCTGCTTTCTGCCAAATGGAAGGAGAGGTTTCTTTCCCATATCCTTTGTTCCTGAGAGACCCACTCTGTGCCTGGTCTAATGGGGGGGGGGTCCCATGCCCTTTGAGTAGCAGGATGACAAGTGATTTTAACTTTTTATTTCATACTTTTCTGCGTTTTCTAGTTATTATTTCTATTTAGCAGGTATTACTTTTATAGTCAACAGTTGTTAAAAACATCATGATTAGAGCTATCTGTCCTTAGTATTAACTGAAAATGTAGCTTATACGTGTATGTTTATGTGGATGTATGTTTAGTGACTTAGTTTACCTCTTTATTCTTCAAAGCTTAAACCTCTACGCTTAACGTCTCTGACTTGGCTTGTTTATGTGGCATCCATATGCACTTGCTCATCAAACCTCACCCTCATTTCCCCTTCTTTCCTTCGTCATGTCTTTGTCTTTGAAGTTCAGCTCTCCCTCTCAATTTGCCCAGCGTTGTTCTAGAGTGGATTGATGAATTCCCGGATTAGTGCATGGGCTTCTAACCAGCCTTCCCTCATCGAAAGAAAGTGAAAGTGATAGTCTCTCAGTCATGTCCTGCTCTTCGCCACCCCGTGGACAGACTCCTCTGTCCGTGGGATTATCCAGGCAAGAATACTGGAGTGGGTTGCCATTCCCTTCTCCAGGGAATCTTCCCAACCCAGGAACTGACCCCTGGTCTCCTGCAATGTAGGCAGATTCTTTACCATCTGAGCCACTGACGAAATCTAGCCGATTCAGTTAGTTAGAATCATCTTCTTCAAACACCACATTCGTGTTACACTTCCTGAGAGTCCCTTGGTCACATCTAAGTCCCCTCCTGCCACTCAAAACACTCAGCAGCCTGCTCTTGCTGATACCCGTTATGGCTTCTTCTCAACCCTGTTATTCTTCAGCTGTACATCCCTTGCCCCAGCCTAGTGTTCGGTCTTTAACTGGTTCTTACTAAATATTTGTTAATTAATAATGATAAATGGAAACAGTGACAGGCTGTATTCTCTTGGGCTCCAGAATTACTGCAGATGTTGACTGCAGCCATGAAATTAAAAGACACTTGCTACTTGGAAGAAAAGCTATGACAAACCTAGACAGCATATTAAAAAGAAAAGACATCACTTTGCTGGCAAAGATCTATCTAGCTAAAGCTATGATTTTTCCAGTAGTCATGTATGGATGTAAGAGTTGGACCATAAAGAAGGCTGAGTGCTGAAGAACTGATGCTTTCAAATTGTGGTCCTAGAGAAGACTTGAGAGTCCCTTGGACAGCAAGATCAAACCAATCAATCCTAAAGGAAATCAGTCCTGAATATTCATTGGAAGGACTGATGCTGAAGCTCCAATACTTTGGCCACCTGATGCGAAAAGCTGACTCATTTGAAAAGACCCTGATCCTGGGAAAGATTGAGGGTGGGAAGAGAAGGGGGCAACAGAGGATGAGATGGTTGGATGGCATCACTGACTCAATGGACATGAGCTTGAACAAACTCTGGGAGATGGTGAAGGACAGGGAAGCCTGGAGTTCCGTAGTCTATGGGGTCACAAAAGTCAGACCCCTCAGAGAAACTGAACAACAGCAACAAATTATTGAGTATATATTATATTCAGTTCTTTATTTTATATTATTTAGTGATCTCACTTAATTCTCACATACCTCAATTTCCACTTTTGTTTTAGAGTGCCTGCTGCTGTTTTGGAAGCATGTCAGATTCTCAAAAATATTTGTTGGGTGAATGAAGAGAAAATTGAGTTGGGAAAAGTTAAATGATTTGCCTGATGTCTGATGGTTAGTAAATTACAAAGCCAGGATTCAAATTCAGTTTGGTCTAATACACAGCACTGCATGGGAGATGGGTAATCTCTTTCAATATTTTGTTGTACTCCCTCCAACATTCCCCACAGTACAATGTTGGACTTTCTCCGGTATTCACTAAGGGGATGATTAATTCTAAACATGAGCTTAGAATAATTGTGAAGTTCACTTTCAAAACAGGCAACCTGAAAATTTCAGAGATGAGCACTTAGGATGGAGTCTGGTTACAGCCATGTTTGGAACATTTTTAGGGTCACAGCTATGTTAGAAGCATTTTAGGGGAAACTATCAATGAGAGACTATACCTACTGGTCCTCATTCCTACCACTTCTAGCCTCAACTACTGCCTCAGAATACATAGAGAGGAAATCAAGTCCCTGCAGATTTTTCTCTGTACCTTGCTGCTTTTAATAAGGCAAAGTAAGCAACCAAAGCTCAGAAAGAGACAGTTACTCTCCAGAAACAAGATATACAAGAGTCTAAGCCAGAAGCAGGCAGAGCCTGTTTCATAAGCTGAAAGCTACTTATCCTCTTCAATCACAGTAAGAACAAAGGACAGATTTTCTGGGGTGTAGTGTTCCTAGAGTTTGTGATGTGGGCAATGGCAGTAAAATCAATTCACACTTTTCAAACATCAATCAACTGAACCCCACTCTGATTTAGATAAACTTTGTTCTGATGAGACATAAAGAGTTTGACTTTTCCCACTCTGTGACAATTTATGCTCTACTTCTTGGAGCCCTAGAGGCTAGGGCAAGCTCAGTCTTTGGTGTCTATACTTCCTTAGGTTAGGGAAGACTCCACAGGTTGTTGTGGAAGAGATGACATAGCTAATCCACTCTCAATTTGCTTTAGAGCTGGTACAGCTCGGGGGTCCTCAAAAGCTATTGCATTGCCTCTCTGGCAATTCCCAAATGGAACTTATGATCAACTGGGGACAGTTCCTAAAATCTGACTGACTCTGCTCCAAATTCAAGATAGGATGGTTTGACCAGGTTATATTCTCACTGACTAGTATTTTAGCCTTTTGCTCTCAGTCATCCTTTGCGTTTGTTTTGTTTTACTGCTCCCTTCTTTCCCTGGCTATTGGATGCTTGCTGAACTAATTCCTTTTAATCAACTGCTCTCTGGGTTTACATCCAAGATTCTTTGCAAGGAAAATGGTGACTTCAGATTTGGACCTTGCTGGGGCTAGAGCACTGCCAACCCAACTGGCAGGCTCCTTTTCAGCTTGGGTTCCCATCGAGGTAGCAATCCCACTTTCTGGACTGGCCAGCTTCTCTGCAAGGTGCCAAGGCTGTTAAACTCACTCCACTGCTTTGGAGAGCAAGAGATAATCCAGAGGCACTTGTAGCATCTGCAAAGTTTGGAGAGAGACTGGGACTGTTAAGTGAGGATATCTGTTGTTCCCAAAGGGCTATAGAGGTCAAGTCTTCCACTATCTGGACTTCTCTGACTTACTATCTTTTATGGATTTTGCAGATGAAACAAAGGTTTGCCAGGTATTGCCCCCATGGACAGCCTCGTTGGGGCAGGGGACTCTTGCGATCCAAACCCAAGTGACTCTCAAGACCCAGACACAAAACAGACAAAACATAAACCCCCAAACTCCTGGCGGAATGAAAGGAATCTGTTCAGTGGGAGAGAAGAACCAAGAACAGACACTAAGTGCAGTCAGGAATAACCAGACAATAGCAATCATCAGCAGTTAGCACCAGTGCTGATAAATTTGCATTTTTATGCTTTATAAATAACAATTCCGCAGGATCTTCACTGAGTCCTTTGAAAAATTTCAGCAGCAACCATGTCCCAAACAGGCCAAACCCAGGGCTGTGTGATCCTACATAAGAGAGAATTTTCTTTGTGAAGGGAAACCATTTCTGAAACACATGACTGAAAGATACAATTCATGAGTTGGGGCAGTCCAACTAGCCATGCTAAAGCTGGGGTCACACTCGACTAGAGGAAGCATCATTCTCTTAGAACTACTAAAGCGCTGCCTGGGGAAGAAGTTTACACAGCTCAGTGTCAAGCAATTTGGTTAAGTCCAGAAAATGGGCAGGAAATGCAGGGCTGGGCTAACATGGGTGCCCTGAGCTAAAGCATGACCTTAAATGGGTCTATTATTTACTTTCTTAAATACATATCATGTGGCAAAATCTTGCCTTATACAAACCAGCTGAAGTGTGTGATGTAACTGTGTTAACACATTTTTATAGTCCTGGAAGAATGCTACAGGATTGGGTCTATCAGTAATCATGTAAAGAAGCCAAGTATACATTCCAGATGTTCACTATGTCCTAATCATTCGCTAGGAGCAAAGTAGAGGCTTTCTTCTTGCTCAGGAAGTCTGATTTTAGTAATTGAGACAGAGACACACTGGAAATCTGATACATTTGGGATTATAAGGCTAAATCCCAAGTTCCAGTTGGGTAGATGGATGTGTGCAAACAAACATGTGAAAAAGAGTGGGAAGAAAGAGAAAACGAAAAAGAGTAAGCCAAGGCAATTCTATAGGACCTTTCCATCTGAGGTCTGTCTTTTCTTGTTTAGCCTCACAGGGCTATGCTCATTTCTACTGTCAAACAGCCTTCGCTGGAAAGGTCCAGGGGTACGGAAAGTGAATGCAGATGTAGATCAGCTTGAATGGATCACTGAGTAACTGACCTTTGTAGAATCAGACCGTTCAATGTCCTATATGGCCCGAAAAAGATGCTTTTATTTGTTGAGTTGCTTACATTTCAAAATCTCCTCCAGAAGGAATTAGTTCTAAGCAACCTCTACTGAGTCCTCTTAAAAAGTGTTCAGACTTTTAGACCAGAGCTATCTGCCTCACAGTGTGCTTTATCCTGGAGGGTAGTGTATTGAATCACGCTAAGTTTTTGGTTGAGGTTATTATGGAGTCAGTACAATTCCCAAGCCCTTTACAATCCAGCTTAAACTGATCTTTGTGAACAAAGGTACCTCATCACATAACTTTGTCTGCCCCTCTGGCCAAATTGGGACCTACTTACTACACATGCTTTGCCCCATTTGACCCTTTAGTTCCTGATGAAGTATCTTAAGTTGAAAATTTCAGCACGTTCATCTTTCTCAATCTTTCTGCCATCTCTTCGCATCTCCACTCCTGCACCAGCTAGAAGTAATGATTCATCCCATCAACTTCCATATCTATTTGTCCCATGTTTTTTTTCTCTTATATGCACTTATGTCATATGAAGATTATTACTCATATATTTACTCCTTCATTCATGAAATAGTTACTGAGCATAATATGCAACGGGCTAAGAACTAGAAATACAATCTATGTTTTTCTACATGTATTCTTCTACCCAGCACCTGGATTAATTGATTGTAACCTTGACCCACTTTGAAAAAAAGGCCTTTTAGAAACACGAAGAGTGTGTGTATTGTGGGTGCTAATTGTGGGCTTTAACTAAAGAACATGAGCTCCAAATAATTTTTTCTAATGCAGGGTGACTTGAGAGATGGTAGTTAATTTAATGTTGAAATAAGACTAGAAATATAAGAATCTAGAGGCTGTTCTTTTTTTAAAAAAAATGAGTATGCAAAAATTACCTGTTACAACAATCATGGTTTAAAGCAGCAATAATAAAAACTAACATCTCAAGTTGCTTCAAATCTCTTAGCTGGCAGGATAAGCTTAGTGTTATAAGCTGAATCAAATGTTCTCCTCATTTGAAACTGTAGTTCCTATAAATTGAAAGCACAGAGGTAGGAAACAAATATCCAAATGTTCTTGAAAAATGAGCAAGCAAATGGATTAAGAATAAACCTCAGCTAACTTATCTAAATGCTACAGATAAAGATTTTAATATATTTGCCTTGAGCCAGATAAGGTTTCATATGCTTGCCTGGCAACATTATAATAAACACAAGTAAGGCTTCCAAAGCGGCCTCTGTGGTCTGAAGTCCACGTGGAGTAGACGGCTCTCCAGTGTGGATATTTGTATCCCAGTTGACGCCCTCCTAGTTAATGATCACCCCAAGTCAAAATCTCTTACGTTATAAAATTCAAGGAGCTCAAAAGCAAGCGTCCTAAAAGACATTCCCTTTCTGTGTTGGCATCAGGATTGTAAGTTTTACCACATCATGTCAGTTTCTGATCCTATGTAGGTAGCAGATGTGATTCTAATTGAATGTGGTGAGTGTTCATGAAACCTCTGCTGTGTGCCAGCTCCCTTGGCAGTCACTATAAAGACACAAGTACATGACATGATCCATGACTTTGAGGAGCTTGCTATCTTACTTTAGAGACAGTAAACACACACACACAAATCAAACATGATACAGCCGTGAAGTGGTTAACACATGATCAGTTTCTAAATTATGTGATTATTGCTACATGTGTGCTCCTGTGGTGCGCAGAGAGTGGAAAATGGACCCTTGACCTTCCCTGGTGAGCTTACTCCATTTCTCTCTCTGTTCACTCACCTCCTTTTGTGGATCACTCTTTCAGATCTTCTCTCCTTACCCTAATTCTCTACAACCTCCTCACTCTTAGTTGAAGACCTTACTTCATGTTTCATCAAAGACATAGGAGCAATTATAAGAGACTTTTGGCAAGCTTATTCCATAATACCTATTTTTTTTTTTTTGGTCTTATACTCTTTTCTTTCTTGTTAGTAGACATGAAGTTCCATGCTTTTAGTTGAGGCCAACCACCATTTGCATCCGCTTTTGTCTATGCAAGGACCTCACTCTAGAAATCCCTGCCCCTCCTGTATTTCTGCTCTCTCTCTCCTGCATCCTTCTCATCAGCACATTAATATTCTGGCCTTTCTCCCATCTTGATTCTACTTCCCCATCCAGTTGCCACCTCATTTCTCTCCTTCTTTTTACCACAAGCATTATTTTGTTGCATTTTTTCCCACTTAATTTTTAAAAATTATTGTCATGGAGAGCAGGGGAAATCACAGTTTATTAGCACTAAGGGTTCTTAAAGGTCTGGTTCCAACTGGATAGAAATAAAACGTTTAGGGAAAAAGAAGACAGCTCTTAAAATTAGGTACAGTAAAAGGAAAATTGAGATAAAATCAATGACTTGTGTACCACAATGAGACATCACAGCCAATAGCCTAGCAAATAGATTAGTGCCCCTAAGCTTCAATTTCTTCATTCAGCTCAGATTTCTTGGAGTGGATGAACATTGAGAACACAAATTATTGGTGAATTAGGTACTGTGATTATAAAACTGATTTATAGCAATAATTTAGTCTTTTGGTAGGGAATAATTTATGCTGTAGAACTGAACCAAAATTATGGTAGATGTAGGTAGATAGCTATTCGAGAAAACTCATGGAAAGTCAGAAGCTACAGTAGACAAAGGTTAATTGGTAAACTGTCAAGACGATTTTTAAAACAGTTGACCTGTAAACATCTAAATGAACATGAACTATTTGATAAATACATATCTATCATCAGCCTCAAAGACAAAGGCAATCAATATCATCGTTTCATCTTACTGGAGCACTTGGAACTTTGAAGGGCCAGTGACCATGACCATCTTCTCCCTTTAAGATCAAACCTTGTTACTTGACATAACAGAAGAAACTACAGCAATGAAAATCCAACATTTAAAATAATCACTATGCATATTTTTGCTGGGAGGGATAGGAAAGGAGCAACAAGAACATTAGAGCTTTATGTTCCATGTTTCAAGACAAGAATCAGGAGTACAGTATTGATAGACTCATGGAACTTTAGAATTGGGAGGGACCTTAGAGACCATCTCAGGTCTAACTGCTTATTCATTTAATATCTGATTGAAATGGAAAGAAGATCTAAGGAGGGATAGTGTACAGAATGATGAGGTACAGTGATCCCAACTGGGCAAGAGAACAAGAATGAAAAAAATGTGTATTTTTGCTACATATGTTCACTAGTATGTCCAATTCTCTGACTACTAGAAAACCAGTAGTCATGTATGGGTGTGAGAGTTGGACAATAAAGAAGGCTGACCACTGAAGAATTGATGCTTTTCACCTGTGATGTTGGAGAAGACTGTTGGAAATCCCCTGGACTGCAAGAAGATCAAACTGGTCCATCCTAAAGGAGATCAACCCTGAATATTCATTGGAAGAACTGATGCTGAAGCTCAAATATGTTGGCCACCTGATGTGAAGAGCTGACTCATTAGAAAAGACCCTTGCACTGGCATCAGTCTTTTCTAAAAATTGAAGGCAGGAGGAGAAGGGGATGACAGAGGACAAGGTGGTTGGACGGCATCACCGACTCAATGGACATGAATCTGAGCAAGCTCCAGAAGTTGGAGATGAACACAGAAGCCTGGCGTGCTGCAGTCCGTGGGGTCACAGGGTCAGACATGACTGAATGACTGAACGACAACATGTTCACTAATATGGCACTTTGTAGACAAGTCAAAGGGTGAACAGAATGGCTTCTTGCACATATTGATGGGCACCTGCCTGGAAAAAGCATTTCTTCTGGATTTGTGTGCCTCAGAAAAGAAAGGCAACACTAAAAGAAAGGAAGTTTAGAAACATATTTTTGGATGGATAGGCCAAGCTTAAAGATGGTCTAGATGGGGAGTAGAAGCATCATGTGAGAAAGAGTAAATAAACGTCCCCCAAAGTAAGTGTCACCAAAGTTGAGACAAGACCTGGGTTTAAATCATAAGAATATCACTGAATAATTATATGGCCGTAGCAAGTTATTCACTCTCCCTGAGCTTCCCTTTCAACAATCCCAGGATGAGACAGACTGGGATGGGAATCCTAGAAGCATCACTGACTGTGTGTGTGACCTTGGGCAAATTATTCATTCTCTGGCATTCTACTTACTTATAAAATTGGGATATGAATACCTACTTCCCAGATTGAGCACACAAAAAGTGCCAATAGACTAGATGTTATCAGTGGGAGGATGTTTGTACATATTTAGTATTAACAATTGGCTTGTAAAATTCTCCAACTTGGAAAATATTTTGTGCTATCTGCATACAGAGTTTGTCTAATGACCTCTCCTTGGAAGAAAAGTTGGGTCAAGGTCAAGGTGACCTGTTTCAAACTGATTTGGGTAGTCCCAAATTTATTTAAGACTTGAGGAATAATCCAGCTAACATGAATAATGTAAAGTTCTTAGGAAGTATCACCTACTATGAAATTTACCACCTCTTTCATCAAGCCATAGTGGAAACCAAATCTAAAAACTCAACCTAAATAGCTACCCAGAAGAATTTCTGATTATGAAATTGTATTCAAACTACAAGTAATTACATTGATCTTTCTGTCATATCTACCAGCTGTGATTTCAAGAGACATGACATCAAATGAGTATTTATCTGATTCTAGTGATTTAATGATGGGAGAGTTGCAGCTATAATCTTTGTTCTGCCATATTGCCTCTCTAGACAATTAGCTGAGGTGAAGTGCGGAGCATGCATAAAGGTTGGTCAGAGGAGTCAAGGTGCAGAGGCTCAAAACCTCTTTTTTCCATCTGCTAGAGGAAAACAAATTCCCTTGAAAATGCAAACAACACTGGAAAGATTACCATTTACCCAGAGCTTAATAGGAATTGCTTTGATGTTCCAAATAAGGCTAATGGAGGTCCTCATACTTTTTGGCAAGAACAAGTGTTGCTTTTCAACCCTTCCCAAGTCATCACTGAAACTTGCTTCAGAGACCAGTTTCAGAAACAAGGCTACTAACTTTCTTCTAAAAGACCACGTGGACTGACTTCCTTATGCTTTTGATCCCAGGTCTTGCGTCACCGTGGGGAATCTCTATACTTCTCTATACGTCTCTTAATGTGACTTACTCTTCTGTGTCTCTTCTGCTGTTTCCTCTGGAACTCATGACATGTCATCAGTAAAATCCCCTATTTCTTCATCATCTTCTGCTTCCCCTTTTTGTTCTAACAGACTCCAACCTGCCTCTCCAGGACAGTGGTTTTTTCCCCTAGCCTTCTCTTGGGACCATTTTCTTTTTTTCATGTCTTTCATGAACAACAGGGACAAGACATGATGGATTGCATGTCCCTTGGGGCTTCCCAGTTGCACTAGTGGTGAAGAACCCGCCTGCCCATGCAGGAGACACGAGACTCAGGTTCAATCCCAGGGTTGGGAAGATCCCCTGGAGGAGGGCATGGCAACCCCCTCCAGTATTATTGCTTGGAGAATCCCAGGGACAGAGGAGCCAGGAGGGCTACAGTCCATAGGATCTCAAAGAGTCAGACATGACTGGAGTGACTTAGTTACTTCATTTTTGCTCTCTCTTCCCTAAGTTAGTCCACTTCCAGTTCCTCTGGACCACAAGCTATCAGAATATGCCACCTTCTTTCCCATCTTGTTGCTGTTATCCATTGTCTTCCTGATCATTCCCTTTCATTTGCTGAAGATTTATTCTCTATATTGTTGAGTTCCTTTCCACCATTGTTCTGACGCCATTCTTGAGGACTTCAGCATTCATATGCACAGACTATTTGACAACTATTTGACAACTTGGCCTCTGAAGTTCTTGACTTCCTTGCATCATCTTCCTCCATCATCTTCCTTCCAATCATCTGTTCCTCCATGTTCATACCTTAGTCATTGTTAACTGAATTTCTTCTAGCCTGGATAACTCAGTCCATAGAATGTCAGACTTTCAATCTGAGGGCCCAGGGTTCAAGTCCTGGTTTGGCAGTCAGTTGTGGTTTTGCCCCTTACTGAGGTTACCAAATATTATCTCATGAAAATCTCAATGCTGAAGTGTGCTTGCTTCTACCTTAAACCAAAGTTCACTTCAATTTTACACTGATTTTTGGGATACACTAGATAAACATGGTCTCAGGGAAGAAAAAAAGGTTTGTCTCCAAAATCTTCATTCCAAGTACCTCACTCCCTACGAGACATCTTCTATCTTTCCAGCTCACTTATTTTAGTACTCTTACTCTAACCATTGTTTCTCCCTTTAGTATCTCTAGTCCTTTCATTCTACCATGTTTTCCTGTCGATTGTCTCCTTATGCCCTTGCTTCCCTCTTTACGCAACTTAAATTCCACGACACATCACTTGAATCCATTCTCTTGTGTTCATATACCTTGTCCATCTCCCCTCCCATTGTACTTGTCTGGCTAACTACTGACTCCAAATTTCTGTCAACTGCACCATACCTGCACCTGGGCAGCTGAATGTGGCCAAAGAAAACACATAATCAGGTGAATAGCCTCACTTAGATTTTTTGACCTCAAACATCAAATCAACCTTCAGAACTGAACTGCCTGGAAATCCATGACATTTCCAGAAATGATGTGGAGAATACTGGGGGAAGGGAACAAGACTACAACCAAAAAACTGGGTAGAATTTGGATGAGCGATTCAGAAGAGATGATGGGCTGTGGGCTAAGGAGTTGGTCACAGGGATGGAGGTCAGAGCATACTTTCCAGAAATATTTAGGAGATAGAACTAGCATGATTTGGTGAGTGAAACTGAACTTGGGCAATTAGGTAATCAGCTTTGTTCACATCATGAGTCATTGGGTAGAAACTAGAAACAATGCACAAATGAAGTCATTTTAAATTTAAGAACTTTATTCAGAGTGCTTCACTGGGGGATTGAAGGGAACTTCTTCAGATGGCCATTCACTTCTTTCTTCCCTAACCATCTTTCTATAAGCGTCCTACTTCAGACTTCTCCAAAATGGTCTTTGTAGCTTCTCTCTACTCCTATTTTTGTTACTTTTACCCTACTGCACTTTACTATTTACTGTCTTCAGTGTGAGGGGTGGAGAGATGATATTAACCTCTATTAGTTAAAAAATTATTTATTTAGAAAGAAAATAAATTCAAATAAAACTAAGTAGAAAGTTAGAGAATATGCTACTTCCAGTTTGGAACATTTCCATTTCCCTATTAAGTGACAGAGTTAATAGGCAACTGGATATAATAAAGATGTACACCTAGGTGTTGTATCTATTGTTTTTGCCCACCTAGAATTCATTAATCCACCTGTTAACAGCATTCTGATTTTCTCTGAAAAGTTACCCCTTTCCCACCCCAGGAGCCTCATCATTCTCCATGTCTTCTATCATCCCACGCTTATCTCTATTTGTTTGTTTTATTTGTTAATTGCTTATTCTTCTAATGGGATATAAACTCCATGAGCCTATGGACTTTGTTGTTTACTGTTGCATTCCCAGAACCAAGAGCAGCATTTGGCAAGTAGTAGGTGCTTCATTTATGTTAAATAAATCAGTGCCAATTTGGTCAAGGTTGACCTGACTTCTACCTTCAGGGGTGGTGATGTAACTAAAGCTTTTGGTCAAGGTTGACCTGACTTCTACCTTCAGGGGTGGTGATGTAACTAAAGCTTAGGAAAAATTGTCATATTCTACTTCATTGGTGACAACGATTACTTTAGAATGGACACGTAAACCACCATGGCCCCAGAACTGTAAGCATTTGCTTTTGGAGCTTCAAGGGGCTTCACAGGAGAACCGGGACTACAAAGTCATCTCATAAGGAAGCAGTGCTAAGAGACAAAAAGAATGAGACCAAGTCCTGATGACATTACTTAAGATCCTGGATCAAGACAAGCACATTACACTGAGACTAGACATTCCACATTTTGTTTAATTTTGTTCAGATTTGCTTAAGTTGAATTGCATTTTCTGCCACTTATAACCAAGAGTCCCGATGAATACAGGTTGTAACTGAAGTGTTGTAAATAGATGACATCACCAGGACAGAATAGATAGTGTGAGAACAGAGCACTGGAAACACCTTATTTATGGATGAACAGAAGAAGGAGGCTAAAAAGAAATGTCAGAGCAGTATTAAGCTCACAGAAACCAAATAAAGAATTTTAAGGAAGACAAGAGGTTAGCAGTATTGAGCTCAAACTCAGCGTATACACAAGAGTCACATAGAGGGCTTGCTCAAGCACAGATTGCTGAACACCAACCCCGAGTTTCTAATTCAGTAAAGTCTGGGTGGGGCCCAAGAGTTCAAGTCTTTAACAAGTTCCCAGGTAATTCTTTTTGCTGGTCTAGGGACCGCCTTTGAATAACACTGCTATAGAGATTTTGAATCAGGCAAGATTTGATAAGGGGAAGGGAGAGCACTGTCTGTGACTGTGTTGTGGCAGGCACTAGAAGGTGCGGGGAATTAGGATTGCAAGGAGTGGAGGCAGTGAACTTGATGGTTTTTTCCAAGGCATTACATTATTAAAGCAATGAGAGAAGGGAGCAGCTAGAGAGAGTGACTGGGGAAGCCTCTTTATTTAAAGATGGGAGAGATTTAGGCATGTTTATTTGCTGAGGACAAAGGGTTGTAATGGAGCCTGGACAAGCTGAAGATACAGGGAGTGAACCCTAGAGTAATGAATTGGAGAGGACCAGAGGAAACAGCTGGGGTCCTCAGGTGGAGAGGCTAGTAACTGAGGAAAGGGGATGGAAGCAGATGTGGAGAGGTTTGTGGATGTAGGATCTCCTCTTTGGATTACCTCGTTTTCCTTCTAAAATAGAAAAGAGGTTAATGTGCTTAGAGCAAGGAGAAAAGTAGAACGGGAGGCTTAAAGAGGAAGGAGAAGATTTAAAAGAACTGTTGAGAAAAATGAGAAAAAGTTGACTGTGGACAAGTAGAAGTTTTATTCAGAGCATCAGGGGCCCAGCTGTGGTTGCAGTCCATGATTATAGAATAGAGGGACTTCCCAGCAGAGCTTGGCAGCGCTGGTTTAGGAGCAGACGAGGCAGACAGTGGCATTCATCCAGGATAGGGGTGACTTTCCTTCTTGTTCTTTTTTTTTTTCTTTTTTTTTCTTCTTGTTCTTTTAAAAACAATAATACCTCCATTAATTTGTGCTCCGGGAATAAAGCTCTTTACTATGAAAACAGGCAGTCTGAAAAACAAAAACATGTCCATAAATCACAAAGGCAGAACATTTGTAGCCTTATGACAAAATTGCTCAGCACACAGCTTCTTTTTGTCCTGGACCAGACCTTTGTCTAGATCAACATGTGAAATCTCTGAAAAATATCTTCTGTCCTAGGTCCCCTTGACCTAATTCAAGGGTCTGACATCTCCTATTCTCTTCAACTCCATCCCCTAGCAAACCTGGAAAGGATGTGATCATCACTCTGCTGTTGCCCTTTACAGATTGTTGGAAGCCTTCACTTTGTGTATTGCTTTAGTCAAGATTATGCATATTCAATGCTTTTGCTCCAGTTGTGGAAGAATATTGGACTTACCTTTTAAAAAAGATGTTTAGATGTCACTTTAAAAGAGGAGGGGTACAGGTGATGGAGATGGTATGTCTGATCTCCAGGGCTCTGTATTGCATCCATGGGTGGGCCTGGCACAGAAAATGCTCAACAAGTGTCTACTAAATGAATGAACAATGATTAAATAAACAACAAAAGTAGTGGTGAGTTGGAGTGGGGGTGGAATTGAGGTGAGGACGGGAAACAAGATTGTTGGTGGAAGTGAAAACTATCTCAACCTTTGTAGAGGGTACCTTTTAATGGAGTTTCCTCAGACGTCAACCCTGAGACAAAGATTTGAGGGCAAGTGATTTGAGATGTGGGTCTAAGAAATATACATACTTATGTGTGCAGAAAGTACCACTGGAAGGGTGAAGAAGAAAGTGGAACAGTGATTCATCTGGCATGGAAATTTGGGGTGAAAGAAAAGGCAGACAAGGTGAAAGGGAAATGTGTGTATATATATATATATATATTTTTTTTTTTTTCTTTTTACTATAATCTTTTGTATTGTCTGGGCTTCCCAGGTGGCACTAGTGGTAAAGAACCTACCTGCAAATACAGGAGACATAGGAGACTCGGGTTTGATCCTTAAGTTGGGAAGATCCCTTGGAGGAGGACATGGCAATCCACTCCAGTATTCTTCCATGAAGAATCCCATGAACAGAGGAGCCTGGCAGGCTACAGTCCATAGGGTTGCAAAGTGTCAAACATGACTGAAGCGACTTAGCACGTACCATGCACTCACTGTCTAATTTTTAAATATGTTCATCTAGAACATATTTTAAGAAATTAAATTTTCAAGCAACTTGTAGTTGTGTGTGTATGTGTGTGCAGATAGTAGTTAATAAAATAGAAACCTCTTCGCCTACCTCCAATCCCACCTTCTAATCTCAAGGGAATTGAATCTCAAAGGATTCCAGTAATTTCCTGGGGCTCTTAGATGTCCTCATGTTGGTATGATTCCACTTCAAGACAGTCATAAAAGTGACTTAACCAGGTGTTATATTTCTGTTGCATTTTTCACAGGTCTCTGCATTCCTGGAACCAAAGAAATGGTGGTTGATGAATGTTTTTAAGACAAACACAAACAACAAGTAAGTTCTGGCACAAACCAGATTAGATATTCTTGATAATACACTGCCAGCAGAAATGTCATCTTTGGGAAAATCTTTTGAGTGGTCATGATACTCTTGGGCAGGGAAGTCAGTCCTTAGTGGCACTCGAATGTCTCAATTATTTGGCTGGGCTGTGCCTTGTCACAGAAATGTCTAATTAACGTAGGTCTTCATTTTGAGAAACCAGTGCTTTTTCTGTGGTGTGTTAGAGGGATAGAGGAACTGGGGTTGGGGTGGAGGGGATAGAGGAACTAATTTGCCCTCATGAAACTGCTGAACCATTGATGTTTCTTCTGTTTTCTCAGCCTCTCGGTGGAAAAGAGGATTAATCAGCTAATTGCTCAATTTAATCAGTGACAGGCAACCACATTCAGAATAGACTGCCCAGATGAAATGGTTTAGTCTTTGGCAGGGAGTTGGGGAAGAGGTACAAAATTCCCATTTCTCTTAGTTGGAGCCATTGAATAACAATAGAAAAGATCATAATTTCTCATCAAGATCATAGCAACAACAAATCCTAAATGCTCTCCCTGTCTCCAGTCTTGCTACTTTTAAAATCATCTACCAAGATGTGGTCATAGTGATCTTTTTAGAATGTGGATATAACCCACATTTCATTTCTTGAAATCTTTTCATGACTCCTATAAAGTAAAACACATTCTACTAACCAGGATGCTCAGTCTTTCATGGTCCAGCCCCTGCGAACTTTTACACCTACATCACCTACCCTTTCTCACCTGTGTGTGTATTTTCAGCAGTGCCTATGGATCTTTATATGCTGCTCTTGTTCTGTTATATTTCTAAGCCCAGAGATACCTTTCCCAGCCCTTTGGGTTCCTGTGGCCCAGTTAGGATCCTACTCTATTATAGTATTTATTATGCTATATTGTAATTTCTTATTTCCTTATCTATAGCCTTTATTAGAAGGTAAAACTTGTCTAGATATAGACAGTCCCTTATCTTTATATTTCCATGCAGTCGTCATTCAGTAAAGGTTGCTTACATAGACTAACTGCCCTCTGTCCCACTCCCTTCAAGAGCCTCTACTTGAATACTTCAAGCTTACCACCTCTGTAGATGTCGAATTCTACTCTTAACTATTTTAACGACTGTTAAGAATAGTGCTAAGGAGCAGAAGGGGAAAAGAGAGAAGCTGGGCTGTGGTGCGGCAGCAACAGGGCCTTAGATGACCCCACAGGGGATCATGAAGCTGGGGTGGCCCTTTAGAGTTGGCCCAAGTTGGGGGATGGAGGCTGAGGTTTTATATCCCTGCATAAGCCAGATGTTGCATGCAGGCTGCCCAAGGAGGGAGTCATGACCTTGGGGAAGGTGACTGTTTTTAGCCAAAGGCAATTCCTTTAGAGGCCTAAGAGCTGAGAGGGGTTGGTGGGAAACACTCCCAGCGTTGGAGTGAGTATACCTTTCGGTCCTGGTCCTGTCAGGCGATCTGGGCGGGGCGTAACTGTATCAGTTCACACTCCCACCAACAGTGCAAGAGCGGTCCCTTTTCTCCACACCCTCTTCAGCATTTATTGTTTGTAGACTTTCTGATGATGGCCATTCTGACTGGTGTGAGGTGATGTGTGATTGTAGTTTTGATTTGTGTTTCTCTAATGATGAGTAATGTTGAACATCTTTTCCTGTATTTGCTAGCCATCTGAGCCTAGGTCCAAATGTGAGCTCCATCACTTGCTAAGTGTTCCAATGACCTGTTGCTATATGACAGACCACCTCTGAATTTTCTTTAATTTTGTTTTTAATTGGAAAATAATTACTTTACTATATTGTGATGGTTTCTGCTGTAGATATACATTGTCCCCTCCCTCTTAAACCTCCCTCCCACCTCCCTACCCATTCCCCTCCCCAGGTTGTCACAGAACACTGGTTTTGAGTTCCCTGAAACTACTCCCAAACTTAGTGGCTTCAAAAGCAACCATCATTTATTTATAGCACATATCTGCCAGGTTGGTAGGGGTCAGTGGGGACAGCCTGGTTCTGCAGTACATGGTGTTAGCTGGGGTGGCCCATCTAAGGTTGCAAGTGCCATTTCCAAAATGGCTCACTTACATGGCTAGCAATTTCAGCATGGAACTCTCCACTGGGAAGCTTGGGCTTCCTTATAGAATGGCGCTTGGATACCCAGGAGGAGCATTTCAAGATAACTAAGCAGAAGATCTATCGGCTTTAATAACCTAGCTTCAGGAGCCACAGATTATCACATTTTGATAGAGGGTGGCAATGCTACACTGTAAAAGAAAAAGTGAAATTAGAGCTATTTTTATGGCTATTTTTGGAAAATATAATCTTCCATAATCTACCTTTTGGGCACAATGATTCATATTCATCCTTTATGCAGAATATTCTTATATCCCTTACTCAGAATCCAAGTCTTAACCCATTATGGCATTGGGTACAACCATCTGAGTACCATTCTGAAGACCTGTGACTAAAGCAAGTATAATTTGGGACAGGCATTGAACATATAATTTGGGAAGGCGTTGAATAACCTCATAGACATTTCCATTCAAAGAGAGAGAAAAATAAGAGACATAAAACTGTTTGGGGTCATAATAATTCTGGAATCCAGTCAGAGTCATATTCCTAGATCCTTGATTAAGGTTCATCTTTCTCCCTGGAATGATTTTCCACGGCACTTGGTTCTACCCTCTGACTCTTGGTTTCATCTTCTGAATTACCCTTTATCTTTCATAAACTGTAGCCCCTGTTTATAGCCGAGTCATTTTCTTAGTCCACATCCCAGTCCAAAAGTGTTTTTAATTTTGTATAGTTACTGTCCCTTTAGGACTTCCCTGGTGGCTCAGATGATAAAGCGTCTGTTTACAATGTGGGAGACCTGGGTTTGATCCCTGGGTCGGGAAGATTCCCTGGAGAAGGAAATGGCAACCCACTCCAGTACTCTTGCCTGGAAAATCCCATGGATGGAGGAGCCTGGTGCAGGCTACTGTCCATGGGGTTGCAAAGAGTCGGACACAACTGAGCGACTTCATTTTTACTTTCACTGTCCCTTTTAGCAGTGCTTCCACCAGAAAAATGATCATAAATACACTGTGGATTTTCCATGAATCCTATTGATGTTTACCCATTAGACAAAAGTTACACTACAAACCCATTTTAGACAGGTGCTTAATCTTTGGCTCCCTCTAAGTCTTCTGAAGGACATTGCCCTTAAGATTATTGGAAGGCCTGTCATTTAATGAGAGGGTCTGAGATACATGACCCTCATATGCTTGTGTGTGTGTGAGTCACTCAGTCATGTTCAATTCTTTGTGACCCCATGGACTATAGCCTGCCAGACTCCTCTGTCCATTGCATTGAATACTGGAGTGGGTTGCCATTTCCTTTTCCAGGGGATCTTCCCAACCCAGGGATCAAACCTGGGTCTCTTGCATTTTGGGCAGATTCCTTACCATCTGAGCCAACAGGGAAGCTTCCTCATATCCTTCATAGTTTTTTTTTATCTGAAAGGATTTCTGAGCTGCCACCTTAACCGTTCCTGAAGTCTTAATGAAAGGTCACAACTTACACAATTATCACACCCTTTCTTTAACCATCTTTGCCTCAAAACTATTTATAGATTTGAAAATCTCAGAAAGGCCAGCAATGAGAAATGATTTTATTTTTGAAAACTGACAAACACTGGCTCATTTGTACATATATTCTTCAGCTTCTCTCTTTCCTCTCACATTTTTTTTTATTTTTTTATTTTTTGTCATACATTGATATGAATCAGCCATAGATTTACATGTATTCCCCATCCCGATCCCCCTCCCACCTCCCTCTCCACCCGATTCCTCTGGGTCTTCCTCCTCTCACATTTTATCATCGGCATTAAGAAGCAAGATGACTGACTTGTCAAATTTTCTGTCACTACCTGATATGGAAATTCTTTCCTCCAGTTTCAAAACATTTTATTCATTTTTCTTTCTGATACCACCTGAGACTCGTTAGGCTTTCACTAAACCTTTTAAGTTTCTGCCCACTGTCCAATCCTAAAGTCAATGCCATATATATACACAGACGTATACACACATTTTTTTCCATTCTCAGTACCAAACTTTCTTTATCTATTGCTCCATAACATACCATCACAAACTTATGACTTACAGTAAAACCAATTATTTATTTCATTCATGAATGTTCAACCTAGTCAGTGCTCAGCAGGACCGTTTCATCTCTACTCCTCCTGGTTGGGGTCGCTCAACTGTTTTGGATGACCCACTTCCAAGATGGCTTATTCACATGACTTGCAATTAGGTGCAGTCTTCCAGTTTCTCTCCATACAGGCCTCTCCACAGGATGACCTGGGTTTCCTCAGAGCATAATGTCTAGGTTACAAAGGCAAGTATCCCAAGAGAGCCGGGTGGAAGCTGTCTTATTTTTTTTTTATGTTTATTGTTTCTCAAAAATCATCCAATGTCACTGTGCATGCGTGCTCAGTTGCTAAGCTGTGTCTGACTCTTTGTGACCCCAAGAACTGTAGGCTCCTCTGTCCATGGGATTTCCCAGGCAAGAATACTGCAGTGCGTTGCCATTTCCTTCTCCAGGGGACCTAATGTCATTCACTGTACCATAGTCATAATTTTACCCAGAGCTGAAGTTAGAAAGTGTGGGCCCTGCCTCTTGAAGAGAAGAGTGTCAAAGTCGCATTGTATGAAGAGTGAGGATAATGAGAGATGTTGTTATGGCCAATTTGAAAAATATAACCTGCAAAGGCATGTTATATAACTGTTCTGTGCCTTGGTATTTTCTAAAGTTTAGTACCTGGGAGAAGACACATTACTACAGTTCTGACTAGCATAGAGTAGAAGGAATTACCTGCTCCTTTTATCTTTTTTTTTTTGTCTTTTAAAGCTTTTTTTTTTTTCTTTTTGGATATAGACCATTTTTAAAGTCCTAGTTGAATTTGTTAGCATATTGCTTCTGTTTTATATTTCGGGTTTTTGGCCCCGAGGCATGTGGGATCTTAGCTCCCTGACCAGAGAATGAACCCACACCCCCTGCATGGGGGAAGGCAACGTCTTAATCTCTGGGCCACCGGCTAAGTTCCTCCTTTTGTCATTTATACCAGGATTCTGCAAGCTACAGCCCAAGGTCCAGCTAGCCGCACCCCCTCCCCGCCACTCCCCAACCTATTTTTGTTGATTAAGTTTTCTTGGACCACAGCCACACTCATCTGTTTAGGTATTAACTCTGGCTGCTTTCACGTTATAAAAGCAGAGTCTTATGCAGCAGAGACCATATAGCCTGAAAAGACTAAAATATTCACTCTTTGCTCTTTTAGAGAAAAAGTTTGCCAATATCTGCTTTCCACCCTACTCAGTCATAGAGAACTGGAACTGAGAGGCACCTTAGAGATGATCTTGAGTGAATTCCATTCTATGGATGAGGATGCTGAAGCTCAGACAGCGTTAAGTGACTAATCAGAAGTAGAGTCATGATCATTTTTTACTATGCACTGTGCTAAGCATTTTTACAAACATTCTCTCCTCTCATCTGTCGGGAAGGGTCTATTTTCATTTCCAATTTATGCCTAAGAAATGGGAGAACTCTGGTTAAGGAATTTGTTTGATTACATAGTGACAGAGCTGAAATTCCAACCCAGGTCTTCTGGGCTTTAGACCTGTTAACCATGACAGCAATCTTGCCCAAAGGGCAGACTGCATCCTACTTGCATCAGATCACCCAGTCTGTAACTCATTGCACCATACATGTTCTAAACTGAAGGTTCTTGACCCTGGCTATACATCAGAATTACCTGAGGGGGTAGTAGAGAACACAAGTGCCTGCTAAAAATACAAAGCTTGTCTTAGTCTGTCCAGGTAAAGAGGAAACTTGGGGGAGGAAAACTTGGCAGCTTCCGCAGAGCCGGGATCAACTTCCAGCCAAAAACTATGATGTTGAGCTTTTACCTGCATCTCTCTTCTACTTTAATATTAGCATATTTGCAGGGGATCTAAAAATGAAAAAGAAGTGCTCAATTAAGCTTCTTACTTTGAAGTAGTATAACAAGTGTATCTCCATTTTTACACATGGAAGTTGGGTTTCATTTATAGGAGATATGATTTCCACATATATATTACAGGTCTGGTGAGTTACATAATTGGCAGGGCAGGGACTTAATCCTTGTTCTTTGGGGAAGAGAGAAGCTTTCTAATGAAGGTTCTCACATTCACAAATAATAAAGCTTTGTTACAGCCTAGGAAGTGGCTTTTGAGAAATTATAGATTCTTCAAATGTGGGAAGAAATATTTTTTTTTTATTTTCTCATTTTGCTCATTTACTCTGTTACAAAACTCAACAATGTTTTGCAAAATTCAACAGTCTCTTGGATTTGTAAAAATGTATTTTGTAACCTGAAGTCAGATGAGGTCTCCAGCTCCCATAACTGCATGTGTTGCCCTCAGGTGATTAATTACCTTGGTTTGCCCAGGACTGAGGGGTTCCTGGGACATGGAACCATCCTTTCTGAGAATGGGAAAGTCTTAAGCAAACTAGGTTGAACTGGGACAAGTCAGCCTACTGGTGGCCCCAACTTGGATTCAGAACTCAGCAGTTCCATGGACTTCACAGAAAGCTGTCTACTCACCATTTTGTGATCAATTTTTCTCAACCATTTCCTCTTCCCCATCCTTCCCTTTATAAAGAACAAAATACAATTCTCTTTTTGCACAGAGAAGAATTGCACCCACTTTCTTGAAGCCTTCAGTTCAGTTCAGTTCAGTTCAGTCGCTCAGTCGGGTCCGACTCTTTGCGACCCCATGAATCGCAGCATGCCAGGCCTCCCTGTCCATCACCAACTCCTGGAGTTTACTCAAACTCATGTCCATCAAGTCGGTGATGCCATCTAGCCATCTCATCCTCTGTCATCCCCTTCTCCTCCTGCCCCCAATCCCCCCAGCATCAGGGTCTTTTCCAATGAGTCAACTCTTCTCATGAGGTGGCCAAAGTATTGGAGTCTCAGTTTCAGTATCAGTCCTTCCAGTGAACACCCAAGACTGATCTCCTTTAGGATGGACAGGTTGGATCTCCTTGCAGTCCAAGGGACTCTCAAGACTTAGCACCAACCATTTCATGGCCCCAAGGCTTCAGCTTCTAGTCCAAGTAAGCGTACATTAACTTTCCTTGAAACAAACACTGTGTGAGTGGAATGCTGTGAACACAGTTTCATCTTGTCCTGTTACTCTTTTTTTATCTCTCACCTTATTCCAAATGGATAGATTTGTGAAGGGTCTTTCTAATTTGTGATAATCTTTTCCCACTCATCACATGAACACCAGTGTGCTTGCTACATGTATAAGAACATGACTTGCTCTTCAGCCTAAGACAAGTTACTTGACTCCTCTGAGCTTGGATGCCTCACCTAGAAAATGAAGTAAAACAAACTGATTTCTAAGATTCCTCCTGCCCTGACATTCTGGTGTACTCTTCACTGTGTGTGTGTGTGTGTGTGTGTGTGTGCGTATGTGTTAGTTGCTCAGTTATGTCTGACTCATTTGTGTCTGATGGTAGTCTGCCAGGTTCCTCTGTCCCTGGGATTCTCCAGGTAATAATATTGGAATGGGTTGCCATTTCCTTCTCCAGGGGATCTTCCCAGCCAAGGACTCAAACCCAGGTCTCCTGCTTTGCAGGCAGATTCTTTACCATCTGAGCCACTTCATTAAGTTGAATGCAACTGGTCATGATCCTTTTTACATGTAGCCTGAAAATCTCACTACAACATCCTTTAAACATGTACTAATATAGAACATGGAAATACCAGCAAGGCGGTTTCTTAAATCTTTCATAACGACGATGTAACAGTGGCCATTTTGTCTCCATCGGTTCAGGAGTTCCTGCTCCCTGCCCTGTTCCTCCATGGTAAAGGGCTAATTTTCTTTTTTATGGCTGTGAGGCATGTGGGAGCTTAGCTCCTCAACCAGGGATAGAACCTACATGCCCTGTATTGAAAGGTGAAATCTTAATGACTGTAGCACCACGGGACCACTGGACCCCCTAAAGTGAAGTCACTTAGTTGTTTCTGACACTTTGCAACCCCATGGACTGTAACCTACCAGGCTCCTCTGACCATGGGATTTTCCAGGCAAGAATACTGGAATGGGTTGCCATTTCCTTCTCCAGGGGATCTTCCTGACTCAGGGATTGAACCTGGGTCTCCTCCACATTGCAGGCAGACGCTTTACCCTCTGAGCCACCAGGGAAGCTGGTAGACCTCCTAAAGTGCTATTTAGAGAGTTGTTTTTGAATTAACTACTTAGAAACAAAAAGATACATCCCTCCCCCAACCCTCTAACTTCAAAAGTATTGTAAGTACTTTATATAGATTGCAAGAAATTTGGAAAATATAGAAAAGCACAAAGTATGACAAAAATCACCAATATTCCTCCCCTATGGACATAATGACTGGTAAACTTTTAGTGTATTTGGTATTAAAAAAAAAATACAACCCACTGTGCTGTGCTATTTTATAATCAGCTTTCTTCACTTAGCAATGGATTGCACTTTCTCATTTTATTGTGAGATTTCTGAGGGCCCAATTATATTACATTTTATAGGTAATCACACCTGATTTAATTAAGCCTCTGACTGGATATTGAGGGTTCCCTCTCAAGTTTTCATAAACAAACATCTAATAAATTACTTTCTCACCAGATAGTCCTTTTTATAAACTTTTAACTTTATATTGGAATATAGCTTATGAAGCCAACAGTGCTGTGACAGTTTCAGGTGGCCAGCACGTGGACTCAGACATACATATGTATCAGTTCTCCCCTGAACGCCCCTCTCATCCAGGCTGCCACGTAACATGGAGCAGAGTTCCCTGTGCTGTAAAGCAGGCCCTTGTTGGCTCTCCATTTTAAACATAGCAGTGGGGACACGTCGATCCCAAGCTCCCTGACTATCCCTTCCCCCCTCTACCTCCCTGGCAACTATAAGTTTGTTTGTTCTCTAAGTCCATCTCACCAGATATTCTTAATGGCGAATTTCTAATACACAAGTTATATACATTTTTGAATTTTTAATGGGACTTTTAAATTGTCTTCCAAAAAGTGTTCTCAAGTTACACTTCCTCAGGCTGGATATGAGAGGGACTCTTCCTTGCAGCTTTGCCAACAATTAGTCATGATCAGTGATAATACCAGCCAAGGGTTTTGGGCAGTGGCAAAGTCCAGTGTTACAGCAAAACTCTGACACTGCTCTTTGATATTGGTGTGTTTATACAACATCCAAAAATAGAACAAGAAAGCAAACAGAGACGTTGATCATTTGGGGTCATAGTCATCCGCCTAGTATTGAAGCATCTAAACGTACATCGGGAGCTCTTCACCTGGAGTTGATGAACCTTACCCCAGACATTTATCCAACTTAATATGTCTGTTTCAACTTGAACAAACCGATGGCCTTTAAACCAGAGGGCATAGCTGCTCTGAGGAAACTTGAAAATAAATAAAGGGTTTATGAGAAAAGGAGTGAGGGGAACTTGCCCACAGTGAGTGCACTTGTCCCATGGATCAACTTATTTCATCCTGAAAGTATGATGTGGATGTATTTTTAGACCCATTTTATCAATTTTTTTTAGACCTCATTGACAAAATGGGTCTAAAAAAATACCCACATCATACTTTCAGGATGAAATAAGTTGATCCACGGGACAAGGGCACTCACTGTGGGCAAGTTCCCCGCACTCCTTTTCTCATAAACCCTTTATTTACTTTCAAGTCTCCTCAGAGCAGCTATGGCCTCTGGTTTAAAAGCCAGCAGTTTGTTCAAGTTGGAATAGACATCATTCTATTGATGAGCAGGGGCTTCCCAGGTGGTGCAGTGCTAAAGAATCTGCCTGTCAATGCAGGAGATGGAAAAGACCCGGGTTATATCCCTGGGTTGGGAAGATCCCCTAGAGTAGGAAATGTCACCCCACTCCAGTCTTCTTGCCTGGAAAATTCCATGGGCAGAGGAGCCTGGCGGGCTACCATCCTTGGGGACGCAAAGAGTCAGACACGACTGAGCAATTGAACACACATATTAGTGAGGGACTGGAGAACTCAGAGAAAGCCTGAAACTTCCCCCACAGTCATCCAGCTAATTAACAACTCCCCTGGGAGCTGAGCCATGGTTTATGTTTTTTTTTTTCTCTAAACAAGTGCTGTTCCTCTTACAACACAAAGGCCTTCCTTGAAAGGAAGACTAAGACTGAGATTTAAAAGAAAGTGTAAAGAGAATGTGAGGTTAAAAGCATAACACCTAGTGTACAGTAGGACTTGAATGCATTTGTGCTGAGGGAGTGAATGAATGACCAATATTTCCTTCTGATCAAGTGTCCTAAGCAATAGCAAAGGATTGGGAAGGCTTTCTCTTCCATTGAGTTTTGTCCCAGCCTTCACCCTTTAATTATGGTGCATATTTTCTTCACTCCAAATTGGTTCAGGACAGCTGACAACAGTTTCGTGTGCCATGTCTGGGTGGGAGAAGTGAGCCGAGAGAGGTGGGGCTGAGTGACATAAACCTTCTATTTTTGGTAGGTAGCAAATCAGCAGTTTCATGTGGTTAACTTAATAGTTCAAAGCTAAAATGCTGACATTTCTTTTCATTTGAAGTGTTTATGTGAGCAACAGACCCACTTCCTCTTCCTTTTTAAGATCTTGGGGACACCCTACCCTGTTTCCATGGAGGAGGAGCAGAACAAATTTGCTTGTTCTTGGTATAACAGCCTTTAATGTGACCTGTCATCCAGGCATTGGTTGCTTTGGACAAAGGATCAGGGGAGAGGGATGGGCAAGACTTTGATGGGGGACACGGGATAGATCCAGAAGAGGCTCACCAGGTCGCAACAGCAGTATGGTCTGATCACAGGGCCTGGGATAAGGCCCAGGACTCTAACTCCTAGGGTGGGAGGAGAGTGGATAAGAAAAAAGCAGATGGAGAAGCACGGAGAACAAAGCAGAGTCCATGTATGACCTGAGAAATAATATGACTGTTTAGGTCCAAGAATAAGCCACAGACCCTGGGCAGTGGTGATAGACGGTGACAGTGTTATAAAGCAAATACCCAAGTTGATGGAATGGAGTGTAACCAGGAGAGGGCCATTTTAAACAGGTTGTCCCAGAGCAGTTGATCAGAGAGCTGAAGGGTGGAGATACGCAAACCTTAGGAAGAGCTGCGAAGGAGCAGGCCAGGCAGAGGAAGTAGCAGGTGTAAGGGCCTCGGATGGGACTGGGCTGCAGGTTCTGGGGTCAGGGGAATGAAAGGAGGCCTTTGTGGGAAGAGGGAGGCTAAGAGATGAGGCTGGAGAGATGTCCATGAGGTGGGATGGGCAGAAACTTGAGGATCCCAGTTCAGAGTTGGGGCTGTATTTTAAGAACAATGGAAGGACATTTGAAAGTTTTTCATGATAGAATGGCATGATCAGAATTTCACTTGACAAATTTAAGCCTGGCTGCTGTCTGGAAATTGTAGAGGGGCAACAGAGCATCCAGGTAAGAGACTTCAAAGCTTTTGGGGGAAATCAAAGCCATTCCTCAACTCCTTGTGAGATATCCCAGAAAAGGCACTTGGCAAAAGATCACACTGCTCTTCATGAATATCTAAGATTCATATTGGGATAGAATCATGGACAGAATCAAATAAGAACTATTTGGACACTCTTTTATGAAGATGCATATATGTAAAGGAGATGGAGAAACATATGTTTGGAAAAGTGCCCAAAATCCATGCATCTTTTGATTAGGTTAATTAAGCATTCATTTCATTCACTCACTCTTCCTTTCATACAACAAATCTTTGTCAGCTGTCTGTTCTGTGCCAGGAGCTATGCTCTATCCAGGGAGTTCAGTGGGGAATTAATGGAGAAGATACTTACCTTCCTGAGGCATGTGGTTGTGCTCTAGGCAAGTGCTGTAGGCAACTTTCATAGTTTCCAAGTTCTTAGAGAACTGAGTCATGAAGAAACATGGGGAGGACTGATGGAATTTTACATGGAAAGGGACTTGAGTTCTTCCAGGAGTGGGAGCTTGATGAATATTGGTTGACAAACAGATGATGTTGAAGAAATCATTAAACTTCCTTGATCCTGTTTCTTCCTTTGAACAGGTTAGAAAAGCTGGGTAGGGGGTCATACACTTAGAGTGGCTTCAATCAGTGTTGAATTCCTATCACGTAGAACCTGGATAGAAGGATTGGGTGACATCACCTGAGCAATCGTAACATCGCTAAGAGTAGAACAGACATTACTGGCCTTCTGAATGGGCACAATGAGATCTGTGTTATACTCCCCATGAAGTCATCTTGCCAACAAACTGGACACTAGTCTAGTTAAGCTTCTCCATCTACCCTCCAGCTTTCCAGAAATAATGGACTGGAGGAACATGTTTAGTGCTCCCCAGTGAACAAGTATGAAAGTGAAAGTGTTAATTGCTCAGTCATGTCAAACTCTTTGTGACCCCATGGACTCTTGCCCTCCAGGCTCCTCTGTCCATAGAATTCTCCAAGCAATAATACTGGAGTGGATCTTCCCTACCCAAGTATCGAACCCAGGTCTCCCACTTTGCAAGCAGATTCTTTACCATCTGAGCTGCCAGGAAGGCCCTGGTGCTCCCCAGGAAACAAGTATATAGCCAGACAAATGAAATGCAGGCAATTCTATAGGACAAATGACCTGGTTTCTTTCTCTAACAAACAAATGGTGCAAAAAAGTGCTAGGTTTTGGGTGAGAGGGCAATGCTCTTTTAAGGGAAACTTATCATGTTAATATCATATTAATTTTGTAAAGGATGAAAGTACTATTGGATTTTGCTACAGGCAAAAGTCCTCAGGCATTTTATGCTACAACATGGATGAAGTTTTAAAGACATCCTGCTAAGCAAAAGAAGTCAGGCACGCAAGAGGACAAATGTATGATTCTACTTATTCTGGGTACCTATTGTAGTGAAATTCCCAGAGACAGAAAGTAGAATAGAGGGTGCCACAAACTTGAAGAAGAGGGTTGAGGAGTTGCTATTTAAGTGGTACAGAGTTTCAACTGGGGAAGATGAATATATTTCTAGAGATGGATGGTGGTAATGGTTGCGTAAGAAGGTGAATATACTTAATGCCACTAAACTGTACACTTAAATGGTTAAAATAGTAAATGTTATGTTATATTTATTTTACCAGAACAAAGTAAGTCCTCAGGTGTTAGAGATAAATGCTAGAGTAGTTACACCTAAATAGTATAATGACTGGGATATGCTTTGAAACAACCGAGTAAAACAAAATAAACAGAAACCCTGGAAAACAGAGAGAAAACAGGACTGAGAAAATGTGTGTAATTGTTAAGTTGAGTGATGGATAATGGGGGCTCATTATACTGTTCTTTTCCTTTTTTGTACATTAGATATTTAATACAAAGTTTAAAATATATCTATCATGTTTTGGAATGGTGAGTTTAATTTTCTGATATGTTCTGAGCATTATACATATTTTAAGAACTCAAAGAAAAACCCCCCATTATCCTAAGCTGTTGTGGTATGAAATTGAGCATGAAATAGACCCAAGCTTGAGGAGGCGGTGATGGAGGCTGCCTTTTAGTGAGTGATCCTCTTGTGTTATGCATGGTATTCCTGCCACTTTGGTCAGATTGCCAGGAAGAATAAGCACAATTAGATATATCAGTGTTGCTTATTGCTGCCTCCACCTTAGAGTCATTAGCAAGCTTTTAAAAATACTAATGCTCAGCCTCCATCCCAAACTAATTGAGCTAGACTCTCCAAGGGTGGGCTCCAGGGAGCAGTGTTTTTAAAAACGTTCCCTAGGTGATTCTAATGTGCAGTCAAGGTGAAGAACCCCTGGTCTATAAACCACCTGGTACCTAGTTGGTGCTCACAAAATGCTGATGGAAAATGAATATGGAGCTAGTTACCTAGTATTACATGTTTCAGTCACTTGAAAAAACCTTTTATGGAAAAGAATTTATATACAAACTTTTCTCCCCCCCACCCAGGAGATCCAACTTCCAGAGGCTATATACTTATTTCTTGATCATCTACTAGAGTAGGAGCACCGATACCCAAGACAGTACTGTGGTGGCTGTTAGCAAGAGCCTGAAAAGATAAGAACAGTTTCAAAAATGTTTTTGGGGCATCACAAAACCCCCATTGTAACACAATGCTCTTTGGAATAACATTAAAGAAAAGTGAATTCTGCCCGTTTATCAAAGGGAAAATGAAAGCCCCTTGGACACAAATTTTATTTTGAAGCTGAAGCCTTTAATCAAATTGACATTAAAGATAGGGTCCTTCTCTGAACCGAGGAACGATAGGCAGCATTTGTGATCCCAGTGCGTGGCCGCTGGTATTTAACTCTGTGTTTCCGCTATGTTTAGTTGAGAATGGACAGATTTTCACTAGAGAGAGTTATGCAGAGACAAACGGAGATCTTCCACTGATTCAGTTAACTGAATGTGGTGGAAACAGCCCTCACCTTCCCTTACCTCTGCACCTTGGGATTTGTAGAGAATATTTACAAGGCAAACTGTTCAAACAGACTTACCAAAAAATTTGCTCTAAACTTTCATTGCTGGTAACATTTATGAAATGATAGAATAAATGATCCTAAGTCTTCAGTGTGCATGTATGTAGTGTGTGTGTTTGGGAGTGGGAGGCTCATCTTTTTCTTTTGTCAAAGCCCACCAGAGTAAATAGAGGAGTAGGATTGTTAGATTAAGCAAATAAAAATGCACAATGTCAGTTAAATTTGAATTCAGACAAAAGTTTGCAAATATTGCTTGGAATGTGCTTATGCTTAAATGTTGTTTTAAATTTGAAATGCAAATTAAACTAGGCATCCTGTATTTTATCCTATACTTTTACAGAGAAGAAAAGAGAGGTCTTCTTAGATATATTGAATCTAAATCTAAATATTCTATTCAGGATGCCCAGGATGTTTTGGAGGTATGGGTAGTCAAGGAATGTCCAAGAATATGGGCCAAGAGGGCAATACTGGAAGCCAGTCTAAGGAAGTCAGGAAGTCAGTGTATCAGTTAGCAACCGCTATATAATAAGTCACTCCAAAATTATGTGGCTTAAAATAATCATTTATAATTGCTAATGCTTTTGCAGGTTAGCTGTGACTTATCCTCCTAGATTGGACTTGGGTGAGCAACTCCATCTCTAAGTGAAAGTCTGTAAGTTAGGTTGTGTTAGCTCAGCCTCAGGCTATTGCAAGTACAGGAGAGGGGCTGACACAAATGTCTCGCCCATCTCAGGGGACCAGTAGGATAACTTCTGATGATAACAGAGCCACAAGGGAGTAAATGGAAACATGAGAGTCCTCTAAGGCCCAAGCTTGGAGCTAGCACACTGTTATTTCTGCCTACGCGCTATTGGTAAAGCAAGTCATAGAGCTCCAATCAAGGTCTAAACGTAGGGAAGTACATCGCAGCCATGAAGAAAGCATGGCACGGTTGTGCGTGAAGGAAGTGAAAAGAATCGGGGTGAACAACTCTGTTTACCATGGACAAGCACAGAGATACTGAGGTTTAAAAGAAAGAGATGATCAGGATGGGGAACACAGGTAAATCCATGGCTGATTCATGTCAATGTATGGCAAAAACCACTACAATATTGCAAAGTAATTAGCCTCCAACTAGTAAAAATAAATGAAAAAAAAAAAAAGAAAGAGATGAAGCCCCTGTCACTTTGAAATCCAGAAAGGACTCAGACATAAGGGGAGGAGGAGCCAAAGTAAAAACCTGGGGGCTGGGCTACAAAAGTTACAGGGATCTAGATTCAAGGATCATTTGATTTTTAATTTCACCCCGTGATTCCAACATTTCCATGTTTTGCCACCAAAAGTTTTCATGCACTAAAGTGGAGATTTAATGATCTCAGCTGTGAAAGTTAGAGGACAGGAGTATAGTTTGAAGTTCTCTTAAATTTTATCCATGACTCACATGTATTCCTTGCCATCATGCCCACCATTAAATACTTCTTCGGTTGAAGAGGCAAGACATTGAGGCCATTATAAAATCACAATTTGCTTCTATCAGTACTAGTTTGTGGTCAGTATCTTTTCCATTCAAGTAAGATAAACCCAACTTGAACTGGCCCAGGCTGAAAAGGGAAATTACTAAAATAACTAAAAAGGCTGGAAAGACTAGATTCAGGCGGGTTTGGATCCAGGTGCTCATGTGATGTCGACAGGAATCTGTGTTTCTCCACTCCTAGGCTCTGTGCTGGCATCATTCTGGGGCAAGCTGCTGCTTCATGATGTTACAGTGGCTGTTGAAAGCTCTGAATTTACTCTATCAACTTGGCAACCCGGATAGAAAAACCATACCTCTTTTCCTTTAGCTCAGTGAAATCCTGGAATGGAATTTCAGGCTTAATATGGATGCAGTGCTCACCTCTGAGCCAGTCACTGTGACCAGGATACTGATTTGCCAGACATGGGTGTCTAAACCTGGGTCATGAGATTTGGTCAACACCACCTAAGTCATGTGGGCTGAGAGTGGGGAGAAGTGGGAAAATTGAAGTGTGATGACAGATGGAAAATATGCTGGGCAGGTAACAAAGCAGTAGTTATCTCCGTCCAACGGCTGCTTGTTTTCCTTAGAGAAGAAGAGCCTATACCATCTGCCCTCCCCACATCTCCTTACCTCATCCCCCACTGCTGGCCTCCATTTCATTCTGCTTCCGCTGTACTTGCTCTTCAGAAGCATTCAGGAGTCACCTGTCTTAAGGACTCTTGTGCCGACTGTTTGGTCTCTCACTGACACCTATCCTAGACACTTTATTTTGATAGCAATCTGACCCCTCCTCCATCACTTCTGATTTCTTTTATTCTGATTTATTCTTTTTTCACTTTTTCACAGTACTTCTCATACTGTATAATTTAGCTTATTTTTCATGTTTATTGTTTATTCTTTGTATCTATCTTCACTCTTTCCCATGCTATAGCCCAGTGGAATGTCAGGTGTGTAAGGGCCAAGGTCTTTGTATCATTCACTAAATTATCTCAAAACCAACAATAGTGTCAAGTACATAATATGTGCTCAACAAATATGTGTGGAATGAGTGAATGAATGAATAAATGAACCTAATACAGTTCCTGAGAGGTGCTAAATATCACATTAATTTGATAGGAGAAGAAAGATTTGCTAGGGTTGCAAGTACACAGAACCCAACTCCCCAGTTATGTACCCATGTCAGAAACATCAGTGTTTTCTCTTGAATATGGACAAGACTCACCCATCAGTCACTATCAATAAATGAAGGGTGTCTGGAGACTAGAAAAACACAAGATAGAACTTGGGATGTCAGTCCAGGTGTGATACAAATGCACAGGACCAGGTACCTTGTCTGCTGATGCTGGCGGCAGCTGGGGGGTTGAGTGTGACTAGGGAAGTAGATGGCACCAAAGTGGAGGTGATGGACATTGAAAGAGACACAGCGCTGCTGTGTCCCCAACAAGGTTGGACCTTAACATTTTCTACCTTGTGGGATAAAGGAAGGAGTTGCCTTAATTGCCTGAATCAAAATCAAAGGGTGTCTTCTGGGCTCATTTTTGTTATTCCGTTGCTCAGTTGTGTCTGACTCTTTGCTTCCCTACAGACTGCAGCATGCCAGGCTTCCCTGTCCTTTACCGTCTCCTGGAGCTTGCTGAAACTCAAGTCAAGCTCTGGGTTCATGCTATGTATATAATTATGAAGCAGCTTTTTTTTTTTTTCCATTTATTTTTATTAGTTGGAAGCTAATTACTTTACAATATATTGTAGTGGTTTTTGCCATACATTGACATGAATCAGCCATGGATTTACATGTGTCCCCATCCCGATCCCCCCTCCCGCCTCCCTCCCCATCCCATCCCTCTGGGTCTTCCCAGTGCACCAGCCCTGAGCCTTTATTTGTGCTTGTTTTGCAACAGCTTGTTGAGTCTCTTACTTGTGGGCCAAAGAAACTTCTCAACGTCACTGTCCAGTCAACACAAAGTCATGGAATGTTCCAGGTGTGGGCTCAGAGGTCTTCTTCTACCTATCTGGGCCATTGCTGTGCATTTTTCTCAAACATGAGCATCATTGATTGAGCTCTGGAGAGATCCACTGTCCACTGCCCAAGTTCCATTTGGCTTTCTAAAGATGAATACTTAGACTGATACTATTGAAAAATATTGTAGAGAGAGGGGAAGTGAGGTAAGATGAGCAGTGGGTGAGGTTATGTGCCATCTCTAGCCAGAGCAAGCATTTGGAAGCAAGTGTATTTGAAAGGCCCTGTCAGAAAGGTTACTTCCCAAAGTTTTTCTGGGAGAGCTTCACTTGAACTTCAACAGCAACAAAAATATAAACAAGCTCAGGGTGAAAGCAGAAAGGGTAGTCTCCCAAACTGGGGCTGAATTCACCAGGGATCTTCTGGAGAGCTTAGATCCTTGGCAGTGTCTTTCTTTGCCAGTGACCTTGTGTTTATTTAACTGTCCAGCTAAAGTTTCACTCTGACATTTCGGCAATGAGGCAGAGTCCATGGATTTGGGGTGACCACTCAGAGAGGAGAAAGAGAAAACTGCTGAACAGGGCTGCAGGGAGATTCTTCAGAAAACTTCTGCTTTTTAGGATGTTTTCTTCTTTGATCTTTATTTTTTTTCTTTCTCTCGTCACAAGGTGCTCGTCTCCGAGCTCTCATCTTCTCATTCGGGATTTTGCCTGAGATGACTTGACTGTATTGAAGCTGGCAACAGGCTTCAAGGAAGGGGCAAAAAAGCCTGCTGGTTGAAGGGAGGTGGGAAAGACTCAGAAAAGGGCAAAGGATGGTTTGTGTCAAGAGAGCATTGCCCTGAAAGTGGGGAAGGAGTAGGAAAGTATGACTTAAGGGAAAAACTACTTTTTTTCATATGCAAAGGGAATTAAAGCAAAAAATTTCCAGAAATTTTTAGCAGTTTTTAACCTTACAGAGCTGGACAGGACATCTAGAAAGGGACAAGCAGGTGAGAGAGAAAAGACTTCTGACTTTCATTTTATCATTCTCCACATTGTCTGGTTAGGTTATCTTACATATCTACTGTTTATTAATCCAAGTCTTTAGAAAGGAATAATTTAATCCAAACAAACTAAACCATAGGGCTTTGTCTACCCTACATTTACTTACTATGATCCAGGGGAAAAGGGCCTCATTTATCAGATGTGTGTGTGTGTTAGTTGTGTCCGACTCTGTGCAAGTCCATGGACTGTAGCCTTCCAAGCTCCTCTGTCCCTGGAATAATCTTCCAGGCAAGAATACTGGAGTGGGTTGCCATTCCCTTCTCCAGGGGATCTTCTCAACCCAGGGATTGAACTCAGGTCTCCTGCATTGCAGGTGGATTCTTTACTGTCTGAGCCACTAGGGAAGTCAGATGTGTAGACTTGGGCAATTTATTTAGCCTTCCTGTGGTCCATTACCTATCTGGAAAATAGGTTTAATAATAGTGTCCGCATCACAGAGTGGCTGTGAGAGTTCGGTGCTAGAAGGTGTATGAAGTGCTAAGCCCTGGATATCACAAGCTCTCAGCCATCTTGGCTGTCATTAGTATTGTTCAAATTCTGTCAGCAGTCTGGGTTAGTTTGTCCTAAAGAAAGTACACAATGGTCATGACAGGTAACAAAGACCCCTGTGGCTGTGATAGGTGATGATAGTGATGATAAAGATGGTGGTGGTGGTGGTGATGGGCGATAGATGTTTTCTGAACGTCTAGCATATCAGAAGTGGGGGAAGGTCTATGGCCACACCACCCTGAAAGTGCCCGATCTCGTCAGAAGTGGGGGACGAAGCAGCTGTTTGGATCTGGAGCTGGAAGAAGCAGCAGAAGGCAAGGTTGATGGGATCACAAACACACCTGTCAGCATCTTAGTAAAATAAATGGTCTGCCTTTCACCACGTCCTGAATATATCTAGATAAATCTGACAGGAATAGAAATTGTGGAGAGGCCCAAGTGGTAAACAAGAAAAGAAGTATTCTTTAATGTGATGAAAAGGTACTCTTCCCCATCATCTTATGCCAGCACTCCCTAAAATTATTTACCTTTCCTCTGAATATGTCCAGAGCTAGAAGGATCTTAGCTACACCTTATGACTTTAGAATCATAAAGTCATTGAATCCTTAAGGACTGAAAGGGACCATGCAGATGAACTGGAAGTCTCAAGTATCAAGCAACAGAAAACACATTTCAAATGAACTTCTAGAATTAAGACATTTATTTATCTCATGTAATAAGAAGAGTTGGACATGCTGAGCACACACACACACAATAAGAAGTTAACAGTAAAGATGGGCTTCAGGTTTGGTTGATCCAGTAGCTCAATCATAAAGTTCAGGTTCATCCTCTCTCTCTCTGCTCTCCCACCATTGCTGTGTGTGTTGTGTTTTTGGACTGCTTTCTTCATGTGGTCATGAGGTATTGTCGGTGGTAGGTAGAGCCCCATGCTTTCTTGTTTCCAGCCAGTGGTGGGGGAGGGGGTAAGGAAAAAAGTGGGAGAGAGAGACACTTCCCTCCAGCCATGGAAAGAAAAGTCCACCTGTGCAATCAGATTGAGTCAATTCAGGATACAGACGCACAGTCCTGGACCTATCACAGTGGCCAGGAGAACGTCGTGTGCTGTAGGAATTTTAAACCAATCATAAGGAAGGGGGATGAAATGATGCGTTAGACCAGGTTTTCCAACACTGGCTCTATTGACATTTGAGGATAATTCTTCATTTCAGGAGCTATCCTGTGCACTGTAGAATGTTTTCAGCATTCCTCATCTCTATCCACACAGTGCCAAGAACAAGGGGTAGAATGGATAGAGGCGAGGCTGGGAGGAGGGCAGGGATTAGATGAGGCAGGATCTTTCAGGGCATATTAAGGATTTCAACTTATATCCTGAAAGTGCCAGGAAGCTACCAAAGGGCATTAAGTAGAGGTTAATCTTAGCTGTGATCTGCAGAAAGAAAAGGCAACACCTGGGAGGAAAAACAGGGGCACCAATTATTGCAGTAGAGCAGGTGATAAATTATGGCATTTCAGCTGGGGTGGTGGAGGTAGCAGCAGATAGAAATGGATGTGTGTGGGCATTATTTAAGGAGTTACACTAGATAGAACCTAGTGCTGGAGTAAATACGGGGTTGAGGATAGGAAGATACAAGGATGATTCAGGTTTCTGATTTTCTTGCTTCAGTGGATGATATTACCTCTCAGGAGAAGGGGAACATTGGAGAAGGATCAGATTATAGAAGGAAGATCAGGTTCCGATATGTTTGAGGCCCATGTAAGTTATCCAGATTGAAATGTCAAGTAGACAGAAAGAGGTACAGGTATGGTGTTTATGGGAAAAGAATGGGCTAGAGATAATAACTGGAGCCATGGGTGTGATAGGCTCACCTTGAGGAACTCTGACACTTACAGGTAGGCTAGAGATCCTTGAGTCAGGGTAGGAAGGATTCCAGAAGAGGGCTCTGTTTCTTAGTGCCCAGCAGGACTTTTTGAGAGAGAGGGCTGAGGGCTGGACAAGCAGTGATATATACTGTTGAGAGAAAATGGAAGATGAGGACCTAAAGACTGCCCTTTGTATTTAGTAATAAGGAGGCCATTGGTGACCCCAGCAAGAACCATTTTGGAAGTGGTTTGTTTCGGGGTCAGAAGACAGATTGGAGGGGCCTGGAGAACACATGGGGGAAGACATGGTACAGAGTTGTTCCTCCTAGAGACATCTGGCTGTGGAGGGAGGAGAGGATAACTGAAGAGGGAAATGAGGACCAAGGAGAGTTTTTCTTTGGATTGAAAGACACTCTGGTGTGTTTAAATGGTTTATGGGGGGAAGGGAGCAGAGGTTTAGAAACACAGGAGAGATGAAGATGGAGGTAGAGAGAGAAAGAAATTAGAAATGGATAGTGTAAGGTTCCTGAAAAAGTAGGAGGGCATGGAAGCCAGGCCCGTGAGCCTCAGAAAGGAGGAGGGGCATCTCCGCTACTGTAACCAGAGAAGAGCAGGAGGGACATGCGTGTCGGTGGATTTGAGGGGCTGTGGCAGGAAGTTGAGAGCATTCCTGTTTGAACCCTTTATAGTTACTGTGAGGGCTTCCCAGGTGACGCTAGTGATAAAGAATCCAGCTGCCAATGCACAAGATGCAAGGGACAAGGGTTCAATCCCTGGGTTGGGAAGATCCCCTGGAGGAGGAAATGGCAACCCACTCTAGTATTTTTGCCTGGAGAATTCCATGGACAGAGGAGCTTGGCGGGCAATGGTCCAAGGCATCGCAAAGAGTTGGACACAACTGAGTGACCGAACACACTGTCTACCACATAGTTACCATAAAGCAAGAAGATCAGGGTCTGTATAAAGGACGGGGGAGATTTTCTGCAGATAATTATATTGGGGAAACGCTGTCTAAAGGTCAAGCAATTATCTTCACCAATGGACTTTTCAGGGCCATTTTCACTGTGCGTGTCCAAGAGGAGAATAAACAGCATTTTCCATTGGACCACAGATATTTTTATGTGCACAGTACCTCATGAAATGTTCTAGAAAACACTGGCCAGAATCAGTACCTTCATTTTATGATAGAAGAGCTTAAAACCCAAAGATGGGAATGGACTTGTAGGAAATCTCTTGGTTGGGTGAGTAGGCACGTGGGGTGCGTGTGCAGGGACTCCCTAGGTCTTCACTTATGTGAGCACAGTCCCCTCATTCATGAAGGTGCTGTGAGACCTGGGCCCCTGCCACACTGGGACGCTCGGGTTCTGCTTGGAGATATGAGATAGAGATATGGCCATTAAACCTTGATAAGTGAAATGCAAGGATACAAGGCGGGGCTTGAATCTATTGCTCTGAGTCCAACCTGCCTGGAGTCCATAACAGAATTAGCTACGTGTTCTGGAGAAAGTTAACTTGACTTCTCTATGTCTCAGTTCTTCATCTGTATAAAGGGAGAAGTTACGGCATCCTTACTATAAAGGATCATGGTAATGATTAAATATAATAATACTTATAAAGAGCTTAGAATACTGTCTGACCCAAGTAAGTGAATCATGCACGTGGGTATGCATGCTAAGTCAATTCCATCATGTCCAGCTTTTTGTGACCCTATGGACTATAACCTGCCAGGCTCCTCTGTCCATGGGATTTTCCAGGCAAGAATACTGGAGCAACTATCGGCTGTTGCTGGGAGGGGCAGCTATGTTCCCTTCCATAAACAGGGCAGCAGATAAAACTACTCTGGCAAAGCAAAGAAAGATGAATAGATGTGTCTAGCAAGGTAGAGAAGAAAAATAGAGAAAGAATAATCTTTCCAGAGGCCCAAATCTGTCTTTGGGACCCATGAGACACCCATGTCTCGATGATAAATTCCCCTATTAACTTAAACTAGCTCAGCGACTTACAAACTAAGAGACAGAATGAGTACAGTGGCTGAGGCAGGATTTGAACCTTAGTCTTCCAGTTTCTAGTCCTGTACTCTGATTATTCTCATATGCAGTTTGTTTAAGACCTGAGTGTAATTCAGCGAGAAAAATCTCCCAGAGGATGAAAGCAGACCCTTGCAACCAGCAGCAGATTGTGTCTGAGATCAAATTAAATGTCACTGGTTTCAAAAGAGGCAGACTTTGACCTTCCAGCTGCTTCAGCCTGTGTGTGATTGAAGAAATTAAAGATGTCACAGAAACACAGGGTATCAAGGAGTTAGAAATTATTTCAGCCCCTTGTTTAAGATTTTCAACTCAGTGGTTGGTGCATGACATCATCTAGAAATTGATGGGTAATTCTGGTCTGTTGCGGGTTCTGAGTTAGCCATGAATGCCCATAACCCCACACCTTGGCTTGCACACTTCTCCCTGCCTGGAATGTTCTTCTTTCCCTTTTCTGTCTGTGAAGGGCCTCCTCTGGTGGATCTCAAATTACTTAGGGCTGGAGAATCACCTGGACATGTTTGTTAAGCTGCCGCTTCTCTGGTCCCTCCCGGGATTCTGACTCAATCAGCCTGGGATGGGACCCAGGAGTCTGCCTGGAGACAAGTGCCCTAAATGATCCAGATGTTGAAAATTCAGGCATAGTCTGAAAAACACTCCATGCTATTTTATTCAGACTTTTTGAAAGAATTTACAGAATTGAGGAACATACGGAGTGGGATTTCTAAAAACAATTCTGATGTGGGGACTAGTTTTTTTTTTTTTTTTTTTTTACCATGGGCTCAGTATCCTGGTCTGTAAATAAAGTTAATCATAGAGACATTTCTCTCTTGAGGTTGCCTTGCAGCTCAAATGAGCTCAGTGCAAAACAAGGCAGTTTGTTAGCTGTGACGTCAGTGGCAGTAATTATTTTGCGTCAACACACAAATCTCTCTGGTAATCTAATGTTTCAGTTTTCAGTGGAAGGCCGCTGGGGCAGAAACATGTCTTATTCGCCACCATATCCCCCGACCTAGCTCAGAGCCCTGTGTAACAGCAAGCTCCGTTTTTGTTGATAAGGACCCAATATTTTTAAGCTTTTGAATGCAAATGAGTCATCACCCAACATGCTGATTGGCTGACACCAGTTATCTTTGGTCGATTACTGAATAATGAAGAGGAAAAAACTGGTTATTAATGCAGAGAAGCTGGGAAAAGGCAGTGAATAGCAGCACAGAAATAGCCTCAATAATTATAAGTCTTGCAAACCCTGTTGCGACGTACTTTATGAGTCAAAAATGAAGTGTTTGTGACATGAAGTGAATCATGAAATGAATGGTGAATAAGAGAAGCAATCTTACTTATTTTATGTGTTTTGTCAGAAGTAATGGATTTGTCTGTATCCAACATAAAATTGTATCTAGTACATCTTTACCTAGTATATGTCATATATGTAAAATAACATATCTAACATAAAATAGAATTCTTTCTGTAAAAATATGATAATTCAGTATTAAGCTGACTCTAGCACCACATTAATAATGAAAAAAAAGCTACAAGACCTTTAAGTAAGTTTGCATGTATTGATCATCCCCTTTCTCTTTGGGAATATGTGGTTAGCATCTTTCTTTGACTTTAGAACTGGATGGCTGGGAATGAGAAGGCCATATTTTTCCACTTACCTTCTAAAGCAGTCTGTCAGTATTGTGATATGCTAGTCTCATATATAGCTGCTTGTGTTATATAGCAAAATGTTTATATTTTAATACTCATATTATCTGTAATTATTTCTAATATTTTTATTGGGAGGGGGAATGGAAGGTGTTTCTTTGGTGTATTGATACCCTGCTTCTGGAACAACACTGAGGTAGATATACTCACGTTGCCATCTCTACTGATATGATAAGGTATGTCGAAGGTATTGGGTTTCAATAAATAAATCTCTTCTTCCACACCTAATTTTGAAACAACTGGGAGCACCTCATAAGAGACAGGTCAAGAAGGTCCAGATGTTTCCTCCATGATTGATAAACCGAGAACACGGCTCTAAACCATGGCCAAGTGGTCTTGTCACGATTTCTCTTACGAATGAGGTAGCCAAGACTGCTAGTACTCTAATATAAATTCACCTTTCTTTAGTAAAAGAATTCCCATACTTTAGAAATGATGCTCTGACAGTTCTAAGACTAACCTTCAGAAGGTTTGGACGCTTCCACTTTTGTATTCTTAGGAGCCCTGTGGTTTAATCACTAAGTTGTGTCTGACTTTTTGCCACCACATGGACTGTAGCCCACCGGCCTCCTTTGTCTATGGGATTTCCGAGGCAAGAATACTGGAGTGGGTTGCCATTTCCTTCTCCAGGGAATCTTCCTGACCCAGGGATTGAACCCACATCTCATGCATTTCAGGCAGTCTCTTATATTCCAGGTGATGAGTCTACAAACTGAGCCCTGAGGGAAGCCCTTACTTTAGTGGGGCACATAGTCACGCAGAATAAAAACCATATTTCCCAGCCTCCTTTCAGCTCAGTATGGCCATATAACTAAGTGTAGCTCAATGCAATTTAAACAGTGTTTGCCCTTAAGTGATACGTGTTAGGAAGTGTCCTTAAAGGAAAGTCTTTCTTTAATCCCTTTGTTCTTCCTGATGACTGAAAAGTGGAAGTGCTGGCTGGAATTCACAAAGCCATATTGCATCCTTAGGTTCTAACTACATGCTGACAATGAAAAACAGTGAAACAACAAGAAAAAGAGTCTGCTATTTTGATCGTTAGTTTTATATGTCAGTTTTACCAGATGAAGTGCCCACATATTTGGCTAAACATTGTTTCTGGATGTGTTTGTGAGGGTGTTTCCAGATGAGATTAACACTTGAACTGGTGGACTTAGTAAAGCAGCTTGCCCTCCCAAATATGGGTGGTCATTATCGAATCTGTTGAGGGCCTTAATAGAACAAAAAGGGAGGAGAAAGGAGAATTTGACATCCCTGCCTGATTGATAGAGCTGGAACATCTGACTTCAGACTCCAACTGGGATTTACACCATTGGTTTCCTTGGTTCTCAGGCCTTGGGACTCAATCTGGACTATATCGTTGGCTTCCCTATATCTCCAGCTTGCAGATAACTTCTCAGCCAATGTTCTCTCTTTCTTTCTCTCCTTCTTTGGCTCTTTGTCTCTGGAGAACCCAAACTAATACAGATTTTGATACCGAGAATGATCTAGAAGTCAAGACTGCTGCCCCAGTGAGTCTGTAAGGCAGAGCATCAAGCTGAAGATGATTATTCTTGAGTGTTTAAGATCTCATGGATTTTGCCCTAAGCTTTGGTCTTGTTTGAGACCCATCATCCCTCCCTCCTTTCCCATTTCTCTTGGAATGGAAATGTGTATCTGACGCCTGTCCCACCACTGGATTTTGGAAGCACATAATTTGTTTGGCTTCACACATTCACAGTTAGAGAGGAATTTTGCCTCAGGATGAAATGTGCCCCAAGTCTCATCCATGTCTGATTTGAGTGATATTTAGTTGAGGCTTTGGATGTGAGACTTTGGAGTTGATGCTGGTATAAGACTTTGGGGGGCTCTTAAAGGATGGAATGAATTTATTTTGCATGTGAGAAAGGCATGAATTTCAGGGGGCAGAGTACTGAGTGTTTGAGCCCAAAGCCTAATCTCCCACCTCGATGGTATTTGGAGATGGGGTTTGGGGGAGGTAATTAGGTGATAAGGATGCAGTCCCTCATGAATGAGATTAGTGCCCTTATAAGAAGAGACATGAGAGAGGTGATCTCTCTCTCCGACATGGGAGAACATAGATGGAAGGCAAGCATCTGTAAATCAGGAAGAGAGCCTTCCCCAGAAATTGAACTGGATCTTGATCTTAAACTTCCCAGCCTCCAAAACTGTGAGAAATGCACTTCTGTTGTCTAAACCACCCAGCCTATGATATTTTGTTATAAACAGCTTGAGCTGACAAAGACAGTAAAAAGTGCCATGCTAGTCCCAAACTGTTTACCTCTGGATTTCATTGACTTAAAATAAGAATCAGCTTCTAGTTAACTTAAATTGCAGTCATTTGGGGTTTTCTGTCATTTTCAGCCAAACTTAACGGACAGGTCTCTCCTTCAGAGAGAAGGACAGAGGAGTCCTCTGCTGACACATCCCAAAAGAGAACACTCCAAGGGGCTGAGCCACTGATATCTTGTCCCTTCTTTCAAACACCAATCAGACTGGTCGTCTATCCCAGGGGAGAAATGACCAGAGGCAGCAAGAGAGACCGAGAACATTAACTGAGAAGAAGAGAGGCTCTCCTGAATTTAGGAAACAGAAATACATTTTAGATTGCAAATTCTGCAGGTCAACGGGGAGAGGTTCAGGAAGAGGGTGGAGGTGGGAAAGGCATTTATACTAGATAACATAAGACAACATCTTATGTGTGCGAAATAAGGAGAAAAGGAGTTTGAAGGTGGGAACACTTTGGCTGAATGGGATGTAAAGTCCTAAGCGTTATGAAAAGCACCTTCGAGAGAGCCTCTGGTCCAGTAACCTTCATTTTACTGATGAGAACCAGAGTTGTTAAGAGAAATTTTTGCTTTATTTACTACCATTTTATTGATTTGTTTTTGTGGGAAACATTTTTAAAATTTTTTGTTAGAGGAGAATTTTTTACAAATTGGTAGCAGGATGCCATGAAACAAACCAGGACCAGAGCTCTAGTCCCTCCAAGGTCTGCAACTTCCCACTGGGACTTTGATACATTGGGAAGAGAAAAGGGTCAACCCAGGTGGGCGAGAAAGATGGGAACAAAGGCTAAAATATAGGATTGCCAAAACATATTCCGCAGACAGTTAAGTAGATGGTTGTGGTTACAGTGGGCGATTCACGTTGCTAAGGAGTGGGAAAAGCAGGACCATGTATATGGGTTTTTAAATACTAGATGGAAGGATTGTGAGTTTTTCTTTTGGCAAAGATGGAGCCACGTAGGACTTTGGAGCTGGTTATTGTTATGTGACTCTTGATCAGGCTCCATACAAAGAATATGTCAAAGGATTCTGGGCCTGTTAAGCATAAGAAGACTTGGCAGAGGCATCTTCCCAACAATTTGCAGTCCAGGGCTCCAGGACCTGAGCACTCCAGGGCTCTGACCTGACTCCCACCTACCTACCAGACACATCCCTTGACATTCTCTTCCTTGATTTCCGACCCCAGCAACACCAGGATGCTTTCAGGATGATGCAACTCAGAATTCCATGTTTTAGTGGATTAAAGCAAAATTCACTTCTAATGCATGTCCCCTGTCGGTTGCAAGCCAGCAAAAGGACTCTGATCAGTGGTTCAGCCCTCCAGAATGATTAAGGTTCCATCTCAAAACATGCTTCATGGTGGCCGAGGCAGTGAAAGAGAGACCAGAAAACCATGAGTCCAGACTGGGCTGCTGCCCAGAGGTCCCACATTACTTGTTCACATGTTACATGCTATTGGCCAAAAAAAAAGTCACATATCCAAGGCTGCCTCCATGGAGCAGGCAAAGATATAATCCTCCATAGGGAGAGGCAGGTAACACAGTTTACTACAGCACCCCCACACCCCCTGCCCCAACACACACACACCTTAGCCCTGTGGAATTTGGGTTCTGTGCTCCTTTGGTGCCCCAAACACACTGGTATTCTCCTATCTGTCCTCTTCCTGGTCATCAGTCTATCTGCCAGGTGCCAGGCTAAACGTTTCCCATCCTCTCGCTCAACCTTCAAAGCGACTTTATGGACTCCATGTGGTTATTAACCCCATTTTACAGAGAAAAACACTGAGGTAGAGAGATTATTAGTTAGCTCTAAATTCTTCCTTCTGTCCTCTTCTTTTGGATTTGCGCCAGGTACAAGTTTGCTGGGAAAAGCACTGAACTACCTGTAGGCAGGCCCAGGAAGGGACAGGTGTTCTTTAAGTGCTCTTATATGGAAGGTGTTTTTGTCTGCTCTTCCTTCTTTGTAACTCAGAATCTGGGCCACACATATGATGGTGATGACAGTAAGCATCCCTGTGATTCATGGCACTTATATATAGGTCAGATGTCATTTTTAGTTCTGTACATATCAACATATTTAATTCTCGCAGCACTCTTGAGAGGAAACACTATGATTATACCTACTTTACAGATAATGAAACTGAATCATAGAGGTTAAGTGACTTACTCACGGTCACACAGCTCGTAAGTAGCAGAGCCTGGGTTTGATCCCAGGTAGTCGGTCTCTGAAGTTTGCACTCTTAACCTCTATAACAATTATGAGTGCTTGCTATGGGCCAAGTTCTGTTCTAAGTGTTTTACGTGTATTAACCCATTTGCCATATGCAACAAGCAACTTTCAGGTGTATTTTATTAATATATTGGAGCATTGTTAGTTTCAGATATACAGCAAATTGATTCAGTTACATATATATATATATATATATATATATATATATATATATATATATATTCTTTTACAAATTATTTTCCCATTTAGAGTATTACAGAGTATCAAGCAGAGTTCCCTGTGATATATGGTAGATCCTTCTTGGCTATCTATTTTAAATATATCAGTGTGTATATGTCAATCCTTAACTCCCAATCTATTCCTCTGCCCCCTCAACTTTCCCGCTAGTAACCATAAGTTTTCTAAGTTTGTGAATCCATTTCTGTTTAAGTTCATTTTTATCATTTCATTTTAGATTCTACATATAAGAACATTTGATGTAGGTATTCTTATTTGCATTGGACATGCAGGAAGCTGAGGTACAGGGGTTAAGTAACTCGTCCAAGTTCACACAGAGGTAATTGGCAGAGCTAGAGGTATAAACCCAGGAAGTCAGACTCCAGAGTCAGCACTGTCAGGAACCATGCAGCATTATCATACTATTGGTTCATATGACCTACTGGACACGGAGCTCTCTATAATGGGACCAGATAGGTATGAATCTGGATAGGACAAGGACAAACTGGCTCTTTTATCCCATGGAATAAGCTCTGTATAGTTCAGTGAGTAGATGAGTTCACACTTATTTATGAAACCCTACTAAGTACCAGGCACTCTTGGAGATACCCAGGATATAGAATTGAGCAGAACAATTAGAATCTTGCCCTGTAGAGTCTACATTGTAATGGGGAGAGTCAGATAGTTCAGTTCAGTCGCTCAGTGGTGTCCGACTCTTTGCGACCCCATGAACCGCAGCATGCCAGGCCTCCCTGCCCACCACCAACTCCCGGAGTTTACCCAAACCCATGTCCATCGAGTTGGTGATGCCATCCAACCGTCTTATCCTCTGTTGTCCCCTTCTCCTCCTGCCCTCAATCTTTCCCAGCATCAGGGTCTTTTCTTCGAAGAGTCAGCTCTTCGCATCAGGTGGCCAGAGTACTGGAGTTTCAGCTTCAACATCAGTCCTTCCAATGAACACCCAGGACTGATCTCCTTCAGGATGGACTGGTTGGATCTCCTTGCAGTCCAAGGGACTCTCAAGAGTCTTCTCCAACACCACAGTTCAAAAGCATCAATTCTTCGGCGCTCAGCTTTCTTTATAGTCCAACTCTTACATCCATACATGACCACTGGAAAAACCATAGCCTTGAATAGACGGACCTTTGTTGACAAAGTAGTGTCTCTGCTTTTTAATATGCTGTCTAGATTGGAAATAACTTTCCTTCCAAGGTGTAAGCGTCTTTTAATTTCATGGCTGCAGTCACCAACTGCAGTGATTTTGGAGCCCCCTAAAATAAAGTCAGCCAGTTTCCACTGTTTCCCCATCTATTTGCCATAAAGTGACGTATGGATGTGAGAGTTGGACTGTGAAGAAAGCTGAGCACTGAAAAATTGATGCTTTTGAACTGTGGTGTTGGAGAAGACTCTTGAGAGTCCTTTGGACTGCAAGGAGATCCAACCAGTCCATCCTGAAGGGGATAAGTCCTGGGTGTTCATTGGAAGGACTGATGCTGAAGCTGAAACTCCAATACTTTGGCCACCTCATGCGAAGAGTTGACTCACTGGAAAAGACTCTGATGCTGGGAGGGATTGGGGGCAGGAGGAGAAGGGGATGACAGAGGATGAGATGGCTGGATGGCATCACTGACTCAATGGGCATGAGTTTGAGTAAACTCTGGGGGTTTGTGATGGACAGGGAGGCCTGGCATGCCGTGATTCATGGGGTCGCAAAGAGTCAGACACGACTGAGCGACTGAACTGAACTGAACTGAACTGATGGGACCGGATGCCATGATCTTAGTTTTCTGAAAGTTGAGCTTTAAGTCAATTTTTTTTCACTCTCCTCTTTCACTTTCATGAAGAGGCTCTTTAGTTCTTCTTCACTTTCTGCCATAAGGGTGGTGTCATGTGCATATCTGAGGTTACTGATATTTCTCCTGGCAATCTTGATTCCAGCTTGTGCTTCCTCCAGCCCAGCGTTTCTCATGATGTACTCTGCAAATAAGTTAAATAAGCATGGTGACAACATACAGCCTTGACATACTCCTTTCCCTATTTGGAACCAGTCTGTTGTTCCATGTCCAGTTCTAACTGTTGCTTCCTGACCTGCATACAGGTTTCTCAAGAGGCAGGTCAGGTGGTCTGGTATTCCCATCTCTTTCAGAATTTCCCACAGTTTATTGTGATCCACACAGTCAAAGGCTTTGGCATAGTCAATAAAGCAGAAATAGATGTTTTTCTGGAACTCTCTTGCTTTTTCTATGATCCAGCGGATGTTGGCAATTTGATCTCTGGTTCCTCTGCCTTTTCTAAATCCAGTTTGAACATCTGGAAGTTCACGGTTCACGTATTGCTGAAGCCTGGCTTGGAGAACTTTGAGCATTACTTTACTAGCGTGTGAGATGAGTGCAATTATGTGGTAGTTTGATCATTATTTGGCATTGCCTTTCTTAGGGATTGGAATGAAAACACCTTTTCCAGTCCTGTGGCCACTGCTGAGTTTTCCAAATTTGCTGACATGTTGAGCGCAGCACTTTCACAGCATCATCTTTCAGGATTTGAAATAGCTCAACTGGAATTCCATCACCTCTACTAGCTTTGTTTGTAGTGATGCTTCCTAAAGCCCACTTAACTTCACATTCCAGGATGTCTGGCTCTAGGTGAGTGTGAGTGATCACACCATCATGATTATCTGGGTCGTGAAGATCTTTTTTGTATATTTCTTCTGTGTATTCTTGCCACCTCTTCTTAATATCTTCTGCTTCTGTTAGGTCCATGCCATTTCTGTCCTTTATTGAGCCCATCTTTGCATGAAGTGTTCCCTTGGTATCTCTAATTTTCTTGACGAGATCTCTAGTCTTTCCCATTCTATTGTTTTCCTCTATACCAACAAATAAATGAGTGATAAGTGCTAAGGAGAACAATTAAGGAGGGAAGGGGGACAGAATACCAAGGGGAAGGGGAGTTGCTTACTTAGACTGGGAAGCTAGAGCTAGAGTCTTGAGCAGGTGAGGAGGTGAGCTGTGCTGGTCCTTGTGCATGAGAGAAGCATATGCAAGGGCACAGCGGTGGGGTGAGAGTGTCAGGCTGGAGGAGGATCAGGGAAGCCAGTGTGGCCACAGCAGCTCGAGTGAGACAGAGAATGCTGGACAGAAAGGGCAGTGGGGAAGTGAGGCTGGAGGGACTGTTTAGGGCCTCAAAGGCCAGCATAAGGCCTTTGCACCTCCTTTTAAGTGAGAGGGCGCCTCTGGAGGGCGTTCAGCAGTCGAGTCACAATCTGCGAGTGGCATTTCAGCTGCCATGTGGAGCACAGGAAAACCGAATGCTCACCAAGAGGGAGTGGTTGAATAAATTATAGTTCAGTCAAACCACGGATTAAGCCATTACAGAGATTGACTTAGAGCTTGCCGCTTGATTTGGAGGGAATTCCAACAAGGAAATGCCGAGTGAAAAAACCCAAAAAGCAGGAAAGCATGCACAACATCCTATTTTTGTAAGGCTTTCACCACTTTCCATATGCAATATAAACATGCATTTCTCAATACAATTATGGATGCATGGAGGAAATGACAGGAGACACTCATCAGATTGTTCACTAGATTGTTCACAGGGACTATGCAGTTAAGAGGGTGATATTTTCAAGGGAGAGAATAGGAAGGAAGATGCCAAGTTGAAAAGGTGATTGTTTTTAAAAAACAGTATGTACAATACATAAAACAAACAACATGGACCTACTATAAAGCATAGGGAACTATATTCAATATCTTGTAATAACCTATAATGGAAAAGAATCTGAAAAAGAATATATACATGTGTATGTATACAAAACTGAATCACTTTGCTGTTTATCTGAAGCCGTCAAACTTTGTAAATCAACTGTACTTCAATGAAAAAAAAACACACAGTAGGTCAATGTGAATGTACGTAATGCCATCGAGCTATATACATTTAAAAATGGTTAAAATGGTGAATTTCATGTAATGTAAATTTTACCACAATTGAAAGGGGAAAGAAAAGAAGAAAGGAAGCCCCATCTGACTGTAAATCCATGATTAACAGTGGTCAGCGGCCCGTGAAGACTATGTCTGGGAGAACTTGCCCAAGCCTATGGCCGCCTCTCTTGGAACCGTTACTCAAAGTGGTCCACCTCTCACCACTTCGGTTACCCTGGTGTTCCCTCCACCATTCTGGTCTCACAACCTAATTAAGTGTGCCCAGATGTGAAGCTCCTAGGGCAGGATGGATGGTGGTGGCCGTTGGGCACAGAGACAAGGACATGAAGACAGCCTCGCTGTGAAGCATCACCTTCAGAGGGAAACTGGCAGAGCCAGGAAAGTGCTAGAAGCATGCTCTGGCAGAAGGAGGCGTGACAAAGTCTGATGAGAGCAAAGGCAATAATCCCACTGGAATTTCCAAAAGTTATCCAAGACTCCACTCCAATGCCAGTTGCATTGAACCTTTTTTCAAACTTTTCACCTTCCTTTCTTAAGTCCATTTGACATAGATCTGTCTCCCCGAGGAGGAGAGACACTCATCTCACTTGACCAAAAGAAGCAGCGCATCACCAAAGCACCCGAGCTGCAGTTGTCTGCCAACCTGGTCTGAGACCGTGGTCTTCGGTTAGGAGAAACAGCAGCCAAAATCTTCCCTGGTTTCATTTCAAGTGCTTTATTAGGCACAGGGTGTCCTCCTTCTACTCATCCTTTCTCCTTAACCAGCCTATTCCATCATGTCCCTTAAAAAAAGAGGGAGTCCCGTGTGTGGCCTGTGTGAGCACTTGGCGGCCACCTGGTCGCCATGACTGTACCCTATACACCAGGCTTCACCTGCTGAGACAAACACGTCCCCACAGGGAGCCTGTCCTCTGGTTCAATCAATGGAGGAGAGGAGTTGGTGCTGAGGATCCAGGCTGATGGGAAGAGGAAGCAGTATCACGTCCATGGCTCGGTTTCATTCCCCTGGAGAACTGTGTGGCTGGAAAGAAGCTACTGCTTCACTTGTGGTTGTGGTTCAGTTGCTAAGTCATATCTCACTATAGAGACCCCATGGACTGTCACCCTTGGAGGGAAGACTTATCTGCGGGCCAGGGCAGGTGGAAAAGAGCCACTTCTAAGTGTGATGGAGCGATTATAGCTACAAGTGTTCTGTCCCCTGACTATGCAGGGACCCCCAGCCCTGACTCTGCCTGGACCATGAGGATGAACGATGGGCCTTCCACTGTTCTCCTGGTTGGGCTCCCTCGTCCTTCTGACACGCAGACATGGAGCCGAGCTCCGAGCCTGCTCTTCCCATGAGGTCCCGATTCTGCCTTGCTCTGTTACTCTCTCTCCCTGCCATCAGTTCCTTAGCCAGGAGCCAGACCACCTGGGTTCAGATCCCACATCCCGAGGCCTGAGGGTTGACCAAAGAGGGGAGGCTGGGTGTGCTCTGAGGCCCCCACAGCACTGGGCAGAGACAGGGCCACCTCGCTGCATCATCTGGGAGTTGACCGAAGTCTGCTTGCTGCTGACTTCCAGGGTTGGCTTCGTTAATTCATCCCACATGTTTCTTCCCTGGCTGGTGATAGAGAGCTGCAGTGTCAGGTTGTGCCTGGAGAGTCAGAGCGGCTTCCCCTGACATCTCTGTGATCCTGGGCAGATGCACGTCCAGGGCAGGGCAGCATGACCACCAGGCCACAGAACGTCTGCGTCAGAGAGAAGCATGGACACGTGGGCTGACGGGCTCGACAGGCACCTTTGGAAGGGCATGCTCTGGGTGTTAAACTTTCCAGAATTTGAGGATTGAACAGTGCAGGCCTTGTCATCCATCTGCAGCAGCATGGGCCTTTGCTCCTGGCTTCTGCCTTCTGGTAGTGAGTACAGATTTTTATGAGTCCCATCAAGTGCAAGTGAAGCTTTACACATACTGCCATCTCCACTACTATGCTCACAGACTCTTGCAAAGTGGGTGGATAATATCCTCGTTCAATCAAGAAACTGACTGATATCTTGATGCCGAGAAGTCAGGTAGCTTGTATCGTCACCTAGCCAGGAAGCAGCAGAGTCTTGCACTTGGAGGACTGTGCTATTTCCTAGTATTGCAGAGATGCGAGTCAATTTTGCAGAGCTGAGAGAGAGGGAGAGAAGGAGTCAGAAACCAGGGCAGAGACAGCACTGCAGGATCCGGGGTGGTGGTACAGAATCTCTGCCTGGCTCTTGCCTCTGTCCAGCTGGCCTGTCCTCACCTGATCGTGCACCAGTTCCTATAGAAACCTCAAAGCCCTATGCAGGTTGTCACCGCTGCTGAGAAGCCTTCCTGACCACAACCCTGTGCCTTAGCTTCCCCTAGGTGAAATTCATCACGCCACTATTGTCATTTGTACTTGCTGTTATAGTTGTGATGTTTCGGATTCATTGCTTGTTCAAGGATTTACCATCTCTACCAATATGTCTGCCTCCTGAGTGCAGGGACGAGGTCTTTACCACTTTTGATTAAACAGTACCTGGTAAAAAAAAAAACTGGTGTATAGCAGGCACTCAATCAAGATTAGGGGGAAGAAGGAAGGAAGGAATCCAACCTATTGGCTTTTTCTGAGTTACAAACAAAGGAAATCTTCAAAATACCTGTGCCAGTCAGTAGGACTGCATCATGGTCTGATGAGGTTTTTCTGGCCTTAACTATCTGCCTGCCACTTCTGCTACACACACACACACAAACGTATACACACACATTGCCACAGCTTCAACTCTGAGTAACACAATCAATTTCAATAGGTCTCATTTCCCTTCCCATCAAAACTTACAGAAATTTAATGAAATTCTCTTTTAATTTCTCTTTATCAAGTCTCATGGGTGACATTTAAATTATTCAGGCCAATTTGTATGTGTGTAACCATCACGCTTCTCTCATTGTTTCCTCCTCTGGGAAGATTTGCTTTTTGTGCTTAAAAGCTGTGCATATATGTCTGTGTGAGAAAGAAATAATAAAGAAATAATGACTGGTTTCTTAAAGCATCTTTGAAACTTTTCCCTGGTTCTTTATTTTCTAAAATAGAAGCTGTGGTCAAAACTGCAAGAGAAATAAAATCCTTGGGATTAGAAATAGTGTTAGCGGTAAGCACATGCTGTCATTTCTATAAGTCATGTCTCAAGAAAAGCTCAAATGGATTTGAATGTTTATAGTAGTTCTCATGCTGCATTCAAATCCATCTATCCAAAAGTAAGTAGAAAATACTGCCTGTTTCATGATCATACAGTTTCAACATCCTGTGTTCTGGGCATTACTATGTTCTACTGCTGTGATAAGGTAGACACAGTCATTGGATTCATGATATTTTCATTTTGTGAAGAGGAAAAATTATTAGCAAAAACATTAATAAGCAAAGAAACAAATACAGGCAATAATTAGGAAGTGTGATAAGTGCTATGAAGAAATCATTTGAGGACCAAGACAGAAATAAGGTAGACGGAAGGCTGCTGTGAGCTGAGGCCAGAAAGATATGAAGAACAAGAGGAAGAGAGTTTAAGACTCAGGAACAGCATGTGCAAAGGGCCCAGGGTATAAAAGAGCTTAGTAAGGTCTAGAACTTGGCAGAGGAGCCAGTAAGGCTGTAACCAAATGAACATAACAGCGATGCCATAAGGTGAGGTGAGGGAAAGATGAAGTGGCCAGGTGGTGACCTCATGGGCTGGGGCAAAGCAGTGGGATTTCATTCAAAGTTCAGTAGGACACCCTTGAGAGTCCTGAATCAAGCAGTGACATGGCCCATTTTATATGTTAAGAAGCTCTGTGGTGAGTGGAGGGCACGGGCAAATGGAAGCTAGAAGTCCTACTAGGAGGCTGAAAGAATCCAGAGGAGTGTTGACCTAGAAAGACGAATGGCGATGAGTACAGCCTACAGGCGCATAGCACTTGCTCTGTGCCCTGCGCCGAGGACGCTGTAGATACTGGTAGATTTCATCCTCGTAACACTCCTGCGAGATCAGCTCTACTTAAAACCTCCATTTTACAGACTAGAAAACTGGGGCACAGAGAAGCTAAATAAACTTGCCAAGGTCCCACACCACTTAGTTCTTTTAGAGTAGAGATATGAATGTGGCAGCCTGGCTCACAGCTCAGGGCTGAAGAGGGGAGGAGTGAGAAGATGGTTGGAGGGAGCACCAAGCCCGTGCAGAGACGTCGTGGGAAGTGGGTGGTCAGTGGTAAAGGAGACAGTTAGAAAGGTGAAGCTGGTGACTTGATCACTGGGGAACGTGGTGCTAGAGAAAGCACGAAGCCATCTTCTGTCTGTGCTGCAGACAGGCCAGCAACTTAGAAAGGCCTGTCCTACCACTTGTGTGGCATTGAGCGAACCCCTGGAAATCTTGTTTCCCAGCTTGACCCATGCAGATCACGGTTTCCCAGCCAGGCTTGGCACACATCTCTGTAACGTGAAGATTTCCCTGGAATGTCACAGGGATTATGAGTCTGCCCTTCTGACCTCCCAGGGATATTGTGAACATCAAATGAGATAATGAGAGGCAGCCTGGCAGCCTGGGAAGCCCCAAGGCTCAGGCTGAAGTTCTTTCAGTTGTTTGAACACTTGTGGGAAGTTAGCTAATGTCCCTGTGCCTTGGTTTCCCCGTTGGTGAACTAGGAACCAAAATACCCTATCCAAGAAACAAGAAGGCTAGTGTCTCAGCTGTTGTGAGTGAGGGGAAGAATGATGATAAATGAGTGATCATATATAGACCAGATCATATGCAGCATGTAGAGTTTAACTTTATTCTAGGCGCAAAGAAGCCATGGGAGGCTTTGAAGCGGAGGATGACATCATTTGAATTTACTTCCTGACGATCCCTCTGGTTACTGGCTAGAGACAGAGTTGAGGTGGTGGAATCCTGGGGAGGGCAAGACCAGTTAGAAGACTGTCATCCAGGCCAGAAATGCAGAGGAGGTAGAGAGAAGTTTGAGATACACTTTGAGGACAAACCTACATTTTGACCAGATATAAGAAAGCTCTTAAATTAAATAAACTTTCTGCTTCAGATTCTCACAAGTCTGAGTTGTCTTGTGAAACTGAAATCAACAGGGACCTTTCGTGTGTCCACTCCAGACTAGTTCAGCCATCAACATCAGCAAGACCTATTCAGATCAGGGGTTTGGGGAGCTAAAGATGGACCAAGGAAATAAGAAAAGTTGTGAAGTCAGAGAGGGGAGACTGTTCCGGCTTCTCTTCCTCTTGTCTTTTCATTGAGATGATTACTGACATCTCCTTTTCATATCTTTAGGCAAAGCCAGAAGTAAAGAAAAAAGACCTGAAATATTGGTCTTTATATCCATTTCAACTTCCCTTCCCTGGTCATTTCTGAGAGTATCCCCCAACCATGTGGGGTCATGGAGGAGCAGAGAATGGAAGATGGTGGAGAGACACAAGGGCAAGCAGGAGAGAAAGTCAGTAGTTACACTCAAGAGAGCGCAGAGGAGAGAGGGTGTTGATTTCTTTATGCCCCTCTTCCCACCTCACATACCTGGCTTGGGACTGCGCTTACATCTACAACGGATGATTGAACTGAAAGATGCGTACCTAGAAGAAATGCTGACATGAAAAGAGCCCAGAAATTCATCCCTCCAGCCTTGCCGCTCTGCCCCAAGTTAACCCTGAAACAAGAAAACAGGCTTAGCAGAGCATCTATTACAAGGTTTCACAATCTCCTATTTGACAGCAGCTGGTGGTACAAAGTGTGGAGTCTACTGGATCCGATTATTCAACAGATGGTTCTGTTTTCAAATTTACTCCAAATGTTCAGAGATGCTCTTTCACTAAATCATATTTCCCATCTGATACTACCCCTGGGGCTGAGCTTTAATCTGGGTTGTAGTTTTTAAGTTTTTAAAATTTTCTTTGAATCTCCCAATAGAAAGAGAATTCCCAAACACCAGAGGCATCCCAGGGACCAGACAATGACCGCACTTGAATACAGGAAGATTGTTCCCCGAGGCAAGTTTTTTCTGCATCCAACCTCCTGCCAGAGGTGGACTCAGATATGCCCTATTTGGAGAAGCCTCAAAACCTGGTTCAAATGACCTTGAGATTTGAACAGCGTGTTCCTTTCTTGGGGCAGCACAACTTAGCACATCGAAATTCTTAGTAGCAAATTAAAACTCCCTTAGCAGAGCATAAAGGCACCAAGGAACTGTGTTACTGGCCCATTATGTGTCTCTAATTGTGTCACCTCACTCCTCAGTGGGGTTTTAGATCCATTATTTCCAGGTCCTTCCCCACTGCTGCACAGTAATGGTCTTCCTATTCTTTCCCTCCATTCCAGCTGCCTACAGCTGTCAGCCACCCACTCTGACTCTGCCTTTCTAGTGTTTTCATTTTCCTGCCAGCATTAGGAAATTTAATTCAGAACAAAGAAATGTTTCCCTGAGCCTCCTTTTCTTTATGGATTTCTGGTTTCCCTCATCATTTAGAATCCTCCCCAGTTCTCTGGGTACCTGTACCTACAGATGTCCAATATGACATTTGCTCTGCCCAAGTGCTCTTTCTTGCAGACACAGGAAAGAGAACAAAAGCTTCAGAAGGCAGTGTTCCAGAGCTAGAGATGGTGCTGGGGGAGAGCGAGTTGGTTTGGAGACCTAGTTCTGAGTTACTAGGTCCTCGTCGCTAAGAACCACTGAAAGTTAGTTGCACAGTTGTGTCTGACTCTCTGTAATTCCATGGACTACAGTCTGTCCCACTCTGCTGTCCATTGAATTCTCCAGGCAAGAGTACTGGAGTGGGTTGCCATTTCCTTCTCCAAGGGACCACTATTCACAGAGAAAATAAGGTGGATATTGACTTCTGTGGCTCTAAGGGAATGAAGCTGGCCTCCTGGGGTTGAAAAAGGCAATGGCCTTCCCACCAATGAGCTCTGAGAACTGGGACCATTTACTTCTCATCTCTGGGGTTCCATTTTCTCATCTGATGAAGAAACTTTATATGTAATGATTACTAAGGTCATTGCTGCTGCTGTTTCCAAGCCCACTGTAAGGGAAAAACCAACTCCCTGTTCCCTGTGTGTGTACCTCTTATCTAAATATTGGGCAGAAACAGCTGCATAATTTGTGGGGTGCAGTGCAAAATAAAAATGTTCAATGACTCTTAAGGATATTTTTAAAGATTTGTTTTGATGTGGACCATATTTTTGTAAATTATTGAATTTGTTACAATATTGCTTCTGTTTCACATTTTGGTTTTTATGGCCACAAGGCATGTGGGATCTTAGGTCCCCCACAAAGGATCAAACCCATTCCCCCTGCATCGTAAGGCAAAGTCTTAACCACTGGACCACCAGGGAAGTCCCGACTATTAAGAATTTGAAGATGGGAACTGCCGAACGTGAAATGAAGCATCGTGCTCTTCTGAGCTGGGAGCCTGTGTGACTGCCCAGGTCACACACACGTGAACCTGGTCCTGATGTTGCCGCTACCCTGGGACCATATATAGATTACTGGGGACAGTCATGCCCACTTGAGAACCCACTTGAGAAGCCCTGGTTTTCTCAGAAGGAGGGATTTCCTGAGTCAATCAAGAGAATCCTCAGATAGAAAGCCAGATTACTAAAAGATACCTCTTAAGCTGGGAGTCACTGGAGGCTCAGTGGTAAAGAATGCAGGAGACTGCCTGGAGGAGACATAGGTTTGATCCCTGGGTTGGGAAGATCCCCACGGAGAAGGAAATGGCAACCCACTCTGGTATTCTTGCCTGGCAAGTCCCATGGACAGAGGAGCCTGGAGGGCTACAGACCGTGGGGTCCTGAGAGACATAACTTAGCAACAAAGCTACCTGAACTTCTTCGTCCTGTTTGTAGTCCCCTGGGTCTAAGTATCAAGGGATTTGTGCCACTGGAAGCGGATGGTTTCTACACACTTTCCCCCAAATACAGGCAGGCCTGAAGCTTGGGCAGAATCAGGTCTATGACCACTGAGGGCAGGTAATATTTGCAAAGTAGATTCTCTAATTTTACATTATTTTCTGGGTTTATTTCTGTACAATGCATTGAAAGTGTTATTCAGCAGAATTATCCTTAGAAATACACTGTACCATGTGAAAGGAACCCTTCAATAAATACACAGAGGTGGAGGATGAGATTCCCAGGAGGCGTTCAAATGGCAGAAGGGGGTTGCTAAAGCGCTCTGCATCATACATGGAAAGGAACTTATGCAGCCCCCGAGGGGATGAAGGGTTGAGAGACCACAGGAAGGAACAGGGAATGAGAGGTGAGTGAAGGAGCCTGGGCATGGCTCCAGGGCAAGATAGAGAGATGCCTGTTGGCGCCAAAGTGGGTAGGCAACTTGGGGATAAAAAAATGTTCCAGAAGGGATTTTTGCACTTGCTTGAAAATGTGATGTAAGCCCTCATTTCCCCTGGACTCCTGTAGAGAATCTTTAGTCGTCTGGGCAATGCTGTGCTGTGCGTATGTGTGAGTGTGCACACTCTTTGGGGAATGTGAATAGAGGCTGATTTCTGTGTTTTGTCTGATTCAATGCAAAAGCAGAAGCATCATCTATGAGCAGGACATCTGGGACAGAAGAGACCTGAGGCGCTAGGGTCCTGACAAGTTTCTGGACTTCCCCAGGTTGTGGTAATTGGCGACGGAGCAGGCAGAGCATGCAGTTTAAAGGAATTTCTTCTAGAACAAAAGGATAGGGAGAACTTCAGCTTACATCTGCGTTTTCTTTCCTATTGTTATTCCTGAGACTTTAGAAAAGTCTTGTTTAAACATTCCAGCATAGTTTCAAGTGGCAGTACAGACTAGAAGGGAGGCTCCTGTGTCTGCACTTGGACCAAAAGTGAAATGGGGAAGAAGCACCCTTTCCACCTCCTTAGTTGAGCACAGTAGTGGCAATTGTTCTAAGTGAGAGAGAAGTTCATGGCGATGGTGAATTTTGGATATAAGCATCGTGGTTACAAGATCCAGCTTCTGTACTTACACTCAAAAGTAGAGATTGTCACTTCACTGTCATCCTTGAGTCATTTAGGGTTTTATTTTATTTTTTGGGGGGAGTATTTTACTTAGAAAAGATACCTAATGTGCTTGGATCCATCTGTTGTGTGTTCATCTACCTCACCTTTTTGCAGTTTTGGAATCATAATAAGGGCTATATTTCCGGGCAGATATATTTCCTAGCGCTCTGGAATTCCATAAATCTTAAATCACACCATGATCCATGTCTGAAGAAGCTTCCCCCTAAAATAGAAATGCTGTTAGAGATCCCATGGCATTAATATTTTAAAAAGTTGATAAATGAGTAAAAATGCAATTTAGTCATTAAAATTTAAGGAACTCTGCTCTTACTTCTTATCTACCCAGTTATGTCCTCAGAACTCATTTCCACGTTGTATTTAATGTGGGCTTTGTTGAAAGCTTCTTCCATCTGTGCGAGATGCTAATTTCAGGGAACCAAATGGATGGACTCTTTGGTGTAGGGAAAAGTACCTTCCCTAGTAGGCAATTTCTTAAGAAGGGTGCTTCAATCAAGGTTCTCAGAATGCACAGAAACAAGTTCAAATGTAAGGAGAAACTGGATGACCCTTCAAAGATAGGAAATGAGTTAAATCATTATACCTGGACATTGGGAATGGGGAGTCAGAAACTGAGAAAAGACCCCTGGAATAAATCCTTCTGTCTTGCATTGGGTTGGATGAGAACTACCTTTCAAGTTTCTGTCTTAGTGTCTCTATTTTTTCTCTGAATCCCTTTCTCTTAGACAACATCATGTCTCTGTGTTGGTTCACGGCCAACAACAGCATCACAGGTTTGAATTACCTACATGATGGGTGCTGAGGGGACCACCATGCTCCAGGGTTCAGATTTGGGGTGGTTTCACCTGAAGGTGGTGGGGGCGGATTTGAAGCTGTGCACCTTAGGAGGTAAAAGAGTGTATTAATTCTTCAGAAGATAATGCAGGCAATGCCCAAGGAACCCAATGCCATTGGGCTGAGACTAAACAGACACAGAAGTTGGAGAGGAGAGGATTTTTGGTTTTATGAACTATGAGCTTTAAAAGGGGACATCATTTGGGCTTTAACTTTTAGGTTTCTTATTTCACCAGGAATTGAATAATTAAAGACAGTCTCTGTTACATAACATTGGAATAGTCCTCATTGTATTAGTTGGGTTCATTGTATAAGCTCTGAAGCGCTCCATGGGGGCGGGTGTCTGGGCATGACTGGAGATGGGTAATGGACTGCAGGGTGATTCTTTGGCCTGTGAGGAAACTGGTCTTAGAGGTAATGTGTCCTTTTCCAGCCTAGAGCTTTCTGGGGGCAACAGTTGACTGGCTTGCCTCAGAGATTCATATTAACAGTGATTGGAATCAGAAGGCAGGGTGACTAACTGTCCTGGTTTTCTGTGGATGAGGGGGTTCCTGGGACGTGGGACTTTCAGTGCTAAAATCCTGAAATCTCCAGGTAAATCAGAACAGTTGATTAACCTAACTAAGGAAGGGAGCAGACTGGCCCGGGAGTGTGGCCAAGATTTTCTCCTGGATAGTGGTGATAATGAAAATGGGGAGGAGGCAGCCTTCCCTGGTCCACAGATCTTACTGCCTGTCAGCATGGTGGTCTTGGGGTGGTTGAACTTCTGAGATGGTGGCTGCTTTTTTTAAAAGGGAAAGAAAAAGCTGTCAGTTGTCCTAAGGCCTAGGCTTGAAAGTTCCAACTTTCAAAACATGACTTCTACCACATTCTTTTGGTCAAAGCAGAGATATGACCATCCTAAATTTAAAAGGAGAGGAAAAAGTCTCCAATTCTAGACAGATGGAGTAACATGTATGTGCAACAAGGGAAGACAGGAATGATGGCCATCTCTGGAGACTGTCTGCTACAAACATGATTTTGGAAATGGCAAGGCACACAGGAATGTACAACGTGAATGTAGGGACACATTATCTGCCAGGTCTATCTATCTGGAGGGCTTCCTAAATGGCTGGGTGGTAAATAATCCACCCGCCAATGCAGAAGACTTGGGATTTCCCTGGTTTGGGAAATCCCTGGGGGAAGGGAGTGGCTACCCACTCTAGTATTCTTGCCTGGAGGATCCCATAGACAGAGGAGCCTGGTAGACTACATACAGTCCGTGGACTCTCAAAGAGTCAGACATGACTTAATGACTAAACAACAACAGTCTACCGGGAAGTAAGTGAGACAATTTGTGTCCTTAAGAACTTATATTCTAGAAGGAGAGATATACACATGCAACAATACAGCACGATTTTATGTGTGTACACACACACATATGTACATATATATTTACATACCTACATGGATTTACACATACCTACATGTGAGGCACAGAAATATATAGAAATTAGTGATTTTTTTTTCTATTTGGGGGTAGTAGAAAATGGCCAGATTTCACAATTTAGGGCATTTGAGGGATGAATAGGAGTTTATGTGGTACACAAGAAGGGTTAGAACCTGCTAGGCACAGGGAAATAATGTTCAAAATTACAGGAATTCAAGAGTACCTGGTTTGTGCTTTAAGACTGGAGTATGAATTTGTGTGGGGTGTGAAATGGAGATGAAGCAGCAAGTAGGGAGCATACCACTTGTCTGCCATGTTGTAGAACTGATTTATTTTAAAGCAAGGTAGTGACTTAATTAATTTTAGTTATTTTAAAGTTTACTCTGATGGCAGCAAACATAATAATAATAATAACTAGTACTTAATCAGCATATGGCTTTACCCGGGCACTATTCTAAATAATTCAAAGTCATTTGATATTACAAGAATCTGAAAAGTAATGTTACCATTATTTTGTTGTTGTTACCATTATAATCAGCCCATTTTACAGGTGAGAAAACTGAGGCCCAGAGAAGACATATCACACACTTGGTGAAGGGCTGAGTCCAGACTTGAACAGAGGCATTCTGGCCCCTTAGCCACTACGTTCTACTGCCATTTACTTTATGGAAGATGGGGCTTCCCTGGTGGCTCAGATGGTAAAGAATCTGCCTGCAATTCAGGAGACCAGGGTGCAATCTCTGGGGTGAAAAGACATCCTGGAGAAGGGAATAGCTACTCACTCCAGTATTCTTGCCTGGAGAATTCCATGGACAGAGAAGCCTGGTGGGTACAGTCCAGGGGGTTGCTAAAAGTTGGACCCGACTGGGTGACTAGCCCTTTCACATCACTTAATGGCAGAGAGTTTGGTGTCAGGGGTGGCTGGAGATGTTCCTACCCCTTAGGAGGCTATTGAAATAATATGGATGAGGGTTAGAAAAGGGGTAGGAATAGTGGAAAGAAATGACCCAGATGAATCTCAAAGCAGTTAAGGGAATACAGATCATGGAATTCAGAGAACAACTGAATATGGGGCATGAAGGAAGAAATCTCAAGGGTGACTTCCAAGGTTCTGGTATGAGTGAATCTGTGGGTGGTGGTACCATTATCAAGAGTGAGAGACAGAAGAGGATATAGACCTGCATCCCATTCTACAAAACTTTATCGGAACAGAATTCTTGGCCTCCCGTCTGTAAGGACTTCTTCCCGTATCTTTCACAATGGGCATATTTTTTCCTTCAAATCACACAGATTTTTACCATATCCCGGAATGCTTTCTCTGGAGCTCAATACTTAATAGAAATGGAATGGGTAATAAAGTTTACATTTAAAAGCACTTAAAAAAAAGAAAGAAATAGAAGAGGATAGTTTGGTTTGGAGGGAAAAACAAAGAGCTCGGTTCTGACACTGATTCTGAAGTGCTCACGGGGCAGCGGCGCAGAGGCGAGTGGGAGAGCCCTGGGCGTGAGGACAGGGTCAGTGGGAGAGGAGGCAGGAGGCAGAGAGCCCTGGTGCCAAACGCCTGAGGAAGGTCACGTAAGGTGAGGCATGTGGCGCTTCCATTGGGTCTGTAAATACAGAGGTCAGCGTGACCTTGACAAGAACACAGTGAGTGGAGAGGTGGCTGGACGCCAGCCTGCTGTGGGTGAGGAAAGGAGGAAGTGAAACCAGCAAGGGGTGGCCTAGATTTCCAAGAACTTGCCTGGGAAGGGAGTGGAGGGAAAGAGCAGGAGCTAATGGGGATGGAGGGTGGAGGGGGCATTTTGTTGGCCTGTTTGTTTGATTTTTTTTTTTTTTAAAGTCTGTATTTATTTTCTAAAGTGAGGGAATCAGAGAGAGAGGCTCAATATTTAGGAAGAAGAGTTGCAGTGATGGATGTCAGTGCCTGAGCAGACCAAAGGCAGAGATGAACAGAGGATAGGTGGAAGGGTTAGCTTCTGGGGATGTTTCTCCTTTTAAAATGAGAAGGGAGAGAATAAGATTGTTGAGAGAAATGAGCGTATTTTCATCTGTGGGGGTAGGATGGGAAATTGAGAAATTTCATCATAATCTCTAATAAGTATTAGTAAAAGTCACTTGCCCAAGGAGGAAAAGAGGGCTGAGGACCTGGAGGAAGACAGAGGTGGGTCGAAGAGCACTTTGGTAAACAAGGTGATGGGAGGAAAATCACCTACATGGAGAATTCATTATTTGCCAGCTATGCACTAGATCTTTTTTCACAATAATAGTGGTAATTAATAAAGAATAGCTGGAGGTCAATCCCTTTAAAGTTGTACAAAGTTGGTACTCCATAAATACTTCGAGTGATTGCCTTTTGCTTTTTGTCATTCAAGTTTGCAGGTAAATTCCCTCCTCTAATTTGAATCAAGGAATATTAATTAACATCAGGTGTAAAAATGTGATGCTTAGAAGGGGAGATCTCAGGAAGTTAAAGAGAGCCCCTGTTTTAATGGGCCCCAAGTCCTTCTCTTGGAGGGCTTCCAGGCTAAATGCTGAGTGAAGCAATTGTATTAGAAACATTAGCTGTCTCTCTCCTTCCTTTCCCAGTGTCTCAAGAGCCTGGGAGCCATCTAGCATCTGGAACGGAATCCCAGAGGACTTAAGACTACAATTCCACTCCAGTGGCTCCCAGTTCTAAGATACTAGCTCCCAGCCATGGCTGTGGTGTGGGCAATGCTCCTAAGCCTTAGCCCATTGGTTCTCAGTGTGGTTCCAGAGGCCCAGCATCAGGATCTCCAGGGAAATTATTTGCAAGGCAAATTCTCAGGCCCCACTCAGAGCTCTGAGGGTGGGACCCAGTTATCTGTGTTTGGTTCTTCCTTGTTTAAAAAAAAATATGGTAAAATATGCACATAACATAAAATATACCATCTTAACCATTTCTAAGTATACAACCCAGTAGTGATAAGCATAGTCTCACTGTTGTGCAACCCATCTCCGCAACTCTTTTAATCTTAGGAAGCCAGCATTCTTCACGCATTAAACGACTTCTTCCCTTCACTGCCAGCCCCTCCCAGCCACCGTTCTATTCTCTGTTCTCTAAGTTTGAGGACTCTGTCTCTCTCATATACTGCCTTGTGTTAACCTATTCATCTACCCGTGGACCCTTCATTTAAAACTGTCTCCCCCAGTTGGCCATTGTGAAGAATGTGATCAATCTATGAACACGGGTATGCGAACACCTCTTCCAGTCCCTGCTTTCAGATCTTGGAGGTGTACACCCATGATCCACCCTCCCCAAGCTCTCAGGTGGCTCCGATGCTCATCAAGTCTGAGAACCCCTTCTGTGGGCCGTGGCTGTCACACTCTTATCCTGACCCCCCCTCACTATAGGGACCGCTCCCAAGCTTTGGATTCCAGTATTCAGCATAGACAAGCAGTCCATGTTCCTCAAAATCGCTATACTTGGTCAGAGTGAGCATGTGGGTGTGTAGGTGTTGAAGGAGGAGGTACCCAGAGGAAGACCAGAGCTGGGAGTAACTCTCTGCCTCTTCTTAGGTTCCTGGGGCTGAATGCAGATGGGGAACTTGGGCTAGGAAGGTACACACGCTGCTCAAGGTGGGATTGGTCTTGGCGACTACCTGGATCAGTGGTTCCTAATTTTTTTGGACTTCTAGACCTCTTTGAGAATAATATCATTAGTTATAATAGTTTTATTATCACAGTTATTTATTGAACAATTATGATGTCCCCAACACCATGTGCCATACATATGTGATCCCATTTAATCCTTATCAGTTGGTTCTAGTTGATACCCATTTTCCAAATGAGAAAGATAAGGTTGAATTAGCTTTCCCAAAGTCACATAGCTAGTAAGTGGTAGTGCTAGGATTCAAACTGAGAATTGTTTATCTCTAAACTCTTAAACCACTAAGTTACAGGGCTGAATATAAGATAAGCTTTAGATTGTCCCTCTACCTCAGAAAATGCCCTGCTCCCTCTCTCTCTCTCACACACACATATAGACCCACACACAATTTTATCAATGATTTAAATATTAGCCTAATTGATGGCCATTACCTATTTTAGTGGGGCTTCCCAGATAGCGCAGCGGTAAAGAATCTGCCTGCCAATGTGGAAGACACAGGAGACTCAGGTTCGATCCCTGGGTCAGGAAGATTCCCTGGAGTAGGAAATGGCAACCCACTCCAGTATTCTTGCCTGGAAAATCCCATTGACAGATGAACCTGGAGGACTACAGTCCATGGGGTCACAAAGAGTCAGAAATGACCGAGCGACTGAGCATATACATACCCATCTTAGTGGCATTCCCAGGTCGCTCCGTAGGTAAAGAATTTGCTTGCCAGTGCAGGAGAGGCAGGAGATGTGTTTGATCCCTGGGTCAGGAAGATCCCCTGGAGTAGGAAATGGCAACCCACTCCAGTGTTCTTGCCTGGAAAATTCTGTGGACAGGGGAGTCTGACAGGCTACAGTCCACAGGGTCACAAAGACTTGGACACAACTGAGTACCGCACAGGGCAAGGCTATGGGATCTTTGCTTCTTCTGGCTTCTTCTACCCATCTTAGTAAGAGATTCCTGTCAACTTAAGTGCAGAAAGGCTGTTTCCTAGAACCCATTCTTCCTCTAAGGACTCTCTACATTTCCAGCAAAATGCAAGAGTGTCACTGGAAACATGGGTTATAAGACAGCACAGTGCATCCATTTCCCTCCAAAAAGTTGCTCTCACCTCTCTCTTTCTCTCTCCCTCTCTCTCCTCCTTCCCTCCCTCCCTCATTCTCATTCTCCTCTCCCTCTCCCCTTCTCTCTAAACAGTTGTCCCACTCAGTTTCTTAAATGGGCCCATCACATTTCATTGTCAACACAGTTACTTTTGCAAGAAGTGAACTTGTGAACACACCATGTACTGAGTACAGTGGAATTCTTCTCCATGAAGAAAGTGGGCACAGATCAGCTTTGTGACTACACTGTACACTGGCCTTGCTGGAGGGAAGATACTTTCTGGAAAAAGCAGTTTATCCCATTTTGGCAGCTTTCTGTTCTCACCAAGCCTGCAGTTGGGCTGCCAGAGTTCAAGGGCTACTGTGAGCCTTTTGTGCATCTGTGGCCGTGGCGGTACCGGAGGAAGCTGGGGGCTGCAGGCAGCACCTGTGTAGAGTGATGCTCTAAAGCAGCTGGGTGGCTGGTGGGGTTGCTGGCTGCCCAGGGCTTCCCAGGGCTCTCAGTTCTCTCTGGGGCTGGAAGTACATTCAGGGCAAAGGGCTTGGACTTTTTTCCCCTTGTGGTGTTTGGCTGTGCTGAGCTCAAATCCTAGTTTGGCCCTGGCAGGGCCGAGGACTGTATAAGTGAAAAATAGTGGAATGAAACCTCAGAACACGTTATGACCTTCAGGAAGGTTTGGTTTGGACTGGGTTCTAGAAATGGTCTGAGTTTTTTGGTTGCAGATTTTTTTTTTTTCCAGAACACATTTCTAACCCCTTCAGAAAGCTGTTCATGATCTCTGAGAGGCAGCTGAGGCACTAATGGGCCTGACTTGGCCCCTTCCTGAAACTCCACCCCTAACAGTAACACTGGGGATAAAGGACGGATAATGCAAGGAGTTATTAAATGAATGTCATGTATCAGGAACTCAGCTAAAGAGCTTTACAACCATCACTCCATGTAATTTTCATGTCTCCCAGGGCTAATTATCTATGATGAAACTAACAAAGACTCAGAGTATCTTGACTGTGTTCTCAAGATAATGGTGATGTGCGATGTGATCGTCAGGACATTTGACTTCGGGATATGGCATTATGAGCCTCTGTATCAGGCTCCTTTGCTTCCCTCCTCCATCCTACTTCTTTCTACTGCCTCACTCCTCTTCTCTCCCTGTTTCCTCTCCTCTCCTGCATTCACCAATGTTTTTGGAGTTCCTGCTGTGGGCAAACTACCCTGTCATGCTCTTTAGATGGTACAAAGACAGAGATGACACATCAGTGTCAACTGAGGGGAATTTGAGAGGTTAAGAAGATGAAATTGGACCTGGGCCAGTGACCCAGTTCTTCATAGGATATGTCCTTCAACTCAGTTGAGTTTAGGAACATTCCTGCTCCCTTTGATTTGCGGTGCTCAAAAATGTCTAATTCTTAGACCCCAACTAACTGAGAAGAGAAAAGAGTGATGATACTATTGTACATGATTGCTTGTGGTTTTATGTTTGTGGTGGTCACGGTGTAAGTCAGGACAATGTGGGACTGAAATTTGTTTCATTCACTCAAGGTTGGTGATGTGAGTCCAAGTGAGACCAATCAGAGGTCTCCACTGGACTCTTACTGTCATTTTAACAAAGACGCTTCCTCCTTCTCTTGGAAACAGGCACTGTAAAGTCATGGTAGGCTTAGGGCTGCCAGAAATCATCTTGCCACCATACAAAGAACACCTGTCTGAAAGTGAGGCCAAAAAGAGGTGTCCAGAACTGAGAGGGAGAGAGAGAAAACTCCTAAAGAAAAGCGTTGGAATGTTGGATCTAGCCACACCTGAAGCTGACGTGTTAGTTATATGAGCCAATAAATTCCCAGTTTTGCTTAAGCTGGCTTAAGTTGAGTTTCAGCACTTGTAATCAAAACATTCTAAACAGGTGTAGGCAGAAAAAGACATAGAGAACAAAAGATGACAGGAGAAAGGAACCTGGCCATGGACTTCCCTGTCTTGTTCTCTGGTTTATACCCAGCACCTACAACAATGCTTGGCACATAATACATACTCAGTAAATATTGGTTGAATGAAAGAGAGAACTAAGGTTGGATCAGGCAACTTGCAGATCAGATTTAGCTATTTTCAGCTCAGGATACTGTAGTGGCATGTTTTGCCATTTGCCACATTTTTGTATATTTCTTTCTGTCTCCCCTTAGTAAAGTTCTTTTTATTTATTTATTTTTTGTTTAATATTATTACTATTATTTTTTCATTTATTTTTATTAGTTGGAAACTAATTACTTTACAATATTGTAGTGGGTTTTGTCATACATTGACGTGAATCAGCCAGTAAAGTTCTTTTTAAAAATTTAAACTTGTGTCTTTTGATAAAGGGACAGAGATGAGAAGATTTATCCAGGCTTGGGCTGTAAAGAAGAACAGAGTGGAGGTTGAGTATGGTAAATGATGTAAAGAAACGATTTATGATGACACATGAGAGACGGTGTGGAGAGACGGTCTAAGATCAGGAGAGAAGCTCTCCCTCTCCCTTTCTCATTTTGCCAGTGGAAGGTTTTGTGTTATTTGCTGGGATGATTCTCCCTCGGTGAGTCCTATATAGTTCTCTTTCTCCTCCTTTCTCTTATTTTCTGCTTCTCTCTCTTCTTTGGACTATCTTTGTTCTTATCCATTAGTCTTACCCATTAGCCTTTTCCTTCTCTCTCTGCTTCCTTTTTTCTTTCTTCCATTTTGCCCAATCATTATTCCTCAATTATTGATCTCAAAGCTACATGACTTTCAAAGGCTGGTCCCTCTGGCTGCACCTCTCCAAGTTTATTCCAAGCCCCTCATCTTCCCTCTGCCCCACCATTATTCCAGATCTTGGATATGTTATGGAAAAATGTGAAAGAAGCACATGTCATAGAACAGAAGGACAGAATCCCTGGGGAGGGTACCAAGATTTGTCAACTCTCCAACACCAGTCGTTTCAGGGCCGAAAGGACTTGAGCATGGTCAGGGCATTCTGCAGTTCGCCACCAGCTGCCTCTATAAAGGTCACCACTGTCCACCCACTAGGCAATTAGTTGGATGCACTGTGGGACAATGCAAAAGGCATAGTGGATCTCACAGGGCAGAGAAGTGGTGTGAGTGCTTGCTAGTTGCTTCAGTCTGGTCTGACTCTTTGGAACCCTGTGGACTGTAGCCCACAAGTCTCCTCTGTCCATGGGATGCTCCAGGCAAGAATACTGGAGTGGATTGCCATGTCCTCCTCCAGGGAACCTTCCCCACCCAGGGACTGAACCCCTATTTCTTACATCTCCTGCATTGGCAGGTGGGTTTTTTACTACTAGCACCACCTAAGCTAAGACAGAGCAACATGTGGACTCCTTGGAGTCTCAGATTTTCAACCTAATTTTCATCTACAGACGACTGGATTTGGCCAAATCGCTTAACTTCCTTTTGAGTGTTAGTTTCTTCGTTAGTACAACCTAGATAATTGTGATATTTACCTACCAGGGTTTTTGTGAGGATGAGAAGATTCAGCATATTTAAATTACTTACTTAATAATTAATAATTATTCTCCTTCCTTCACTGCAGAAACAAAGCCTAACTGTATAACCCTTGTCTTCAAGAAAAAATTGCCTGCAATGCCCCATAGATTCCTTCAAGAAGAAATTACCACCACCAATAGATCTGTCATAGTTTCTCAGCCTTACAGCAGGGGTCACGTGAAAGGTAAATGAAGGAAATTGGTTAGGTTGACTCAGGGGAAAGGGAGTGGTAAGGACTGTGGGAAACTGGAGAGTGTGTGCCTCATGGAAGAGGCAAACTTATCCATCTCCCGTCCATTGTTTCCTTGTGGTGTTGTAGACATAGAATTGCCACATTGTGTTTACTTATTTTCAAGAAAAGCCAAAAGTCTGGATGAGGTCTGCTGAATTTTACAATGTTGTCAAATTCATTTAGATTAAAAACAACAAGAAATGAAAATAAAAGGAAAACCTTGGATAGATCAAAACACACATACCTGTATAAAGCACATTTCTTGGCTGTTTCTTGGCTGCCTCTTCGGGAACTATGGCTTATCTATTGGGGACCCTTTCCACTTGGGTTTCTGCATACAGAAGCTGCTCCTCCACTGATTTTCACAAATCCAATAATCTCACTGAGCATGTAGTGTGACGAGAGATTTAGACGGGAAATTGATGATCCCAGAAAAGTCACATCTCACCACTTGTTTCCCTCGCCTCTTTCACCTACATTCCTCTCTCTTTCCCCTCTATTTCTTTCTCCAGTACCTTAGGATCAATTAACATTCTTTTTGCCTTGTATGGATTTGCAAAACTCCTTTTTTAGAAGCTTTGGCACCAGCTGGCATGTATGCCCCTCCGGAGACTCATCTATTGTAACATGATTTCTCAAAACATTTTCCTATCAAAGACTGTCCTTCCTATTAAAGAATCCTCTGACCAGCTTCACATAGGGAAAAAACCTTCCATCTTATTACAAATGACTAGACCAATCAGCAAGGAAAGCATGGTTTAGTAAGTGTCAAAGGATGTAGTCCATGCACTGAATGTCATTCATTATGGAAACGAGGGTTCCTGAGTCTGCAGAAGGGCTTCTCTCCCAGAGGATACTCGATCTTCTGTGGCCAATCCACAGTGACCCGCAGAACACTGGCTGAAACACACCATACCAAGTGGTTTGCCAAGTCTGTGTGTGAAGAGAGATTTTCTAAAAGTTTTGCAGAGATCCGAATGGCAGACCTAGGGACCAGGAATGGGGGCTAACACCAGAGATGGCTGACTACAGTGGTTACGAGCAGAAGCTTCGCATGCCATGCCTGCTATTTGCAAGTTAACAAATTTTGTGTGCTCTCTTTAAGCCTCAGTTTCCTTATCTACAAATAGGAGAAGATGATAATGTTTCCCTAGGGTTGTTGAAAGGATTTCATGCAAAACCATGTATAGCACCTGCTCATTTTAGACACTAAGAAAGGCAAGTTCCCTTCCTTCTTAATGCCTACCCACTCTTCAAGGTCCAACAGGGGCATCACCCCCTTCAGGGTGCTTTTCTTGCACTGCCCTTCATTCCTTCCACGTTGGGCTAGGTTTCCGCTCTTCTCTGCGTCCTAGATTTTCAGGCATACCATTTGTATCATCCGTATTGCATAGTACTGAATGGCCTGTTTTTATTTCTGGATCTCCTTGAATGCCAGAAGCTGTCTCACATTTACCTTTGTCTCTCCAGCTCCTCGTACCGTGTTCTATGAATAATAGACTCAACAAATGGATTTGTTGAACCTGGGGCTCTGAAGTGAGGATAAAATTGTCTTAGGTAATCAGATCAACTTACAGGTTAGAAAAGCCTTCTAAAAACTCTAGTTCTGAAAAGATTTCTTTTCAAAAAAGGCACTATATTTGTATCTTTATAGCTATACATTTTATTACGCAACATCAGTACTTGATCAAGCTTTAGCACTTGACAAAGGTGCTAAAAGGCAAAGCATAAAGTTTAACCTGGTGTCAACCTAAATGTTGGGTCGAGATCTCAGAGAGAGAAAATTGAGTGGGAAGAAGAATGGCTCTTTCCCTTGTGGAAAACGTCTTTGAGGGAAGGCGATTAAAGACCCAGTGTACTTGAAAGTGTCTCTTCCAATCTGAAAATAAACTGTGCTTCCTGAACTGCTTTTGGAAAACCAAGGCTTGGAGGATTTTTCTGACTTTCATCCTGCCTGCATCAGCATTTGGAAGAGAAACAAGGAAAAAGTAACAATTAAAAGAAACCGACTGTATTAGCAATCGGTAGATTGAGGTGAGAAGGAGACAGAAGGCTAATGACTTGAACTTTTTAATTGTGCGAAGCCTAAAAAATTAGGGAATTACCTAGAACTTAAGCTTTTTATCTTTTTTCATTTGATCTCTAGCCAAGTAACTACTGTAAAATAGTTTAATATTCGCTGGGTCGTCAATAATAAGGCTTGCAATGTGATAGTTAAATGCACTTGAAATTTTGATGAGATCATTAATAATATCTCTTGTCAGTGACTTAACTCTAGTTAATAACTTCCTTGTGACTTTCGTCAAATAGATTTTCCTGGGGGATATTAGTTTCCAAAGGTTTATGGATGTCCTTCAATTGTTAGCCAGTGACAGAAATAGCTTTTCTGCTGTGGCATGTTTTGAGGTTTTGCCCTTACTTCTAAGAAAAAGGCGATAATTGTGTAAACCAACTACTCATCTGTGTTTGGCATCAAGCTTTAACCTAAAACTTGAAGTAATATTTTCTAAAAAGAATAGTTTCATGTAATTTTCACAATAGCATGCCAACACCAACTATTCTAAAATGGCAGCCTGTTATTTTACCAGTTATATAAGTCTAATAGAGGAGAAAAAATCCTCTTACCACCTCTCTCTGGGAACAGTTTCTTAGAATTTTCCTGACTAATATGGGATCACGTCAGTTTGCTCATTTCTCATCTTCTGTAGCTCATGCCACACAACCAATCCAAACCCACTCCCTTTCTAAAGCCAACCCAAGACTCTTCAAAGTGAACTGTATTTGTATCTGCTCTGTGGTGGACAGGAAACGCTTGGGCAAGGGTCAACAGAGAATTGCTCATCAAATTCTAGAATGGTTGGGCAGTGAGACACTCTTTGAAGGTGGAAGGAAGCATTTGAGGGTAAATAAGAGAGAACGGCATCATGTATTGAATAGTACTCGTTTGGAATTGGTCACTCCTCATAGAAACTTGGAATCCCAATGCCAAACCCATACATGTTTGCTGAATGAATGAACGCAACAAATAGGGTCAAACAGAGTTTGGATAAACTCACAGATGATTGATATGTAACTGATTAGAAAAGGAGATTCTATGTCTTTTAGGCTATGGATCTTCCACTTCTTTCTCCTTTCCCCTTCCTCTATTAATTATGTGAACGACAAAGAAAGAGACACTCTTACCCCTGAAAACAGAAGAATCTCTTTCACTACTGTATTCTTAGAAGACATAAACATATTCTTTGAAATTTCTTCTTCTAAAAAATGATTGAAAGAGAACATGATCTTGAAGGTCCTTTAACCCTAAAAAGAGGCCTTTTCCACTGTATGTGTCATAAAGGGCTGGGTTAAGAGATCAGAGCCTCTCTGGACTTCATGGTCCTGTTGGGGGACAGGACATATTCAAAAATTGAGAAATAATGATACAAATGAGTTTATGCTGAATTCCCAACAATTGTCCCCAGGAGACAAGATATTGTTTAATCAAGGGAGACATTGGCCCTGGGCTCCTGCTCCACTCCACCCCTTTCTTCTAGGCCATTATCCCACCAATTCCATCCTTTCTCTGTGAACTTAGAACTTACATCCTTTCTCTCTTAATAGCCCCCCTGTCTTGGAGATTTCTCCTTGGCTCATAAGTATTTTCAATACTCAAAACTTTTATATTCTAAACAAACACCCAACAACCTCAATTTGAGCAATGTCTCACTCCAACTACTGGCCTTCATTTATCCTATCTTCTCCAAACTTCTACATTTATTACTTCTACTTTCTCATCTGTCTTTCGCCCCTTAACCCTTTCAACCCCTGGTTTTTACAACTCCCTGTCCTTAGAGAAATTCCCTCAGTGATCCACGATGGCCTCCCTACAGCAGATAAGAGCACTAGCCCAATCTTTTAGACACTTTCAGTCCCTGCTGTATGGGGTGGACCACTCCTTTTCACTTGGTAGCACTTCAATGATCCAACTGTGATCCCTTTAATATTCTTTGCTCCCTTGGTTCTCTGCTTTCATTTTCTCCCTCATTTTCACCATCTCCTCTGTGAAATCTGCATTCCTCTGGTCTTCTTTTAGATGTTGCTGTTCTTCCTTTCTTTAGTCCACTTCTTGTCTTTCTTGGGCCAGTTAAATTCACCTTATGGTTTTACCTAGAAGTTACATATTTTTGCCTCATTAATCTGTATCTTCTTTGAACATGAAACCTATATGTTCAACTGTCTGCTCATAATGTAGTTTTATATCACGTGTGATTGGTGTGGTGTTATAGCCTATGGGTTTTTCAAGGGCCTATGACTCCTATGAGACCTAAATAAATGAATAATTAACTCCCAAATATGAAAACAACCTTGAAAAAGCCAAGTTAATATGCAATTTAAAGTAGAGCAGCATGTCAATTTCATTACAAAAGTAAATTTACTACTTTAAAAGCTCAATTTGTAAACAACTAAAAAAAAAAAAACCAGTCAAAAATTAAATGAGTTGCAAATAACTTCAAAAATCAGAATTATAAAAATCCTCTCACATTTTTATTGCAACAGTTAGATCTAATGTGGGATGTGGGTAAATTTTAATATATTTGCTATGATGTGGGATGGGGCTTCCAGAAATGAGAGTGCCTGGGACTTTGAAGGTCTTAGAAACAGCCCCACTTCCTGTATTATCTCCATCTGGACATTCCACAGGCATCCAAAACTTGGCACATCCAAGGCCAAATTCATCTTCTTCCCACTCTGCTATTCCCTATTTTAGTTGGCATCACCCAATCACCCAAGCTGGAAGTCATCTTTGGCTCCTTGATCTCATCCAAGACTCCTCATATTCCCCGACTCCATCAACTGCCACATCCTATTGGTTTTATCTACTAATTATAAATTAAATCCATTCATTTCATCCCTTTCTCTCGCACTGCTATGGCTCCAGCCCTGATCAACCCTCATCATGACCTCTGCAATAATTTTGTAAGTGGTCTCCATGCTCCTATTCTGTCTGTTCTTTCCTTACAGTTGACATAAAATTCACATCAGACTCTCATCACTTCTACTTAAAAAATGCTTCGGTAGCTTGCTAGTGATTACAAAGGAGAATCTGAGAGTCCCAGCTTCTGAGCAAAGCCATAAAAGGCCCTGGTGACCTCTTCTCCAGTCTCATCTCTCACCTCTTCCTGCTAGGCGGTTGGCAGCTAGTCAGTTGTCTTCTAGGCAATATCAGGGCTCTCCTGGCCTCTGGGTTTGCTCAAAATGACCTCCTTGCCTGGAATGCACTTTCCCACTTTCCTCACTGGATCACAATCAGTTTATCCTTTAAGATTCAGCTCAGGCATAACCTGTTAAAGGAAGCCTTCCAGGTATACTTTAGTCCTGGACAGAATTCCCTCCCCTGGATCATCCATACCTACATCTATCACAGGCTCTCTACACTGTGTTGCAGAAATTTAACACCTGTCCTTCTCTGTTTACTCAATGGTAGGTCACAGGATGTCAGGGAGGCTGCCATCCTTCTTCTTTTCTTAATATTTATTTATTTATTTGGCTGAGCTGGGTCTTAGTTGTGGTATGTCGAATTTAGTTTCCTGACAAGGGATCGAACCCAGGCCCCCTACATTAGGAACATGGAGTCTTAGCCACTGGACCATCAAGGAAGTGCCATTCTTATTTTCAAATTTCCATTCTACACTGTAAGCCCTGAAACAGTTTCTTAATCAGTCTTCTGTTAGGGAAGCTGTTTCCCAAATATTAATCTGGGAACCCACCTCTTTACTGGATTATTCAGGTAGAATCTAGTCCCACCCAGCCCAGAAATCTATCTAAGTAAGATAGTCCCTGTAAAGTGACTCTTTAAAGTTTAATGGAGAATGAATGGCTATGTTCTTTGGAGTGGGAACTACATCTAGTTTACCTAATGCTAAACACAAACAATCATATATGACCAGGGAGACTATATTGCAGATATTAATTTATAATCACTCCTCACTAAGAATTAGCTAAAATCCCTTGACTAGGTGTGTCTAAGAATTGTCTCTGTTCTGAGCTGGTCCACGTATATTTTTCCTTAATTTTCTACTTTCTGCTGATCTTGTTATGGTGTCATATGTTCTTATGGTCTCTGATATTTTCATGCAAAACTTATTCCCTCTAGTGCTAAGTTCACTATTGAAAAGAAGCCTCATTCTCCTCATCTTCACTTGTTCAATGTCCATGTCCAAGTTTAAGGAGGTTCTTTTTCTCTGGCACATTGTCAAATGCTCTCAGGGCTTTTCTACCCCTTTCCTACACAACCAGCAAAAAGTGGACAACAGGTAAAGGAAATGAGTGAGAAGACGTTTGTTTTCTAATGACCTCTTAAGTATGGTTGCTGAATTTAACAAACAGAACCCCAGATGACCAGTTACATTTAAATTTTAGAGAAACTATGATTTTTTTTTAGTTTAAGTTTGTCCCGTGCAGTATTCGGGATGTATTTTTTTTTTTAATCTGTTATTTGTCTGAGATTCAGATTTAATTCATGTCCCATGTTTTATCTGGCAATCCTACTCGTAACTTTCCTGTTAAATCCAGACACACTTGCGTATTCAACATGTAAGAATGGTTTTCACTTACACAAGGAAATGTCCTCACTCCCATGTTTCCTAAAGCAAAGGTGACTTCTTGTCGCTCTTTAATTTCTCTGCGTGGAAGATGTGTCCATAACACAGTTATTTTCTTTCGAAGTCTACAGATAGAAAATGACATCACAATTACTACCGGTACCTGGGATCCAGCTCCGTATCTAGATGGGAGGGAGTTAGGAGTGTCGCTGTTTGTGGGAAATCAGAGGATACGAGCTTGCTTGACCTGAACCGGTGCCACGTTGCTCAGCTCATGTCGCCATGTGGGAATACATTTTCAGTATTTTTTGAGAGCTCATTTTTTCCCCCCAAAAGAAATACCAGATTGGTTGATTTAACGTGAAAACGCCAGAATTTTAAACATCAAAAAAATTTAGGCAAGTCGTCACTTTGTTCAGCTGGTAACGAAAACAAAACTAAAACACGAACACGTGCACACTCACATGCGCACACACAGTGACTTTTACGCATCCGCGCACGTGCGCGCACACACACACACACAAGCGCATGCGCACACACGCTTCCTGGCCCTTCCGGGGTCCCATGTGCGCGCAGGCTTCTTGGTCTCCTTCGGGTGTTCGGCCTGCTGCCGCTGGAGCCTTTCACGTTTATCATGGTGTCTGAGAGCACGGAGGGAAACGATCATCTCTGAAAGAGGCAGTTTTGGAAGAGATTCTGATGGCCGTGGCTCCACTTCTCGGTTGGATAGAAACACAGGTGCCGCGGCAGCGAGGTAATCTTCTGGAGTTTTCTCGTTTTTAAGGCAGGCGGAGAATCTTGCTTCCCAGGACTCAGGCAGGTGTGTGACAGGGAACAAAAGAATGCAAACAGCGACCTTTTCTTGGCTTTTGTTTTCAAAATTCTGTGCCCTTGAGGAACTTTTCTAAGTCTGTAGTTTGTAGAAAGTTTGAGCAGAGAGGGAACGGCCCTGAGGAAATAGTAAGGGGTGAGATTCTCCCAGACTAAAAGAAAAACAGTTCTCAGACTGGAGGAAGGGGCAGAGGCCTGTGGTTTCTCTAAGTAGGCGCTTTCTCGCCATCACTCCCTGGCAGTGCTCCAAGGAAGTGGCCTGATCCCAGAGGGGACAGCGGCTGCGGAGACCAAGAGTAAACACCGTGCTCTCCGGATCCCACGACCTGAGGGGACCATCTGAACAGAGAAAAGACAAGTCAGGACTAACCGATCTCCACGGTGATCGGTGAATACAGGGGCTTCCCTGTGTCAGAGTGTTCCTTAATGCCCTGGAACCCACCCACTGCCGAGTGTGAGGGGAGACCCCAAAATGGCCATGAGGAGTTCACCAAATGCATAGTGTAGTGGAGACTCAGAACTGAGGCTAGTGAGTTTTGAAACACAAAAGAAGCAGCACAGAGGAATAGGGATATTCACCTGAGAGTATAGATGGAGGTTCATACCTGCTCTCCCGTAATACTTCCCATACACATGTTGTTCAATGGCTCAGTCTTTGTGACCCCATGGACTGCAGCACTCCAGGCTTCCCTGTCCTCCACTATCTCCTGGAGTTTGCTCAGGGTCTTGTCCACTTAGTGATGCTATCTAGCCATCTCATCTGCTGCCACCCTCTTCTCCTTTGGCCTTCAGTTTTTTCCAGTATCAGGCTTCCCCATGTATATGCATGTATAGAATGCAAATAATATTTGTACCTACTCCTGTGGCAGCAGCTCAGAGATTTATTAGTTAGACATTTATTCTCTTTTGGCATGTTGGGTACACTTAGTCAAGGTTGGGCTTTTTCACAGATAAACATAGATGCTCTTGAATTACTTGGTATAATAAATGTTTGTGCTTTTGTCCAGAAAATCCTAAGTAGCCACACTAGGTAACTCACCTAGATTACTACTTGCTAAATACCTGACCTCCTATTGCATGTTTTCCCGAACCCCTAGGTAGTGTTGGCTGTTTTTAGTAGGTGCTTATTGCATAGTACTTACAATTAATCTTCGTAACAAAGGAACCTATGATACACTAATATCAATAATTACTATAATGTGATGGTAATAACAATTATTATTTTACAAGTGAGGAAACTAAGGCACAAGAGATTAAATAACTCATACATAGTTACATAGTTTGTAAGGATTTGATTATTTTCTGTCTCCCCCTAAGTGGTGAGCACAGATGGGATACTGTGAAGGCTTTGTCACTGAGGCCAAGATGGCTCACTGTTTTTCCAGGCCCATTCTTGTCTTTTCCACAGTGATAGGATCATAGCCAGGCACGTGGCTGACCAGCTGTCTACATTGTCCAGCCTCCCTTGTAGTTACATGTGGCCGCATGATGAAGTTTCTACAAAGAGAATTCAGGCACAATTGATGGATATCACTTTTACTCCTGCTTCCTGTTCCTGCAACTGTGACCCAGTGTCCACCATGCAGAGGATGGATGCCAAAGCCACAGTGGACAGCAGAAGATGAGGGAAGAAATCAGAGTCTCCAGAAAACCAAGTGGAGTAGAGCCTAAACCTTACCTCGAATTGTTACAAGAGAAAGGAATTCACTTCAGTTTTCTTCAAACCACTGAATTTTTTTTTCAGTCCTCCTTGTTACAGTAGCCTAGCCTCACTCTGACTCACCAGCTGCATTTCTGGAATCTGGCACGGAGCAGGGGCTTAACATCTGTTTGTCGGGTAACCAACTGAGTCTGTTGAGTGACCAGTGTGAGTAAACCTCCTCCTCTCTAGTCTGTGCTCAGAACTCCTTGAGAGCTGGAAATGTGTCTTCCACTTGTTTTCTTCTACACCAAGCACAACATTGAACATATGGTAGCTGACCAAAGAAGGAATGAAGAAATGATGGAGAGAGACTTAATGGGTATGTATATGTTCACATTAGTCCATTTCTTCACATGGTGCCAGCTGCAGAAATACTTTTCAAAGAGTTACAATGTATCCTTATAGGAAAAGCGGTTCTACCTGAAGTTCATGTATGAGGTACCTGTATGTAGATTGTCAAGTCAAAGTAATCGGAGAAAGGCAGAGCAATGTGCCATGCTTAAAAGACAAGGAGTTGGGGAATCCAGGTTCTAGTTCTGTGTTTATGTCTGTGAACTTAGACAGATGAGCTAGTTCTCCAGACATGTGTTTGCCTGTTATGTTAGCTGAAATAGATGAAAAGATTTTTTTCTTGGAGTTTTCTTCCTTTCTAAAAGTTCATGATTCTATATATGCTAGACTATTTATTTTCTGCAGTGTCTCAACTTATGCTCCTTCAGTGCCAATTCTTCTTAAAGACTGTTCTGTGGTTCATATGAATGATTATTTTCATTTTTTTCATTGCCACACATGAAGCCTTACTCTATCTAGCCCAGACACTGTGCTATGTATGTCAAGTACATTTAATGTTCATAGTAACCCTATATAATGAAGCATTGCTATCCCATTTAATGGGATAAGGTGAGCAAACTAAGGCTCATGGGTTAAATATTTTCCTAATGTCCCATAACTAGTGAGTGCTAGGTATAGGTACCAAATCCAAATCCATTTTTCAATCACTGATTCATCCATCCATTTATTCAGCAGCTGTGTATTGAATACCTGTATGTTAATATGAGTCACTGTTTGAACTGGTAGAATTCAACAGTGAACAAGATATACATGGCCTTGCCCTCCTGAAGCTTAAATACTAGCTTCTTAGCTGGAGGTGGTGCAGACAATGAACAATTGAAGACATAAAGAAATTTCATATAGTAATAAATTATATGAAGGAAATAAAATGCATCAATATGATAAGGGTGTGTGAAAACCAGAGTAGAAATGAATTTTAATAGGAGAACCAGAGTTCTATTTTAGGGACATTAACTTGGACTCTTTAACATGACTCTATGATGTCTAAGAGAAGGCATTCCTATTGCTATTTTTGGTAACAATTGCTATCATTATTGAGTACCCATCATGTTCTTAAAGCTGGTATATATTTCTTAAATACATCAGATTATTTAATCTTCAAAAAAATCCTAGGAGGCATTATCCCCATTTGAAGAGAGAAATGAGGAAAGAGGCTCTATAAATTCTCAAAGTTCTGAAGCAAAAAGGTGGTGGGGTAAGGATTTGAACTCGGGCACTCTGATTCTGTGGGTCCCATGCTTCCTTCTATGTTACATTCTCTCTCTGGCCAGAGAACTGTTAGGTAGGTGAGTGAAAAGTCCACAGGCAAAGCCAGGACAGGAAGAGTCATCACCCTGTCTATTAAGACCACAGAACAAGACCCAGTGACAGGGAAACAGGAAGGCAAAGAGAGCTTGGCCTGAGTCTTGGGTCATGCCAGGATTATGAGGCCAGAAGGACAGCCCAGGACATGGGGGAGAGAGACAGCTTGGGAGAAAGTGGGATGAATAGCAGCCCAGAGATACTTCAAGCAAGGAAGGTGGTCCTTATGTGTGGACTAGTGCTGAAATGTCAAATAAGGACAGGGAGGTGACCATGTGGAGGATGGGGTGAACTTGATGGAAGTGACCTCAGTCTGAGGGGACAGAGCCTCACTGGGGTTCTGGAGAGAAATGAGGTGAGGAAGTGGGCTGTATGTGTCAATACCTGTCAGTAGCTCTTTAGAGAGTCATGCTGTGAAGAAGATTATCGAAATAGATGAAAAGAGGAGGATGTGTGGCCCAGAGAGGCACATTTGTGCCTACATATGTTCTTACCTGCTCACAGGCATGTTACAGATGGTGTCACCAGAGCATGTTTGGTTTATCCAATTCCAAAACTGATGCTCACCATCTCCATGGCACACTATCCCCACAATTACGTTAAGTAGGAAGTGAGTAAGTGGGATTATAACTTTGAAATGGACTCCAGATGTGATCAAAAAGCAACAGAACTATAAAGTTACTTCAGTTATGTAAAAAAGCAGTGCTGGGGCTGTCAGCTTCTTCACCTCTTCACCTCACTTACCCATCACATAGACAGAAGTTCAGGGAGGGGCCAGGGCCTCCAGTGCATTGGAGTCAGTTTACTTCTAGGATATCTGTTTTTGAACCAAGTCTTCAGCTTCAGCCTTCTCTTAGCTGTGTGACATCTGCACTTGGGTAGTTTGGAAAGCCAAGAAGTTGCCTCATTATTTGAGAATTGGATTCTGTATATGCACAGTCAAGCCCTAGTCAAAATAGAAATAAAGCTGTGTTTATGTACACACGGACATTAGACTGTTCGCTCAGTCATTTATCCGGCAAGCATCTGTCGAGTGTCTACTCTCTGATAATCCTTGATGATAAAAAAACAAAGAAGACACAACCCCTGCCCTAAGGACCCCTCAAGAGTGGACTTGGGAAGAAAGTTGGTGATGTTACAAAGTTGTGATGGATGCAATTTATGTGGTGTGTGTGTTGTCTGAATGTACCTAATAGGGGAGGGAGGTTTGAGTGGGTCCTAAATGGTGATTACAGATCCAACTGGCATAGGACACAGCATCAGGAAAGGCACTCAGCTGCATCAGGAACGGAGACTGGAAAATGTAGGTTGCCTCAGATCATTCATTCATTCATTCATTCATTCATTCCCCCATTCACTTAACAATGACTTCGGAGGGCCTAATAGGTACTAAAGACCTGTGTTTGTTGTTAAGGACACAGTGGAGAGGGAAAATGCACACAATCCCTGTCTATGTGGAGCTTTTGGTCCAAAAGGTAAAGGCTGTTGGCTGCTATGCTAAGTTAGGACTTCGAATTTTTAAGAACGGTAGTAGGATGATCAGATCTGTGTGTTGAAAAGACATGCTAATAATCATGATGATGAGGAGGGAAATTGGTGTACCATCACTGAACATGCTGGCATTCTTCCACTTTTGATTATTTTATTCATTCATCTGGGAGATATTTTTTGATAGACAGCTAAGTGTAGCAGTTAAGAGCATGGGCTTTGGAGCTGGATCTTGGCTTTGCCATCGACTGGGCAAACTTGGAAAGGGATTCCATCTCTGTGTCCATATCTTCTCATCTCTAAAGCTGATACAGTAACAAGCTGACTTGCTTTGTGTGCCCCCAAATTCATGTCCAGCCAGAACCTAAGAATGTAACCTTGTTCGGAAATAGGGTTTTTGCAGATGTACCTGATTAAATTAGTGAAAAGTGTAAGTGTTAGTCACTCAGTCATGTCTAACTCTTTGGGACCCCATGGGCTGTAGCCCGCCAGGCTCCTCTGTCCATGGGATTGTCCAGGCAAGAATTCTGTAGTGGGTAGCTATTCCCTTCTCTAGGGAATCTTCCTGACTCAGTGATTGAACCAGGGTCTCCTGCATTGTCAGGCAGATTCTTTACTGTCTGAGCCACTGGGAAATTGGCTGAATTAAGGGAATCGTGTGAGCTTTAGTTCCATGACTGCTGTCCTTACAGGAAAACAAACACACAGGATGTGGGTGTGGGGAGGCGGAGGGGGTACCATGTGATAATAGAAGAAGAGATTGGAGTGATACTGCTGCAAGCCAGGTATACCAGGAATTGCCAGCAACCATGAGATGCTGGGAGAGGCAAGGAAGAATTCTCCTTTACAGACTTCAGAAGGAGCAGGACTCTGTTGTTGCTCTTTTGTGACTCTGTTTGACTGTCTGACTCTTTTGTAACCCCATGGATTGTAGTCCACCAGGCTTCTCTGTCCATGGAATTTCCCAGGCAAGAATACTGGAGTGGGTTGCTGTTTCTTTTTCCAGGGGATCTTCCTGACCCAGAAATTGAACCTACATGTCCTGCATTGGCAGGCTGATTCTTTACACCTGAGCCACCAGGGAAGCCCCTCTATTGACACATTAATTTGGGGTTTTTCAGCCTATAGTTTAGCTTCTGGACTTCAGAACTGTGAAAGAACAAATTACTGTCAGTTTAAGTCAGCCAGTTGGTGGTAATTTATTATTGAAACCCTAGGGAACAATGCATGGGTTATAGTGAAGATTAGATTCATTAGAACATGTTAAGTGCTTAAAACAATGGCTGTCCTATAGTGTGTGCTCAATAAAATATGGTATTATATTCTTGACACCCTTCTGTTGCAGACATCTGGCTGGGCTCACTGGACTAGGAAAATATCCCATTGGAAAAATTGTTGATAATTATGTGTGAGAAATGCTTGGTTGGGTGAAAGTGATGTTGGGCAGTATCTTTGTTAAGCAAAACTTTTTAGAGAGATGGCTCATTTCACTGGGCATCACATGCTTCTTAAATTAGCCTCAGTGCTGTCTGTCATTTACTCAACACACTTCTGTCCCCTCTCTGGCACAAAGGTTCCTATTTCTGTCCTGTATCCCCTACTTCTTGTGAGTTTGAGCAGGCTCCGGGAGTTGGGGAGGGACAAGGAAAGCCTGGTGTGCTGCAATCCATGGGGTTGCAGAGAGTCGGACACGACTTAGCGCCTGAACAGCAGTCCCCTGCTTCATGTAGGAAAGCAACAGCATGAGTTTGTTAGGGCTGCCACAACAAAGTACTGCCTGAGTGGCTTAAACAACAGACATTTATTTTCTCACTATTCTGGACGCTAGAAGTTCAATATCAAGATGTTGGCAGGTTTGGTTTCTCCTGAGCCCTCTCTCCTCAACTTGAAGATGGTCTCCTTTTCCCTGTGGCCTTTTGTGCACACATCCTTGGTGTTTCTTTTTTTGTCTCCAAATTTCTTCTTCTTAGAAGCACCCAAGTCAGTCTGAATTGTTGCTGTTCAGTTGCTGAGTTGTGTCTGACCCTGCGACCCCATGGACTGCAGGACTCCAGGCTTCCCTCTCCTTCACCGTCTCCTGGAGCTTGCTCAAACTCATGTCCACTGAGTGGGTGATGCCATCCAACGATCTCATCCTCTCCTGCTCCCCTCTCCTCTGCCTTCAATCTTGGATTGTGGCCTACTTTAAAATGGTTGGGTTTCTGTGGTGGCTCAGACGGTAAAGAATCCACTTGCAATGCAGGAGACCACCCAGGTTTGATCCCTGGGTCCTGGAGAGGGGAATGAAACCCTCTCCACTATTCTTGCCTGCAGAATTCCATGGACAGAGGAGCCTGGCAGGCTGCAGTCCATGGGGTCATAGAGTTGGATACCACTAAGCAGCTAACACTTAACTTTTCACTTGAAATGGTAGATACCTCACTGTAACTTAATTGCATCTGTACAGGCCCTGTCTTCAAGTTCAGTCACACTCTGAGGCACTGGGGGTTAGGACTTCAACATATGAATTTTGAAGGGATATACTTGTGTTTACAATAGCAGCCTAGGACAGTCGGTCAAGTTCTAATGCTCAGTCATCGGTTGGAAACTGTTTCCTCATCTTCTGAAGCTTTTGTGGCCCAGGAAGGCCTGGGGCAAAGATGTCAGATCCTCTTCATGGATTGGCAGGAAGTGGGATGTGAGCCTGAGGGCCTGGTGTGGTTTCTGGGGTGGTGCGAGTTGGGAAAATGCCTGGGGGCTGTGTGTGAGAGATGGGACCCTGAGCAGGCCCCTTGTTGTAACTGCCCATTTCTTTGTCTGCATGCCCTAGAGGGCATGTTAGCGTTTGGAGGGCAAGGGCCATTTCTATCTTATGTGTGTGTGTTTAGTTGTTCAGTCATGTCTCACCTTTGTGACCCTGTGGACTGTAGCCCACCAGGTTCCTCTGTCCTTGGGATTTTCCCAGGCAAGAATACTGGATTGGGTTGCAATTTCCTTCTCCAAGGGATCTTCCAGACCCAGGGATCAAACCAGCATCTCTTGCATATCTTGCAGATTCTTTAACTCTTTAGCCACCAGGGAAGCCATTTCTGTCTTACTTGTCTTCAAATTCCCTATTGCCTGGCACATAGCTGGCATATTTGTGAAATGATTCACTTTTGCAGCCTTTTCCTTGTGTGAAAGTTACTTTCCATGTAATGAAAGCAAGGTCTTTTTGCATCTAGAAACATTCAGCATCCCCCAATTCTGACTTTAAAGAGGTCCTGTCTTATTGTTCCTCTTTGGAAATTCTGATGCCCATAGACGTAATTGGTGCCTTTTATGGAAGGTTTACTATGCCCTGACACAGTGCTAAGAGCTGCACAAATCTCTTGTTTAATCCTTGGCAACCCTGTGAGTTACTCCATTCATGTTAAAAGTGAAATATTCATCACTCAGGGAGGTGTGCTCCACGTCCTATGTCACCCAGCTGATTCAGGTGACTGCTGTGTTGGATTTGAAACCCAGGTCTTTTGGCTTTAAAGCTCAGGTCCTTAACCTGAGCTTAATCTTGGCCACAGAACTGGAAAAGGTCCGTTTTCATTCCAGTCCCTAAGAAAGGCAATCCCAAAGAATGCTCAAACTACCGCACAATTGCACTCACCTCACATGCTAGTAAAGTAATGCTCAAAATTCTCCAAGCCAGGCTTCAGCAATACGTGAACCGAGAACTTCCAGATGTTCAAGCTGGTTTTAGAAAAGGCAGAGGAACCAGAGATCAAATTGCCAGTATCCTCTCGAAAAAAAAGAAAAAGCAAGAGAGTTCCAGAAAAACATCTATTTCTGCTTTATTGACTACGCCAAAGCCTTCGACTGTGTGGATCACAATAAAGTGTGGAAAATTCTGAAGGAGATGGGAATACCAGACCACCTGACCTGCCTCTTGAGAAACCTGTATGCAGGTCAGGAAACAACAGTTAGAACTGGACATGGAACAACAGACTGGTTCCAAATAGGAAAAGGAGTACGTCAAGACTGTGTATTGTCACCCTGCTTATTTAACTTATATGCAGAGTACATCATGAGAAATGCTAGGCTGGAAGAAGCACAAGCTGGAATTAAGATTGCCGGGAGAAATATCAATAACCTCAGATATGCAGATGACACCACCCTTATGGCAGAAAGTGAAGAGGAACTAAAGAGCCTCTTGATGAAAGTGAAAGAGGAGAGTGAAAAAGTTGGCTTAAAGCTCAATATTCAGAAAACTAAGATCATGGCATCTGGTCCCATCACCTCATGGGAAATAGATGGGGAGACAGTGGAAACAGTGTCAGACTTTATTTTTTTGGGCTCCAAAATCACTGCAGATGGTGATTGCAGCCATGAAATTAAAAGACACTTACTCCTTGGAAGGAAAGTGATGACCAACCTAGACAGCATATTAAAAAGCAGAGACATTACTTTGCCAACAACGGTCCGTCTGGTCAAGGCTGTGGTTTTTCCAGTGGTCATGTATGGATGTAAGAGTTGGACTGTGAAGAAAGCTGAGCGCCGAAAAATGGATGCTTTTGAACTGTGGTGTTGGAGAAGCCTCTTGAGAGTCCCTTGGACTGCAAGGAGATCCAACCAGTCCGTTCTGAAGGAGATAAGTCCTGGGTGTTCATTGGAAGGACTGATGCTGAAGCTGAAACTCCAATACTTTGGCTACTACCTCATGCGAATAGTTGACTAATTTGAAAAGACCCTGATGCTGGGAGGGATTTGGGGGCAGGAGGAGAAGGGGATGACAGAGGGTAAGATGGCTGGATGGCATCACTGACTCGATGGGCATGAGTTTGAGTAAACTCCGGGAGTTTGTGATGGACAGGGAGGCCTGGCGTGCTGCGATTCATGGGGTCGCAAAGAGTCAGACACGACTGAGCAACTGAACTGAACTGAACTGAAGATTAAGATATCTCTGTCTCAGATACAGCATTTCCATCTCAAAGTGGATAATGCTTGTAGTTCTTCAGAATGGATTTCCAAAGAGACACAGGCCTCCTAAGGGTTTAGGTCATGTGACTTTGGAAAACTAGATTTCATTCATGAATGAGTCAAGAAAGGATATATCAATACATTGCTCAATCAAATAACAGTAACACTTTTATAAAAACCTTTGCTTGGTAGAAATGAAATCTCAAAATTGCATCAAGTTTCATCTTCCCTTTCTTTCAGCATTTGGTGCTGTGCGGCGGTTGGACAGAGAGTTTAGGTCCACACACTGAGATGAAAATTTACAAAAGACTGGTTTATATTTTCTTTGTCAACCAGACTTGAACTACAAGATTTTCTTTCCTTTCCTCTTCTTTTCTTTTTCCTTTTCTTTAACGAGTTTGACTTAGTGCCTTAGTATTGTGCAGCCACAGCCCTGGTGATCCCCTCTGATGAGCTGGGCATTCTTCAAGATCGAAACACAGTGGGGTGACTTAAGGACAGAGATTCAGCTTTGCTTCTGACTGTCCTCGGTTTTGTGGGCTTAAGTTAATGTTATTTGAAAGTTTTTGTGTGTGTGTGGTTGAATATATACTATAACTTGTTCTTTTGTGACAACAAGATTTATACTGGCGGTGTCTCTCATACCACTGGAAACTGGAAGGAAATCTACCATGTGAACCTCCGAGAGTTTTAAAAAGACAGCAACCATTATTCGGTGGTGATGGCTTCAGGCTGCCTTCAAGCCTCGTTACAGGCTTGTTCTGCATCCTGGCTCCCTGGCAAGGTCAGCGAGCAAATGGTCTGTCAGATATTTAATACATCACATATGCATGTAGACCAGTTCCCTGCCTTCTCCTTAATGAAGATTTCTTTAGTGAGTAAGACTTCAGGGGGAGAAAAAAGGAGCTGATGGAATTGTATTAAATACCAGTTTGCTTCCCAAGTTTCTGATTTTTTTTTCACGTAAGATATCTTGGCCTGAAAGGTGAGGGCATTTGAACAAAGTATAGAAGCTGGCACTGCATTTTGTATATCATTTTGGCTCCAGGGAGCTGCTCCTGGTAAAAATGAGCCTGTGAGATGTAGCTGTTTTATGCAAGAGCTAACAATACTGGCCTTTTATAAATCATAAATCCTCTTAACCTCAAACAATTTGGAGCCACCAACTGTAATCTATAAGGTTTCAATTCACAGGGATTTCATTTCTTCTCAGTGCCTTTCCAACCATTAGGCAAATATTTATATGAAGTTCTCAGCTATTAGGGGATTTAAAATCATTTTGTATGGAATAGAAATTTCTTGTCTATACCTCCTCAGTTAAACTTTTCGATATAAACTGTATGCTTTTCCTTTTGTTAAATACTTTCCGTAATTGTTGACAGCCATTTGATTTAGTCTCTTTTAGTACAATTTGAGATAGACAAACCTTAGTCGTCGCCATTTTTTGGATGGGGAGAATGGTGAGGCAGCAAATTATCATTACATAATTCTTGCTTTAGGTGGTATTTTTTTGCACCATGTCTCTATCTTTTCTTGAAAATAAATAGGAATCAGAGACAACAATTATTTGATACTCTGCGGCAATTAGGATCCTTTGGCATAAACAGTAATAAACAACCGTAGACAACTTGAGAAGAAAAGGAATTTATTAGAGGGATACAGAAGGACACAAGGTACTCACAGAATCAGAGAGAAGTCTGGGATATTGGACTCTGAGGAGCAGAGGAATCTGAACAAGTCTGTGGGGTTGAGTTGTAAGAACCATTGAAGGGATTCATCAAGATGCCACTGCTTAATGAGACGACCAATGAGCATCAGCTGCTTATTTCCTGTCTGTGTCCTGTTGCGGTCATTCTGATCGGTTTCACAGTAGTAGATCCTGGGAGGCAAGATCTGATTAGCTTGGTTACATGCTTCATCCTTGTCTAGGGCAAGGTGGCACCTGTGTTTTTGGGACACCCCAAATCTCCAATAATCCATATAATGGAATCTTCGTGAAAGGAAAGAGGACACTGTTAGGAAGGAGAACTGGATGCTGGGCAGCCAAAAACAATACCCATTTCTTGCTTAACATCACACTTACAGAAATAAGCAAAAAAAAAAAAAATTCCACTCTCTTTTCCAACCTAATGCAGGAATCCCAAAGGATTCAGTGAAGTCTCTGCAAATTAATTTTACGTGGGTGAGCAGAATCTGATCATCTTAGATTCAATTCAGTGAAACAATTGTGAAATCCCTTTGGCTTCAAAGTACAGAGAATCCTGGGAACAATACCCTTGATTCAATTCCACACTGTAAGCTGGGCAGTTTGAAAGACTGTCCTGAGTTTTCCTCCAAGTCTTAAGGAAAATTAATGATGGAGAGCTGAGCTACATGCTTTTATATGGTTGCTTATTATGAGCTATTTAACTTTTACAGCTTTATTAAATGTTTTATGGAAAGGTTTATTTCATGCTTTAGTACAGCTTTGTAGGATGGCCATGTTTGGCCAAGAAGCTGAACAGATGAGCAAAAATGTTTTACAAATATCACTGGTGAGCAGTCTCTGGGTAAAATCGTGTTTCCTTTGGATATTTTGTGGAGGTGGGGTGGGAATGGTTCTCTTTAATGAAGCACAGTAGAGCTGAGTGATTATGAAAGGAGAGGGGTAGAGAGCAAAAAGGAAGAGCATACCCTCATTCTACTTTTTCAGATGTAAAAACTAAAAAAAATTTATAGAGAGGTTCACTTTGGATGAAAGTGAACTTATGAGTTAGGAGCTGATATTAAATGTGCTTTGTAAAACTAAAACTAGTATTTTATAGTGTATTTATTTCACCTTTAAAATAAACCCATGGGTTGGGTAAAAATAGTGGCTGTCACTACAAGTGTTATAAGCCTTGTTCTAAGCACAGTAGGTGCCATATCTCATTTCATCCTTATAATAAGACATTGTGTGTGTGTTAGTTGCTCAGTCATGTCTAACTCTTTGCTACCCCATGGACTATAGCCCGCCAGGCTCCTCTGTCCTTGGAATTCTTCAGGTAAGAATACGCAAGTGGGTTACCATTCCCTTCTCCAGGGGGCTCTTCCCAACCCAGGGATGGAACCAGGGTTCCATCCTGAATCACAGGCAGATTCTTTACCATCTGAGCCACTAGGGAAGTCCACTGCTGCTGCTGCTAAGTCACTTCAGTCGTGTCCGACTTTGTGCAACCCCATAGACGGCAGCCCATCAGTCTCCCCATCCCTGGGATTCTCCAGGCAAGAACACTAGGTGAAAACAAATAGCAACCCCATTGTACATTTTGTAGATGGGGAAACTTAGGCTTACATGAGTTTTCCAAACATTCTGACTCCAAGTCTAATTTATTTTACTCTCTCATAAGGACCTCACTGCCTGGTGGTATGATGTGTAGACCATTCAAGTTACTAACATCAATTGCTCTTTGAAACATCCTTCTCTTATATTTCTGTGGGCAACATAAGACATATACTGGCTGTTTGTTACCACAGTTTGCCTTGTGAATACTCTTTCTGCTCTCCCCGAACTTCAGATTTCTAAGCACTTGTGTCTCCAGATTCTTGGATCCCATTTGTTATCTTTGCTGGGAAATCTGGGATTATTTTTTCAAAACTTAAATGGGTAAGTTCAATCTCTCTGGCAAAGCAAAAATCTTTTTTTCCCTAGCTATTTGAAAATCAAAGCCTCATGCAAAGAATTCTGAAATCTTTGACTAATTTTATATTAAGAATCCAATATTTGTTTTTCCCTCCCATTTAAAAATATGTTGCAATGAGGAGTACAGTTGAAATGCCATATATGGGTGAAAGCACCCATATACCCTCTTAGACAGCTTGGTTTTGTGTAACATCTCATGTGTTCGAGTATACATTCACTCAGTTATTAATTAAGTGTGTCAGAGACTGTGGTAAGTACTTTATATATATTGTCGCACTTTAATTGTCACTGCAACACTCAGTGGTATTATCATCTCTTTTTTTACACATGAGGAAACTGAAGCCCATAGGGTTTAAGAGGTAGATCTGGGCTACTCCATGTAGACTTTTTCTCAGGTGAAGGAGAACCCTAGAGATGTCCAAACTAAGCTTGCCAGGGACGTTTTCTGAAGTATGGTGATATCTGAGTCAGGGAGATATTTGTGAATGGGTGCCCTTGATTGGACTGTTTTCCAGCCTTTGACTTTATTAATAGGAGAGTCTCCCCATCTTACATTCCAGTTTGCTGCCCTGGTCTCCCTGCTCCAAGGTCTAAAGTCCTGCCTTCTGTCTTGCCTGAGGAGCAGTCTCAGTCCCTAGAGTGAAGTTCAGAGAATTTACCATGCACATTCAGGACCTGACAGTTGACAGGACTCTTGACCATTGTGAAACTTGGCGTTTGTGTGTGAGTAAAAGTGTATGTGCGTATTTGGTTGAAGGGGTGTGGGATAGGGAATGAACAGGAGAGACCTCCAGAGGGATATGGATGTGTCTTAAGTGTCCATATGTGCCTTCCTGTTAGGGAAAGGAAGTACAATAAAAAGGTGTGTGTGTGTGTGTGTGTGTGTGTCTAAATATAAAGTTTGTGTGTACACAGGATGATTATGCAAAGTCATGTGTGTATTTATTTGTTGTCTGTGTACATAAGTATAGAAGTGAGCATGCAAATTGGGGGGAGTGTGTCTACTCAGGTGGAAAGGAATAAATACACAAATTCCAGGCTTAAAGTTCAGTTGAGGGAAGTATATGAATTCACTGAACTCAAAATATGTCCCTGAAAGTGGCTGACTTTATTTTTCTGGGCTCCAAAATCACTGCAAATGGTGATTGCAGCCGTGAAATTAAAAGACGCTTACTCCTTGGAAGGAAGATTATGGCCAACCTAGACAGCATATTAAAAAGCAGAGACATTACTGTGCTAACAAAGGTCCATCTAGTCAAGGCTATGGTTTTTCCAGTGGTCATGTATGGATGTAAGAGTTGGACTATAAAGAAAGCTGAGCACTGAAAAATTGATGCTTTTGAACTGTGGTGTTGGAGAAGCCTCTTGAGAGTCCCTTGGACTGCAAGGAGATCCAACCAGTCCATTCTAAAGGAGACCAGTCCTGGGTGTTCATTGGAAGGACTGATGCTGAAGCTGAAACTCCAATACTTTGGCTACCTGATGCGAAGAGCTGACTCATTTGAAAAGACCCTGATTCTGGGAAAGATTGAGGGCAGGAGGAGAAGGGGACGACAGAGGATGAGATGACTGGATGGCATCACCGACTCAATGGACATGGGTTTGGGTGGACTCCGGGAGTTGGTGATAGACAGGGAGGCCTGGCGTGCTGGGGTTCATGGGGTCACAAAGAGTCGGACACGACTGAGCAACTGAACTGAAAAGATAACTGTTTGAATTCTCCCTGTTGTTGTTCAGTTACTCAGTCATGTCTGACTCTTTGCCACCCCCTGGACTATAGAATGCCGGGTTTCCCTGTCCTTCACTATCTCCTGGAGCTTTCTCAAACTCATGACCATTGAGTCAATGATGCCATCCAACATCTTGTCCTCTATCATCCCCTTCTCCTCCTGCCTTCAATCTTTCCCAGGATCAGGGTCTTTTCTAATGAGTCGGCTGTTTGCATCAGCTGGCCAAACTATCGGAGCTTCACTTTCAGCATCAGTCCTTCCAATGAATATTCAGGACTGATTTCCCTTAGGATTGATTCATTTGATCTCCTAGCATTCCAAAGAACTCTCAAGAGTCTTCTCCAACACTACAGCTCAAAAGCATCAGTTCTTTGGCGCTCAGCCCCCTTTATGGTCCAACTCTCACATCCATACGTGAGTGCTGGAAAAAGCGTAATTTTGACTATGTGGACCTTTGTTGGCAAAGTAATGTCTCTGCTTTTTAATATTCTGTCTAGGTTTGTCCTGGCTTTTCTTCCAAGGAGCAAGTATCATTTAATTTCATGGCTGCAGTCACCATCTGCAGTGATTTTGGAGCCCGAGAAAATAGTCTCTCACTGTTTCCATTGTTTCCCCATCTATTTACTATGAAGTGATGGGACAGATGCCATGATGATATAGGACTTCCTGTTCAAATAGAAATGCATCTTATACTCAACATTAAGGTGCTATAGATCAAGCATCATATGGAGTATGACAGGTCTGTTTTGGATACTCCCCTGAAGAATTAGGACAAAAGGGACAGCATCATAGGGTGTTATTGCCATTGAAACAAGTCTGGAGCTGTCTAGACATGAGCCAATTGTATCTATTTATCTTTCCTGATTTCTCAAGAATGGGTTATCTCTCTGATAACTGTTGAGCCTTTTAATTGCTATTAAGATACTGGTTAACAAGGGAAATGGCTGGAGCACAGAATCAGGAAGCAGGTGTCTCACTAATTTTGAAAACAAAACAAAACAAAACAAAGCAAGAAAAGTCACCCAGACTCCTTGGACTTCAGACTTCTAGTCAGCTAAACAAGCGTAAGAGCATTTGTTCCACCTCCTTTCAGGGCTGTTTTATGAAACAAATGAAAGGATATGAAACCCTCTGAAGAGCATATATAGTGTAAACCAAATAAATTGTTATCAATAATGTTGTTGTCCAGGAACCAAGTAGTTGAATGTATTTGTTTCATGGGTTTCTTTGCTAACTGATAAAGTGAAATGAGCCCCTGATTTAAACACAGAAGTTAAAGATTTGAGCTTGAGTATTACTTTCATGACCTCTTGGCATTCCATAAATGCTTGATGAACAGATCTATTAGTGTCTAGATATTAAGCTTGATGGTATAAAGACAAATGTACTTAGATTGGTAAAACATGTACTTAGATTGGTAAAAAATGTACTTAGATCTCTAAAATTGGTGATCATTTTACTTCTTGAGCCTTAAAAGTGTCTGTAAAGTAGGTTTGTGATACTCTGACTCACAAAATTGTGTTAAGAATTACATGGGATATGAAAACACCTTGTAAACTTTAAAATGTTATACAAAAGAAGAGGGTATTTGTTATTATTTCCCTCACGGGCTACTGGAAAAATCCATTTTTCTCTCGTTGCATGTGACAAAGAGAAGGCTGAAAAGCTTTGCCAGTACACACACATTTAATTACCTCTCTGTCTCCGAGCACATAATTTATAGCTGACTGGTATTCATGGATCCAGATGTATTATTGTGAGTTAGGATTAAGAGGCTGTTTAACTCCTCAGGCTTCCTGAAGATTAGTTGATGATGTTATACCGAACAGTTAGCTAGTGGATTAATTAATATTTAAATAATGACTTTGAGTTCTTTTACCAATCTAAGTACGTTTGTCTTTATATCATCAAGCTTAATATCTAGACACTAATAGATCTGTTCATCAAGCATTTATGGAATTCTTAACTTGGTTCCTAGTAGAAGCTGGATTTGTTGCTGTTCAGTCACTCAGTCATGTCCACTCGTTTTACCCCATAGACTGTAATGCGCCAGACCCCTCTGTCCATGAGATTTCCCAGTCAAGAATACTGGAGTGGGTTGTGATTTCCTTCTCCAGGGGATCTTCCTGACCCAGGGGTTGAACCCAGATCTCCTGCACTGCAGGCGGATTCTTTACAAAGATGAAAAATACATGGTCCCTGTCTCTACAGAGCTCCCAGTCTAGGAGAAAACAGACAAGTGAAAAATTAAAAAGGGATTCCACCAAGATGCATTAGGTGCATTAATAGAGTCATAGATACAGGTGCTGCAGGGGAAGAGAGGATGGGAGTCTGACGTTGGAGATTTTGATGGACCTGAAGCTGCCAGGCTAGGTGAGATTTTATCATGCAGACAGAAGGAGGAGGGGGAAATAATTTGAGGGAGAGGGAATGACACAGTTCATGCAGACGTGGCAGTGTAAGAGGGCACGTTTACAGTGGGACTGCAGGTAGATTGGCATGACACATCAGGGAGTCTAAAAATATAGTTAAAGCTCTGTCCTAAGAGTGGCAGAAGCAGGGGCCAATTTATTAAGGTTTTGGACTTCCAAACTAAGAAACTTGCATTGTCTCTGCATTCAGGGACACATCAAAGTATAGTTGGCAGGCAGGTAAATGACATGGTCAAATTGGCATTTTAGAAAGAGTCAAATTAAAACCTTTACTGAACATCTACTGTATACTATATGAAGCTCTGACAAATTAAAGATAAAAATAACTTAAGGATTCTGATCTTCTGGAACTGTGCATGTTGGGGAGTATAAATGTTTCTGCCCTTGACTAGTTTAGGGAATAAGTGGGGAAGGCACTAGGGTGGAGAACTTCATCTCTCAGTTCATTAGCACAAACACCAGAAGAAGGCCAAATAGACAATGATGTTTGGGCAAGAACTTGTTCACGTCAATTCATGCTCCCTCCCATAATATTTTGTTGGGGGGGGTGGTCCTCTTACAAACCTTTATGAATAGACACAAGTGCAAAATACGTGTCCACTATTAGCAAGCATTGGTTGTAGATTTGTCCTCTTTTCAGGAGAAGAAAAGAGAAACTTGTGAAGAGTATGAGACTATACTGTATGAAAGAGAAATCCTCCAGGCCTGTGAAAATTTATGATAGAAAAAGGGAACATGCTTTGAGGATTGGAAGATAAAGATCATTATCTTCAAAATTTATTTTTTAATGGTAACCAGAATAATTTTTAATAAGATGCAAATAAACACTGGCTTTTTAAAGATAAGAGCAGAGAATCATGAGAAGAGAACATTCTGAAATCAAAATATAATAAGATGAAAGGTGAAAACAGTAAGTTGAGCAGAAAAAGGAACTGGGTAACATGAGGATGATGTAACAGTTTAGTTAATTTACCTGCCTGTTCCTCCTCAGAGTGGGCTCTCCTATACTCTCCATTCTCAGAATGGAGAAAGAACACAGTATTTACCCCCACTCACAGCTGATTGGACTGAGAATGGACACATGGCCCAAACTTGGCCAATCAGTTTCTTTGTCCTAGAAAATTGGAATAGAGATCTGGGAGTGCTATGCAGGCTCAGATGATGCTGAAAGAGAAAGGGTAGGAAGAACTGCCTTGAGGGCCATTTTCTTTCCTGTTCACAGAGAAATAGAGCTCTAGACTGAATAGAGGAATGAATTAAGAAGATGAACAAAGAAAAGCAAAGACCAGAGACCACAGAGTCTGGAGAGAGATAGACACAGAGAGAAAGTAGCTATCTTGGTCCCTGACAACTTTCCAGTTCCTCATTCCAGTTTCCCATGAGGCCTCACTAGACTTCCTGACTTTGGGTTCTATGAATTGCACTTGTATTATTTTAAAAACATTCCACTTTTGGCTTACCCCAATTTGAATGGGATACTATTATTTGCAACCAAATGGTCCTTGACCAAAAAAGAAGGATTGCAAGAATACTAAAAACAAACCAAAACAAAAAACCCAGTTCTAGTGTAGACTTCTGTTTTGAAAGTCAGCTGGAGAAGAGCTTCTACTGCAGAATTTCTTGATTTCCCACAAAGACACATATAAATTAAAGGATTTAGAAACAACTCAGAATAACATTGAGAATCTAGGCTGGTAGTCAATGTAATTCCAGAATCCAGAGGGTTGATTTAAATACTTACTTGGCTTACCCTCTGAAAGGACATTTATCTCTATAGGCTATTCCCTCTTCCTTGAAATAGTCTCTTCCTTTGACTTCTGTGATTATATGCTTCTGATAGTTTTTATATTTCTCTAGCAATGTCTTTGTCCATTTTCCCTGTTCCTGCTTCTCTACTTGACCCTTTAGTATTTTTGTTGTTGTTGTTGTTTTTTAGGATTATTCCTGGGCCTTCTCTCTTAGTCTGTTGATGTTGATCCCACTCATGACCCTGGTTTCTGTTATTACTCTTATACTGGTGATTCTAAAATCTATACACTTATGCATAGCTCTAGAGAATACAAACATCTTCCTACTAGAAATTTTTACCTGGATATAAGAATACTGCCATGTATGTAACCAAGGTTATCCTCTTTCCAGCCAATTCTGCCCCTCCTTCAATAAATACTACCTTAATCATCTCCATCTGAGTCATCCACATTAGAAATTTGGGAATTATCCTAAAGTATTGCCTGTCCCTTTCCCTTAGTGATTTCCTAGGATGATTGGGAGAATCATCTAGGATCCCCACTGACACTTGGTTTAGTGCCGTAACCTTTAAGCTTCACCTCTCTCCCATGTTCTTCACCTCTGGTGCAATCCCGATAGGTCGATACTCTTCTCCTATTCAACATGCAGGTCCTGGTAAAATGAAAAGTCTGCATGTGGTGTATGTGTGTATGTGTGTGGCAGAGGAAGCAGATGCTGAAATAAAGAACTCTAATAACAACAGATGATGGACATTGAGATTTAAATAAATATCATGAGTTCAGAATATCAAAAGCAAGGTGATGAGTATAGGGGAAGAGATGTGTTACGTGAAATTGTGATAGAACCTAGGGATTGGACAGGAATGAAGCTCACTGACTTAATCTCGCTATAGCTTCACCTTCTCTCACACCCTTCCACACACTGTATCGATTAAAAGAAGGTTTTTCCATTAGATGACAGAGCATAAGCCCAAGACAAATCATATACTCTGTCTGAAAATACCTTTCCATTTTCAGGAATGCATAAAGGAGTGGGGGACCAATATGCAGTTTATGAAAAAGGATTGTTCACCTTTTTTTGTATAGTTCTTCTATATGTTCTTGCCATCTTCTTAATCTTTTCTGTTTCTGTTAGGTTCTTACCATTTCACTCCTTTATCAAGTTCATCCTTGCATGAAATGTTTCCTTGATATCTCCAATTTTCTTGAAGAAATCTCTACTTTTTCTCATTCTATTGTTTTTCCCTATTTCTTTGCATTGTTCATTTAAGAATGCCTTCTTGCCTCTCCTTGCTATTCTCTGGAACTTTGCTTTCAGTTGCATATATCTTTCCCTTTCTCCCTTGCCTTTTTCTTCTCTTCTTTCCTCAGTTATTTATAAAGCCTTCTCAGACAACCATTTTGCCTTCTTATATTTCATTTTCTGTGGGATGGTTTTGGTCACTGCTTCCTATAAAATGTTATGAACTGCCATCCATAGTTATTCAGGCACTCTATCTACCAGATCTAATCCCTTGAATCCATTTGTCACCTCTACTATATAATCATATATAGTTTTAGGTTGTACCTGAATGGCCTAGTAGTTTTCCCTACTTTCTTCAATTTAAGCCTGAATTCTGTAATTAGGAGCTAATAGTCTGAGTCACAGTCAGCGCCAGGTCTTATTTTTGTTGACTGTATGGAACTTCATCACCTTTGCCTGTGAAGAACATAATCAGTCTGATTTTGATACTAACCATGTGGAGGTGTCCATGTGTAGAGTTGTCTCTTGTGTTGTTGGAAAAGGGTGCTTGCTATGACCAGTATGCGCTCTTGACAAAACTCTATTAGCCTTTGCCCTGCTTCATTCTGTACATCAAGGCCAAAGTTTCATCACTTCAGTTATCTTTTGACTTCCTAGTTTTGCATTTCATTCCCCTATGATGAAAAGGACATCTTTTTTTGTTGTTAGTTCTAGAAGGTCTTGTAGGTCTTCATAGAACCATTCAACTTCAGCTTCTTCAGCATCAGTGTTTGGGGCATAGACTTGGATTACTGTGATGTTGAATGGTTTGCCTTGGAAATGAACAGAGATCGTTCTGTCATTTTTGAGACTGCACCCAAATACTGCATTTGAGCTCTTTTGTTGACTATGAGGGCTAATCCATTTCTTCTAAGGTATTCTTGCCCACAGTAGTAGACACAGTGGTCATCTGAATTAAATTTGCCCATTCCTGTCTATTTTAGTTCACTGACTCCTAAAATGTGGATGTTCACTCTTGTCATCTCCTTCTTGGCTACGTTCAATTTAACTTGATTCATAGACCTAACATTCCCAGTAATCCCAGTAACTATGCAATATTAGCTCTTTATGGCGTCAGACTTTACTTTTTTTTACTAACAAACACATCCGCAGCTGAGTGTCATTTCCACTTTGGCCCAGCTGCTTCATTCTTTCTGGAACTATTAGTAATTTCCCTCCACTCTTCCACAAAAGCATATTGGACACCTTCCAACCTGAGGGGGCAGTACTTATCCTCTGGTGTCATATCTTTTTGCCTTTTTATACTGTTGACAGAATTCTTGCGGCAAGAATATGGAGTGGGTTGCCATTTCCTTCTCCAGTGGACCATGTTTTGTCAGAACTCTTCACTATGACCCATCTGTCTTGGGTGGCCCTGCATGACATGGCTCATATTTTCACTGAGTTATGCAAGCCCCTTTGCCACAACAAGGCTGTGATCCGTGAAGGGGATGAAAAAGAATACTGAAGAATAGGTAAGGAACAAGTATTGAAAGACTCAAAGGAAGAGCATGTTTCAGAAAATGATCTGTTACAGTATACTACTTAAAGTATAGGCAAAACTGCTAGAAAAAAATATAGCTGAAAGTACGATGTTTCGAGAAGCTTATTCATCTTTCATAGACGTGTCTAAAGGCTGAGTGTTAAAGGACAGGCGAGGAATGCTAAGGGCTGCAGTCTCCTTCTGTCCTGATACCTGCATACATTTAGAGCCATGAGAGTGTGGTTCAGAACAGCGCTAGTTTGGGGACTGCTTGTCACCAGTCAGCAGTGAAACAAGCACAGACGTTGTGAGTGTTTCTCTTATCTCATTGTGTACTAATAGCAATTTAGAGGAAAGCTGCTCGTCTTATTGCTGACAGGTTTTCAGATTGTACTTGCGTATGTACCACACTTCAGGTGACACTGCCCTAGGGTGCTGTCCTTACTGCTTCACTGTGATGCTTGAAACTGGCTAACTAGCACCATGCTGCATCTAAAGAGGTACAATGAAATCCTTCCTCAAGAGCAGGCAGCAGTTAAAATGTACCAAGGTGAAATTAACAGGATAAAGTGGAATATAACAGGATATGATAATAAAATTAAAAAGAGAATAGAAGGATATGAAAAAGGAACTGATGAGATAGAGATTGAAACTACATCAACAAAAACCTTAAAATCTAAATTAGAGGGAGTGGAGAGCATAATCAATCTGTATAAAATCCAGTAAGTGATTTAAGAGTTAAATTTGAGCTCTTTTTCTAGGATGTAGGAATAAAGCTCAAAGGAATCTAAAAATTGAAACAGAAGATGACAGACATGCAAACCAAAACCAGAGAACCAAAACAATAAAATTGTTCTCCTGAAAAAAAAAAAAAGAAAAAATCCACAAATAGAATCAAATTATAAATTAAAGGTGTAAGACAAAATAACCTTAATTGAGGTGAAGTGAGGCATGTTTAATGATGAAAGGCTCACTGCCTTCCAGGAGAAAATCAGTGAAAAGGTAAGGTTTCTGGACGAGGAGGATAAAGAAAAATTCATTGACAGTCCAGGCAGCAAAAGCAATAATGGAACAAATCTAAGCTTATTCTTCTTCATAGAAATAAATTTTATATGTGAAAAATTTTGACAGAAAATAAAATAACTATTGGCAAAGAATTTTATGACCAACCAACTTACCTTACTCTTTCACATGCTGCTGGTTAGTCGCTCAGCTGTGTCCAGCACTCTCTAGCCCCATGGACTGTATTCTGCCAGGCTCCTCTGTCCATGGAACTTTCCAGGCAGGAATCCTGGAGCAAGTTGCTATTTCTTATTCCAGGGGATCTTCCTGACCCAGGGATCGAACCCACATCTCCTGTGTCTCCTGCATTGGCAGTCAGCTTCCTTACCACAACTGCCACCTGGGAGCACTCTTTCATATGGGAAAGTACTAAAATGACTTTGAATTAGCATGTTGTGTAAATATAGCCATGCTTATTAGATGTCAGGGCTTCCCCTGTGGTGTAGCCTGGCAGGCTACAGTCTGTGAGGTCACGGTCAGATGCAACTGAGTGACTGAGTATGCATGCATTAGATGCTAGGCCCTATAAGTAAGATGTGTGTGTGTGTGTGTGTGTGTACACACTGGGAAAATGGACTAACCACACACCCTCTTGAACATTTATGTATGAAAATATTCTCTAAGCTACTGATGATGGCATCACTGATTCAATGGACATGAGTCTGAGCAAACTCCAGGAGATAGTGAAGAACAGGGCGGCCTGGCCTGCTGCAGTCCATGGGGTTGCAAAGAGTCTGACACCACTGAGCAACTGAACAATAAAACTACTGAAACATGAAGCAAAGCAAAACTATCAAGTCTGTTAAAGTAAATATATGAAAGTTTTGGGCATAGGAATTGAAGCTGGTGAAAGTAGAAAGCAGATAAGACCAAAATATTGTTAAATATAAATATATATAGTCAAGGTCAAACTCAAAGTCAGTTTCAAATTTTTTTCAGAATTGAAATATGAAATGAACAGTATTATTATGTTATAAATAACTTAGATTTAAAATGCGGGATTTTGTCAACAAAGACCATGAAGTGGTCATGGTCTTTGTTGAAGTGATGAAAGAATGGCAGAAAATTAGAGAATTAAAAAGATATTAGAAAATACAAATGATATTTTCTCATTCCTAACTGAGATAAAAATAACTAGTGGTTACAAAATCATTTTGATAATCTTAATTTTTATAAGTATTAATTTATAGAATTAATAAAAGAAAACTTCAGAATAATACAGTATAAGATTATATAGTTCATACATGTATGTTACATTATGTACGTATGGTACGTTATGTACATAGATATTTATAACAAGAAAATTATCCAGTCGATCCTAAAGGAAATCAGTCCTGAATATTGATTGGAAGGACTGATACTGAAGCTGAAACTCCAATCCTTTGGCCACCTGATGCGAAGAGCTGACTCATTTGAAAAGACCCTGGTGCTGGGAAAGATTCAAGGCAGGAGGAGAAAGGGACAACAGAGGATGAGATGGTTGGATGGCATCACCGACTCAGTGGACATGAGTTTGAGTAAACTCCGGGAGTTGGTGATGAACAGGGAGGCCTGGCGTGCTGCAGTCCATGGGGTTGCAAAGAGTTGGACATGACTGGGCAACTGAACTGAACTGACCAAGAAAATTGTGGATCGTATATGCTAGTTTTAACCGAAAGCATCCATGGGCAGATTTTCTTTGTAAAAAGACAGAATGTCAAGCTAACTTTTATGAAGCTAATTATTTGTTTCTTCATAGGGAATGTATGTAGCACATCTTTTAAATTGTAAAAGCAAAATTATAAGCAGTGGTTCGGTTCAGTTCAGTTCAGTCGCTCAGCTGTGTCCGACTCTTTGCGACCCCATGAAATCGCAGCACGCCAGGCCTCCCTGTCTATCACCAACTCCCGGTAGATGTTATTAAATGAGAAAAAAACAAGGAAAATCATTACATGTTACAAATAATTGTTTTTGACACACAGAAAAGATATCTCATGAACCTTTTCTAACCAGGTACTTACTATCATATTGAGCTAGATAAGGCAAAGACAGAAATAGAAATAAATTGAATGCATACGCACTGAAATCTTTTCTTCTTGGCCCAAACCTAGAGAAATGAAATAAAGTTCAGTTCAGTTCAGTCGCTCAGTCGTGTCCGACTCTTTGCAGCCCCATGAATTGCAGCACGCCAGGCCTCCCTGTCCATCACAAACTCCCAGAGTCTACTCAAACTCATGCCCATCAAGTCAGTGATGCCATCCAGCCATCTCATCTTCTGTCGCCCCCTTCTCCTCCTGCCCCAAATCCCTCCCAGCATCAGGGTCTTTTCAAATGAGTCAGCTCTTCGCATCAGGTAGCCAAAGTATTGGAGTTTCAGCTTCAGCATCAGTCCTTCCAATGAACACCCAGGACTTATCTCCTTCAGAATGGACTGGTTGGATCTCCTTGCAGTCCAAGGGACTCTCAAGAGTCTTCTCCAACACTACAGTTCAAAAGCATCAATTTTTCGGTGCTCAGCTTTCTTCACAGTCCAACTCTCACATCTATACATGACCACTGGAAAAACCATAGCCTTGACTAGACGGACCTTTGTTGGCAAAGTAATGTCTCTGCTTTTTAATATGCTATCTAGGTTGGTCATCACTTTCCTTCCAAGGAGTAAGCGTCTTTTAATTTCATGGCTGCAATCACCATCTGCAGTGATTTTGGAGCCCCCCCAAAATAAAGTCTGACACTGTTTCCACTGTCTCCCCATCTATTTCCCATGAGGTGATGGGACCAGATGCCATGATCTTAGTTTTCTGAATATTGAGCTTTATGCCAACTTTTTCACTCTCCTCTTTCACTTTCATCAAGAGGCTCTTTAGTTCCTCTTCACTTTCTGCCATAAGGGTGGTGTCATCTGCATATCTGAGGTTATTGATATTTCTCCCGGCAATCTTAATTCCAGTTTGTGCTTCTTCCAGCCTAGCATTTCTCATGATGTACTCTGCATATAAGTTAAATAAGCAGGGTGACAATATACAGCCTTGACGTACTCCTTTTCCTATTTGAAACCAGTCTGTTTTTCCTTTAAAGGTTGTACTAATACAATTATATTTCAAAATGAGGAAAAGAAAAATTAACAGTCCACAGGTCAGTCTGTAGAAGAAAGCAAGAGAGTGGAGGTGCCAGCACTAAGTTAAGACTGCTTTCTCAGTGAGCCCCAGCTCACAAAGCCACAGCCTACGGACAGCACTTAAACTTGTGGCCCAGGGATGAAGGTTCCATTGCAGAGGATGCACCCACAACTGCAAACCACCAAACAGATGAGACGCAACTGCACTTCAACAGGGAACGGCAAACCTAACAAGTAGAAATACTCTCATCTTAAGAAGCAGAGTTAGTAAACCAAAAAGAAAAGAAATTTAAATAAACAAGATCTTTTAAAAGCTATAAGGAGAAATCTTGAGATAAGAACAGGGCTTTTAAACAGGGGGCAGATGGAGAGACACCTGGGAGGAAGTGTGTGTGTGTATGTTGATGTGTGTTTGTGTATACACAAAATAAACATTATCTGGCATAGTAAAGAATGTGCTGGATAGAACGGAAGCACAAGCTAACAAACTGAGATAAAAGCAAAATTTTATAAAGTAGAAGAAATTCACAAATACCAAAAGTAGTTGATTAACAAAATCAAAAGCCACTTCTTTGAAAAGTGCTGTAAAATAAACAGTACTCCAGGGAAAAATCAAAGAAAGAAAATACAAATGCACAGAATCTGAAATGAAAATAAAGGCTTAAACAAAAATGCTTAAATTATTTTTAATTATGAAAATTTTATGGACAACTTAGTACTAAGGAATTTGAAACTTAAATAAGTAGAGTGTTTTAAGGAAAATATAAATTGTCAAAATAAGCTTAATAAAATAGGTGAACAAACAAAAAAAGTATGAGAGATAGAAGCCAAATATTTTTTTCTAAGAAAAGGCACCAGACCCAGATAATGTTGTGGGTGGGTTCCAGCAAACCTTCAAGGAACAGATAATTCCCATCTTATGTAAACTGTTCCAAAAAATATTAAAAGGTAGGAAACCATCCAACATATTTCGTAAGGCTAGCTTAACAGTGATATCAAAACCAGGCTATGCTCATAAGTGTGATTTGGTGTATACTTTTTGTTGTTTTTGTGTTCATTCATAGGTAGTTTATAGTTTTTTTTTTTTTTGCTAATATGAATGGAAACCTTTGTCCTATTACTTGTCATAATTGGTTATCACTGCTTCAAATAAAATTCCATTTAAAATAATTCTGAAATCAGCACAACCTAGTGGAGTTCGGTGAGAAGGGACTTTGTCCTTGAAGGGGCTTATTTAATTTCATGTGTGATTTCAAGAATTCTCTCTTAACTTCAGGTTTATAGTAATTTACATATAGTGCAGACATACTCAGATTTATGAATATCTTATTTGGAAAGGAAAAAGAGGATGAGAAGACAGCCTCTAAGGTCCAAACCATCATACGTCAAAATTCCCTTTCATCTTCCTACATTTTACAGATACCTCTGTATATAAGCTATTGAGAACTATACAGATGTTAGTCATTACAAGAATAGTTACGCCACTATGACAGGGTTGGGAAACATTTCTCTCTCTAATCTCAGGGAAATGTTTTCTCATTATAGTTCCTTCTGTTTACTAATGTTTTCTGGGGGCGTTGCTGGAAAGACAGCAAATATTCAAGTTGTCACATTTGCTGCTTCTGAGTTAGTGGGAGATTGAAGTGGCTGTAGCCGGGGGCACACACATTCTCTGACCTCCCACCACTTTTGTTGCCATTTATTGGCATCCACTTTCCTATAAGAGGTTCCCAGATGTCTCAGTGGTAAAGATGCCGCTTGCCCATGCAGGAGATGCAGGTTTGATCCCTGGGTCAGGAAGATCCCTTGGAGAAGGAAATGGCAACCCACTCCAGTATTCTTGCCTGGGAAGTCCCATGGACAGAGGAGCCTGGCAGGCTACAGTCCATGGGGCTGCAAAAAAAGTTGGACGCGACTTGGTGACTGAACAGCCAAACTTTCCTATAGACTCAGTGCTATAAGTGGTGACGGAGACTGCATATACTTGTAAAGTAATCAAAAGAGTATGTAGCACCACTCCTAGTTCAAATCAACTCTTGATTCCACTGTTCTAATTGTGTGACTTCAGGCAGGTTAGTTCACTTTCCAGTACCTCAAGCTTCCCATTTGTGAGATGAGATTATTAGAACTTTTCACTCCAAGGTTGTAAAGGAGAGTGTGTTAAATAGCATACATGAAACTAACTACTTGGCACAACTCCTGTTATTTTACAACCGATATTCTATGTATGTTGGTTCCCTTATACTTGATTTTTAGGCAAACTTGAACCCATATCACTTGATCATAGTGTCCTTTTGAAAATTTTGCTTTAAATTTCAGAAAACCCATTGGCAAGTGAATTTTAGAATCTTAAATAACCAGGAGTTGCCTGTAAAGTACTTAGGACCATGGCACTTAAGAATTATAAAAAAAAAATTAAATGTAGTTACTAACCTTCCTGTTCTTTGATTAGGAGCCAAGGCTCCATTTTTTGGCTGTTTACATAGTACTATGGTAAGTTGCTTTGGTCATGTCCAACTCTTTGTAACCCTGTGGACTGTTGCCTACCAGACTGCCCTGTCCATGGGCCTCTCCAGGCAAGAATATTGAAGATTGCCATGCCATCCTCTGGGGAATCTTCCTGACCCAGGGATTGAACCTGCATCTCTTACATCTCCTGCATTGGCAGGCAAATTCTTTACTACTAGTGCCGCCTGGGAAGCCTATTTACAAAGTAGAGATTCAGATATTTAATGAATGAAAGTGACTGATTTATGTGTGTCTGCTTATTAATAAAAATAATTAACACGATTCAGCACTTCCTAGTATACAAAGCTCATTCGCTATCATGATTTTATTTGTTCACCAAAGCCCAGGGAATAAAGTAAAAAAAAAAAGGTGCTACCATTCCTATTTTACAGTTGAGGAAACTAAGAGTCAGAAATTTTCAGTGGTTATCTTAAAGCCACAGAGCTTAGAACACTGATTTGCTGACTGTTTTTTGCAAAATCTTGTTATTTTTCTCCTGGTGTCTCGTGCTTTGGGAAAGTGTGTGGAGTAAGCAGAGTAAGGATAAGAAGGTCATTTGAGAGTAATTTGGCAGTATCCTGTGAGATTGAAGATGTGCAAACTCCATGACCCAGCAACTCTGTTTCTAGGTATTTACCCTCAGGAATCTAGCTACAGGTGCATTGGGACACATGAACAAGAATGTTTATTGCAGCATTGTTTGGTAACAGCAACGTTTGGAAGCAACTTCATTTCCATCTGTAAGAGAATGAATAAATAAACTATAGCCTATTCATAAGATGAAATGTTATCCAACAGTTAAAATACTTGGTTAGTGCACAGATATGTGATATTGAGTGGAAAAGGAAATTTTACAATGATACATGTAGCATGGTAATATTAGTATAACATTTTAAAAAGTGAAATACTAGATAATTTATCTAGATATCAGATACTATTTATCTAGATAAATGTTTATGCTGGATACTATTGGTCTAACTTTTATAGGTAATATGTCAGTTTTGAGGGGCACTTTGTCTTCAATCTGGAAAGGGTCTCCCTTCATCTCCTTTTGGTTTCATCAGACTGTCTTCTGTTCCCCACTCCTTTTATCGCTAAGCGCCCTTTCTTTGTGAAGTCAGGACGTTCTGTCTTTATTCTCCTCTTCAGCGAAGTGGCTATTAAGAAGACAGATTCTTCTGAATGGCCTGCAGAGTCATCAAATACAGATAGGCTCTGTCAAGACCCAGCAAGGTTCATTTGATGTGTACACTTTCCAAAGTCCTTTAAACAATTCTACTTATTTTTCAGAAGAATTTGCAGTTTTGGGCAATATCTGTGTCTGGTCTTAGCATTAAAAGCATGAACATGTCAGCGTTCATGCCTTATACCAGCATGAAGATCTGACTGGCTTAAGTCTTCCTAAGAGTATCTTAAGCCATGGTTTCTAATATCCACAGTGGCTTGCCTATCCCTAGGAATTTCTCCAAGAGCCACTTCAGAGGGTGTCATTCATGTCACATAAATGCTGTAGTCTCGTTTTTTCCCCTCTAACTCATCACATCCTATAAATCAGTTGTTTGAAGATGGGATTTCTGTGATTTCAATGAACTTGTTTCATTTTACTGAAGGTGTACGGATTTCTGATACAATGCTTGTTTTAGCCTTGGATGTAATCTTTAACCTGGGCTTTGAGCTATAGCCTGCAAACTGGGAATTAAGGGTTCTATTCCAGGTCCTGTCTCTGACCTCGGGTAAATTCAGATCTCCTGGAGGGCAAGTTGTCCAGACAGAGAACATTTAGCTATGGTTTACCTTGGATTTGAAATGTTTCCCCCAGTGATTTATGTTCCTGACATGGTCTCATTTTATATAACCCCAAATAAAGCCTCGTTTGTTTCCCTTGGCCTCTGGAATCGCCAGAGCTGCTTACTCCATATATTCAAATTTTGCAAAATTCCCCTTATATATACCAAAGCCAGATCTGCTTTGTCGATTAGCTTGGTAATTTTCTGGGACTCTTTTGGGATTTCAGAACTTGTGTTCTCACAGTAAAATGTGCCAAAACTGACAGATAGAAAATATTAATCAATTTCTTAGAGCAGAGAAGGCTCCTGTACTCACTTCTTAGAAGTTGAGCTAGAAGTTGAGCTTTGAGCTCTAGGTCTTTCTGTAATGATCTAAGAATATGTCTTGACCTATAAAATATTAGGGCTCAGAGCTACAGTGACCCCATCCAAGGATACATAATTACCCTTGAAGTGCCAACTTTTTAGTTACAAAAGATATTGTTAAACCCTTTGTTTTTTCAGATTGATTTGTCTGGTTGCACCATATTGTAACCAATATGTCGGTTCATGTCATAAACAAACATGTTTTGTATGTGCACCGGTCAATTCACATGTAATTTTCATCAAGCCCATTCCGTTACCCATACTTTGTTATAGAGGAGACAAACAGAGGGCAGAATCCCAATCTGTGTTTTCTAGGAACTTCCAGTATGTTTGGAGAAGCTTAACCACAGAAGACATTTAGAAGGTCAGTTAATATTATTTAGTATTGAGATTTGATATGAAGAGAATTGTGGAGCTGCCAGTCACCTGAGGGTCCAATCTGAGTGTCCCTTTAGTCTTTGGGTGACAAAAAAATAGTGCTATACTTTGGTATAATCCATTAACAAGCTTTAAAAGAATTTTAACAGCATTGTCTGGGTGTGTGTGTGTGTGTGTGTGTGTGTGCGTGCGTGCGTGTGCTCAGTCGTGCCTGACTCTTTGCAACCCATGGACTATAAGCCTGCCTGGGTCCTCTGTCCATGGGATTTCCCAGGCAAGAATACTGGAGTGGGTTGCCATTTCCTTCTCTAAGGGATCTTTCTGACCCAGGGATCGAACCAGTATCTCTTACGTCTCCTGAATTAGCAGGCGAATTCTTTACCACTGGCACCAACTGGGAAGCCCACTGTGTGTCCATATCTGTGCATGGATGAATATACTTCTGGGGAAGCTAAGTATGGAAGAGATGCCAGAAAACTAGGTAATTTGGACTGTCATGGTACCTTACCGGTACCTGAGTGACTGTCCATAGATGATGTATGTTTCTCAGTGCTTTGAAATTTTACTAAAATGTTGGAATATTTTAGTGATCCAAGACACAGAAAAGAAGGGGAAAAATGGTTAACATATTGGCTTTAATCATTAATTTCAGAGCTGTTGTCACTCAGTTGGATTATCTGTTCTCTGAAAATTCAAATCCATTTGTGCCTTCTTGGCTTCTTCTAGAGAAATGCTTCTAAGATCGTTAACACACTGTGACCGATTCCATCGTGGCCTCCTTCAAAGACTCCATCCTTGTTCGATTTTGGATGACTTTCTTCTCTAGGCCCAAGTGACCAAACTCATTATTGCTGTTCTGGCAGATGCATTGCTCACATTCTTCCAGATTAAATAGGATTTAACTGTGATCATTTAGGTAGTCTGATTTGAATTTGAAGGAGCTTGTTTCTACTTCATGGAGGTGGGGAGATCTGCACATTGTCAAGAATGACAGTAAAAAGCATTTCATATCACCCTTTGCTTTACTGTTGGTTTCTCTGAATCTTTTTTAAAAATGTGTCTTGGGTTTTGTTGAAGAGGCCCATCTCTCTCCTCCAATGTCAATCTTTTTTTTTTTCCTCAAAGCATTATTTCTTAGAAAATTGTAATTCAGAATGGTGTCTATATAGTCTGCTGAAGTGGAGCATTTCAGATAATTCAAATAATAAATGCTATTTTCCTCAAATATTTTAGGTGAATATGCTCAAAAAATGTTGGCTGTAATCATCTGGAACTCCACAAACTCCACAGAGAGCTCCACAAATTCTCCACATTATTTTGCATAAACACAAGGTGTGTTTATTTATTGTTAAGAGTTATTAACCATGAAAACCCTGCATTGGAGTTTTAATTCACTTTTATTCTAATTTCCTGTAGAAGGAGAATTTAGCAAAACTTTCTGTGTCCCTTCTTTACCCTGTTATGTTCTCAGAAGCAGCTGCTGTTGCCTTGGCCACAGAACAGCATTTATTTGCTGATTTTGGGACATTTATGTGCAAAGTTGGCTGAGCTGTGGGGCTGCTGAACTTCTTGGAATACAAGGCTACAAGTCACGGGTCATAGGTCTGTGAGGCACCTGTAAGCATAATACCCTTTTTGGTCTGTAACCTCACACCCCTGACTCTCTACTGACTATAGCCTAAACCCAGAGGAGGCTCTGGTGCTTTTACCTGAGATGCAGAGACTAAAGTCCGGCCTTCACACACCTTCCATGAAGCCAAGGTTTTCTACTGGGCTTCCTCAAAGATCCCAAGACTCACTACTTAACACATGAATATTTGTCTGACCAACTTTTTTTGCTTAACTGGGAAAAGAGGGAGGCAGTCCAAGTCAAGTGGACATTTCTGGAATCATGCAGTCTTGAGAGTTTTGACCCAAATTCAGTTGACTTCCAGAGACTTACTGCTGGCCTCATAAGTCCAGAGTAAATGGTTTTCTACACCCCCTGCCCTAGGCAACTGCCATGGTTCAACTGCCCTGAGAACCTTGCTAAAGAACAGGAGAACTCTAATAATGACGTAGTGGGCAGTGCCACTTCTGATTTCTCTGTTTGTTTGGAAGCCTGCAGAAGCTTGTGATCTGGTGGCCTAGTCCCTGCCTACCACCTCCATCGTATCTCTTATTACCCCTTACACTGTGTCTTATATTCCAGCAGTTCCAAGCCATGTAAAGTCCACATCCTCCCCAAAGAGAGCCATGCTGTTTATTACCTGTCTATTTTTAAGTTTCTTTGAAACGCCCTCTTCCCAGTAAATGCTCATCACCCCCCTCCTGCACCCTACCCCTTTGTTCCTTTATTGTTAAGATCCTACACTGGTATCATTTCCTTCCTGAGCCTGGTCAATCCAGTTAGAGGGTGTGCACACACCACGTTGTTTCAGAACTGTACCAATTTGTGTCTGTCTCTCCCATTAGATTGTAGCTTCTTTAGATGAGATACCAAGACACTTTTATCTTTATTTTTCTGATGCCTGACTCATAGACTACAGCAAAGTAGGCCTTCAAAATAAATGCTGAATAAATTAAATGAATCCATAAGGGTTTCTGGATGGGTAGGAGATTATGATTTTTTTGTCAAGAGTTTTATTCAAAGGCAGACAGAATAAACAATGTCACAATAATAATAGTTATAGTCTATCTGAACAGCTATTATCAGACAAGTATTTTCAATATATGGAACCCCTGCAGTAATAATCTGAAGTAGATACTGTGATTATCCCTATTAAAATATGAGAGTAATTATGATAATGATAAATACTGCATATAGCAAAAATCAAGAATTTAAAATTAAGAAATTTAAGAGATCCACACAAGAAAGAAGTATCTTTTTAAAGGCCACACATAGATATACATGTGGAACCTAGGATTGCTATCCAGTGCCATTTGTAATACACTTAATAAATGACATCCTATTATTTGGAGATAAATGTAGAAGCTGGCCATGCTGGAGACCAACTGAAATTCCCCCAAATGCCATTAAATTGAATTACTCTACCAGGAAAACCCTGACAGCACTAGAATCAAGAAATACTCCATTCAGTTTGGGGCTGGCAGAATCTGTGTACACACATACTCTAAGGCAGGAACAGCTTGTTAATCTGGCATTTAACTACCAGAAATTTCTATTAACCATCATTACTGGGAAGAGTTATTGATACATAATGATGGCCCTAGGGTATTGCTTAGTCATGAAGTACCTTCTGATTCATCAAAGAAAACTGAAGTTATGTTCAGCTGAAGTTTAGTATTAAGTCTGTTTTATTGTCTTCAATTTTTTTAGGTGTTAGTAATCACTGAATAACATAGATACATTGATCTCTCTTAAATATTTTATTAATAGTAACCAGAACCTTCCCCTAAAGAGAAAGTTTGTTATTATTTCACATCTGTTTATTTTACTTTAAGAGATATGTAAATGTTTGTGTAATTTCAGAAATGCATATTTGTGAGAAAATACCAATTCATAGTAGCTTTTGGTTATTACAAAATTTTCAACTACTGGGAATAATTTGCTTATTTAATAGATATTTGCCAGGCATGTGGGCAGGAGCTGTATTGAGTACTGGAGTTGCAGATGTGATTAAAATGGGTATAGTCCCTGTCCTCCTATAATAAGGAAATCCATGAAAGTTTTTGATGTTAAGGTAGGAATTGTGATTTTAAAAGATGAATGCTATCATTAGTAAGATTAAGAGTCCCAGGTTGAATTAAATAAGTACTACAATTGAACTATAAGCACATTTCTGAGTATAGAAAAGAAGTGATCAGAATTGGGAACTGAGAAATAAGACAGTGTGGTGATCTCTTGGGGATGGACAGATAAGCAGGAGGCATATGGTCCTGTAATGGGAAACATTCTTTGGTCAGATTGTTGGAGCCCATGGAGTTTGGACTTTATCCTGTAGAATAAATGGAAAATAGACTTTGGTCTGCATGCAAATTCATTGGTAGTGTCTACTTAAAGCACTCTTTGGGGAGCTTTATGAGGTCCCCTCTGCATTTCATAAAAAGTGCTAAGAATGAATTTTGAGGTCCACTGATGATATTGGAGGAGGAATGACTACTCCAGTGCAATGAATGCATTTGTCATCCTGTCTATAGAAAATGGAAAATCAACAATCAATCATTCCATATTTATGGGTCATCTTGCATCACTTGGGTAAAGTATTGCACCGAATCAGACTCAGCACCTTGAGAAGGAAAGAATTCTAAACATCTAGGGCCTAAGTACCTAATGTATTGGACATTGCTCTTAACAATGTAGCTGCAAAGAAGCATATCCATGGTATAGTCAGTTTTCAGTACAGGCTCAAGGAGATATGAAATCCTGACTTTTCTTCATGTACCAGACTTTGATATATGGAAATGTGCTATTTTCTTACAGTACAATTCATAGGCAAGGATGGAGAACTAGAGAGAGTGCTTGCATCTTTCCCTAAATGTCTGATGACAAGACACAATCAGAGCATAGGGGGAAGAGGTTAGCACCCTGAAACCATCATCCAAGCAGACCCTCAGTACGTGCTAACCAGCCAAATGCACATGAAGCAGTGTGGGCGGTGAATTAAAGTTTTAGGTCCCCAGTGCCCTTCTCACTAAGAATCTCCAAACCAAGGGTCCACTGCTTGAATTGGCTCTAGCTGTGGATTGGCAGTCCTCTTAGACTGCTGCAGTGCTGGGATTTATTTGCTTTAAAGTTTCCTCCAAAACATCTTTAATAGGCAGATGTAAACCTATATGTTCTCCTTCCAACAAGTCTTGGATCCCTGTGTTCCTTGATGCTTGTACTATTTTCCCAGGGTGTCTTTAGCAACCTAATCTTTACTTTGCTGAAGGAGAAGGGCCTTTGGCTTGTATGTTTTCCCACCACCCTGTCAGTTATGACGTCTGTTTTCTTGAAAAGGCTCGCTTCAGCTTGTTTATTTATGATGGGCCTTGTGGTCAGCTGCAAACTTAGTTCGCAGTTTTTGGGTAACATTTATTGTTTTCAATCTGATTAAAGAAAAATACATGCCAGTGGTCGAAAAACTGAATACTACAGGGAAGTGTAAAAATGAAAATTCAAATCACTTATAATTCCATCACTCAGAGTTAATCACTGTTGACATTTTGGAATATTTTCTCTCAGGCCTTTTTCTTTTTTAATGCATGTATGTGGTAAGCATGTCTCTGAGTCAAAACAAAAATTTAATGGCTATATAATTTCGGTCAATTCTGATTTTTTTAACAATTTTAACTAACATAGGCACCTACATTTTTGTCCATATTTCTCATTATTTATTTGGGAGTAGATTCCTGTAAAATAGTTTCTGTTATATGAATATATTTGATAGCTATTGAAACAAATATACTGATTTAAATCTCCACAAGCATGATAATACTAGTGTTATTTCACTATAACCTTGCTACCATTGAATATTATTAATTTCAGTTTGATAATTTAGTAGACAAAAAATGGTATATTCTAATTTATATCCCATTGCTAACTGGTGAGTTTTATAACCTTTGATAGAAAAGTGATTCCTGAAGACTTGGTCTTTATTTTTTTGCACTTACCATTATTTATGTTCTATTGATGTTGAGTTCCTGTCTTTTCTAAGTGAACCTCTGTGTCCTTTTTTGATCCATAAGACATGTTAACCCTCTGTACTACATATTTTCTTTTTACTCAACAGTCATGCACTCAAGATATTTATTGACATCTATCATATTTCAGGCTTCTGAATCTAGAGATAAATACATGAAAATTGAAAATCCTTGACCTCCAGAATCTCAAAATATAGAGACAACACACAGATAACAAGAGAAATAAAAAACAGTGTTTTGATGCTATTCAGTCAATAAATATTTATTGATTGCCAGCTACATTTCATTGATTAGGCTAGGCATTAAAGATACCCCAAAATGAGTAAGTTAGACATAGTTCTTTTCTTTGCAAATATTGCTGGCTATACAGAATAGTATAAAGATTAATTATAACACAGTGGGGTAAGTTGAAGGCAGCTTAAAATATTGGCTAAGAACATGGCTCTGAGGCAGACTGTCTGGGTCAAATCCTGGCTCAACCACTAATTAGCCATACTCTGTGATTATGGGCAGGTAAATTAGCCATTCTGTTCTTCAGTTTCCTCCTTGGGGAGAGAGAGGCAATAACTGAGTTGTTCATAGACTTTTGCAAAACATTTAGAACAAGACCTAGTATGTAGTGAGTGCTCAGTACCCGTTTTATTTTGTTTTAAGAGCTAAGATGTGGAAAGCACAGTTTGTTATTGAAATGTGTAGTAAGGGGCTCTTAATATAGACTTATAAAGTGTTGAGAGCTACTTTTGGAGGAAGAAACCCCAAAAAGCTGAAAAGTGAGTAGATGGTATGGCCTATTTGGGAGGGTGTAATGGAGTGTGAACATGTGTGAGGGCATAGTTTTCACAAAGAGGGAACCACATGTGCAAAATCCCAGAAGAAGGTGAAGGGCTTTTGAAGAACTAAATGAAGTTCAGTGTGGATTGTAGAGTATGAGTATCTTTGTATTGCTGTGTAACAAACCCACCCCAAAATTCAGTGCCTTTAAAATACAAAGGTTAAGAGAACAATAGGTCAAATAACAGTGAAATTTTCATCAGAAAACAGAGTGACTAGAAGAGAATGGAACAATATCTTTGCAGTGCTGAAAGAAAAGAACTATCAACCCAGGATTCAATATCCAGCAAAAATATCCTTCCAGAATGAAAATAAAACCTTCTCAGATGAAAGAAAATTGAGAGAATTTGTCACCAGCTGACCTACCCTAAAATAAGTGCTAAAGTAAATTCTTCAAGCTGAAGAAAAATTATACCAGAAACTTGAAACTTCAAGAATAAAGAGCAACAGAAATAGCAAATAGCTCAGTAAATATAATAGACTTTTCCCCTCATCTTAAAATTATTTAAAAATGTGTATGACTATTGAAAGGAAAATGTATAACATCGTCTGATGAGATTTTCAATATATATAGATGTATATACATACAGTCAGATGTAACACGTATGACTATATATCTCAAAGAGGAGACTAATGGGATCTACTTGGTTGTAAGGCTTGTTTTACTTGAAGTGGTGAAATATTAACTCTAAGCATACTGTGTTGGGCTTCCCAGGTGGTGTTAGAGGTTAAAAAACCCCCCTACCAATGATCCCTGGGTTTGGAAGATCCCCTGGAGAAGGGCATGGCAACCCACTCCAGTATTCTTGCCTAGAGAATCCCATGGACAGAGGAGCCTGGTGGGTTACAGTCCGTGGGGTCTTAAAGAGTCAGACACTACTGAAGTGACTTAGCATGCATGCATACTGAAAAGTTATGCATGAATATTGTGATCTCTATAGAACAATCACTGAAAGATAATAATATCACACAAAGACATATATCCAGGAAACCAGTAGAGAAATTAAAATAAGATAATAAATATTCAGATTTTAAAAGGCAGGAAAGAGGGAACAGAAGAACAGAAAAACTAGAGGGGACTCACAGAAAACAGATAATGGGAAAGGTAAATCTGACCATATCCATGATTGCATTAAATCTAAATCAATCAAAGAGTAGAGGCAGATTTAAAAATAAAGTTGCAACTATATGCTTCATACACAGAATTCACTCTAAATATAGTTATATAGATTGATTAAAAGTAAAAGGACAGAGAATATATATTATGCAAAACTGATAAAAAGAGAGCTAAAGTGACTGTATTAAGTAGACAGTTTACTTTAGAATAAAGAAAATTACTAGAAGTAAAGAGAAACCTTACATAATGGAAAAGGTCAGTTCACCAAAAAGATATTACAGTACTAAATGTGCATGCACCAAGTAACAGAGCTCTAAGATGCATAAAGTAAAAGTTGATAGAACTAAAAGGAGAAATAGAAAAATGCACATTCTCTTTATCAGTAATAGATAAAACAATTGGAAAGACAGTCAGCAAGACTAGAGTAGACTTGAACAACACTATCAAATAACTTGGTTGGCATTAATAGAACAGCCTACCCAGCAAGTATGGAAAACACATTGTTTTCAAGTGCACGTGAAACAGTCACCAAAAGAATATATTCTGGGTCATAGGAAGAATGAAAACAATAAATTAACACATTTAAAAGAATTGTAATCATCCAGAGTACATACTGTCACCATAAACAATTAAACTAGAAAATCAGCTACATAAAGATACCTAGAAAATTCATAAATATTTTGAAAATCAAAACACACTTCTAAATAACCTGTACATTGAAGAAGAAGCCTTAGGGGAAATTAGAAAACATTTTTGAGCTGAGTAAAAGTGAAAATATGACAAAATTTATGGAATACTGCTAAAGCTAGTGCTTTTAGGGGAATTTTTAGTATTAAATAGGCTTCCCTGGAGTCTCAGATGGTAAAGAATCTGCCTGCAATTCAGGAGACCTGGGTTTAATCTTTGGGTCAGGAAAATCCTCTGGAGAAGGGAACACTACCCACTCCAGTGTTCTTGCCTGGAGAATTCCAGACAGAGGAGCCTGGTGGGCTGCAGTCCACGGAGTCACAAAGAGTCAGACATGGCTGAGCAACTAACACACGCACACATAGTATTAAATGCTTATATTAGAAAAATACCACTTTTCAGTAATCTAGGATAATACATTAAGAAATTAAAATTGAAGGGCAAACTAAAAGAAAAATTAAGCAAATTATAAAGAGCAGAAATTAATAAATTGGAAAAAATAGAAAAAAATAAATGAGATAAAATTTTTTTTCTTTAAATAGTTGATAAATCTGGTAAACCTATAACTGGAATGGCCAAGAAAGTTAAAAAATTAAAAATTAAAAAAAAAAGAAGCACAAATTACCCACATCAGGAATAAAGGAGGGCATCACTACAGACCCTACAGGTGTTAAGAAGAATCAGGATGCTATGCCTTTAACTTTGACAACTTAGATAAAATGGACCAAGGGCCTGGTGCACTGGGAAGACCCAGAGGAATCGGGTGGAGAGGGAGGTGTGAGGGGGGATCGGGATGGGGAATACGTGTAACTCTATGGCTGATTCATATCAATGTATGACAAAACCCACTGAAATGTTGTGAAGTAATTAGCCTCCAACTAATAAAAAAAAAAAAAGCAAAAACTGCTGAAACTCATACAAGAACAAATATAAAATATGAATAATTCTAAATCTGTTTTTAAAAATTGAATTTGTTATTAAAAGTCTTCCAGCAAAGAAACCTCCAGGCCAGATGGTTTCACTAGCAGATTTGACCAGACTTCTCAGGAGGCGATAGTACCAATTTGATACAAACTTTTCTAGAAAATTGAAGATAATGCAACACTTGTCAACTCATTTTATGTGGCCATTATTACTCTTATACCAAGATTAGACAAGCACAACAAAAGAACTATAGATCAACATCCCTTGAACAAAGATACAAAAAGCCTCAATAAGACATTAACACCAAATCTAGCTCGCTCGCTCGCTCTCTCCCTCTCTCTCTCTCTCTCTATATATATATATATATATATATTTCTGTACAAGCTGTTTCTTGGGTGAAAAAACTCTGAATTCTACTGTTTCCCAATTTCCATGAGATAAGTGTGCTCCAACCTTGGTGAATTTAATTCCAAGTGATCCACATGACTCTACTAATTACAGAGTTGGGAAGAGGTGCACAATCAGCTCTCATGAGTGAGTGGCACTGAATCAGTTCTTCATAATTCATGTTTCAGAATTTGGCCTTTATCATAAGGAAAATGGGAGTGTTTGAAGTTTTTAAGCTGAAACAGTTTTGTGCCTTAGAATGCTCCCTCTTGCTTTAGACCAGAGAATGGATTGGAGGTAGGCCAGAATGAGCACCCATGAGCTGCTTATTGATATTACTAAGAAAAGTTGGTGATCTAAACCTGGGTTGTGGCCTCTGGGATGGAGAAGGTGAACATTTTTGAAATGTTTTTAATATGTAAACTTGCTGAGGGGTCAAATTGGCTGTCGGGTGTAAGACAAAAGCAGAGAAGTCACTCATTCTGTCTAGGAAGGCCTTTATTGATTGTTTGTTTGTTTGTTTGACAAGTAGGGGCATGCACAATTGCTCTTTATGGACCAATTTTTCTTTTTTCTGGAATTCCTCAGTTCTATGACAATGAGTAGTTATTAGTCTAGGGAACAACACTAGTAGTTTTAAAAGTTTCACTCAAAGTGAACTATCAGACCCTTATGCTTTTTAAATTAGTTGCATCTCTAAAGTTCATTATTGAATGCCTTCTTGTGCCATGCACTGTTCTAGGTACTTGGAATATGTTGTTGAATGAAAATATACCCCTATCTTTGTGGAACTTTAGCTACAGGTTGAGGGGAAGGCAGGAAAGGGCATTAAAAATAATATAAAAGCAAGTTATATATTAATAGTATGACAGAAAGTGAAGAGTATTTCATAAAATTTTTTAAAAATGTGGAGTAGGGTAACAGGAGTTCAGGAATGATGGTAAGACAGAATTTTATAATTAAGTATGGTGGTTATGGGAGGATGCATTTAAGAAGTAACATTTGAACAGTCTTGAGATGGGAAAGCTACCAGCAGTGACTTCTTTCCTGTCATTGGAAACAAATATATTCTCTCCCCGTATTTCTCTCCCCAACCACATTTCTGGTCACTGCATGAAGTCAAATTTCTTTCCTCAGTCTCCCAGTTTTCCCTGACCTACTTGGGGAAGCGGGCATGAGGCACCTTTCCATGTTTGTGGTGCTCTGAGCCTCTCTTGACTAAGGCACTTGCCCCCAGGAGGTTATAAGTACCTCTTTCCTTGGTTGTTTTTCCCACTGGACTGAGAACTCCTAAAAGATTTTGCTGATTCCGCTTGCTTTTGTATTCCAGTGCCTGTAGCATGTCTGGCATAAAGGAGGTACCCTTTGTTGTTGTTCAGTTGCTAAGTTGTGTCGACTCTTTGCAACCCCATGGACTGCAGCACACTAGGTTACCTTGTCCTTCACTATCTCCTGGAGTCTGCTCAAATTCATGTCCACTGAATTGATGATGTTATCTAACCATCTCATCCTCTGCCGCCCTTCTCCTTTTGCCTTCAGTCTTTCATCAGGGTCTTTTGCAAGGAGTTAGCTCTTTGCATCAGGTGGCCAAAGTATTGGAGCTTCAGCTTCAGCATCAGTCCTTCCAATGAATATTCGGGATTGATTTCCTTTAGGATTGACTGGTTTGATCTTGTAGTCCAAGGGACTCTCAAGAGTCTTCTCCAACACCACAATTCGAAAGCGTCAGTTCCTCAACATTCAACCTTCTCTATGGCCCAGCTCTCACATCCATACGTAACTACTGGAAAAACCATAGCTTTGACTATATGGACCTTTGTATGCCTTTAAAACTTGATAAATCTAATATTCTAATGAGTTTCTCCTTGATGGGGAATGCCAAAATTTGGAAACACATCTAATCATGGAGTGTGATAGGAGGTGAGAAGTTCAATTATCTGATTTCATTATCATCTCTTTGTCTTCTTGGTGTGTTTTGGCTACTTCCGTGGGAGTAGCTTTGAAAGTGCAGATTAGAAATAATACTCGACTCTCTGCCTGTATGTAAAAAGCCCATTGTTGTGGATGTGTGCTGCCAAACAGAGTTTGTATATACTGTATATATACAGTTCCTTTGGCAAGAAAAAGATGAAATAGGTAGTTCTGAGTATCTGGGATACCAAAGTGCCAGGTGCTTCATAAATACGTTGATGAGAGGTAGGCTAGACCAGCTAAAAGTTAGAAAGATTTTATTTTAATTTTCATTTTTTGTCTCATGACATGCTGCTTTTACTTAACACCAAAACTTAAATACTAATATTACTCATAATCAACATGATTTTCTTTCTTCTCTGTTACAGATAATGCTACTATAAACATCTTTGTATATAAATTGTTTTGCATAGCTCTGATCACTTCCACAGAATAAATTTCCAAATTGCATTTGTCATTAGGATAAATTCTTTAAATTAGTTTTTATTGGAATATAGTTGCTTTACAATGTCGTGTCAGTTTCTGATACTGTGTATAAAATAGATAACTAATGAGAACCGACAAGATAGTACAGGGAGCTCTGCCTAATGGCCGGTGGTGACCTCGATGGGAAAAGAAATGCAAAAGAGAGCGGGGGTATGTATATGTATGGCTGGTTTATTTTTCTGTACAATAGAAAGTTAGAAACATTTTAAAACTAAAGCAGGCAGTGATATTTTTGTTTCTTTTGTATGGTTTTTTAGGGGGGAGTTGGGGAGGAGTACGTAGCTCTTCAGCAATCATTGAGCTACTTAGAGTACATAGAGTTCATTTTTGTATTTTGACTTTCAATGGTAGACATCTACCAGTACTATCAAATGGCAGTGAAAACACACATGCATACATTTACACATACACACAAGCACTAGCAAGGATTAGGGAGGGAAATGTGCAAACAGGACTGCGTGAATGATAGCTGCCACATGTGAGTATACTGAGCGGAGTAACTGGTTGATTGCAGGTCTGGTATCTGTTGTCAGGGCGTTTTATAGCTCTTGAGAAGGCATCCCTGAAGGATTCACGAGAGGCCAAGAAAACATTTCTCTTGGAAGAGGAGATGGCATTCACTGAGCACCCCTTGTCTTGTCGGAGTTCCAAAGGGATGAAAGAAGTATGGACAAATGAAGGAAGGTCTTGGAGTGCCACGGAAAATGATTCTGAATATTGATTTGAGGAATCAGTTCCAAGATGAATATTGGAGTATTTGTTCTTGGGACTTTAATGGAGTTTCCATATCAACATTGTGACAGCAGTCGAGATATCCATTCATTCAATCAAGCAGTCCTTACTGACTGATCTGTATTATCAGGCACAAGGAACTGGGAAACACAGAGATGAACAAGACACATCACTGTCCTCTTGGCGTTCACAGTAAACAGACGACTTACAATATAACATAGAAAGTGCTAGGATAAGAATATGAGCAGAGTGCATTGGGAAACCAAAAGTGGTAACCGCCTTTGGCTCAGGGCATCAGGTAACACTGCAGAGAGGAGTCGTATGTGAGCTGTGTCTTGAAGAGTGAGTAGGGATTGGCCAAGTGAAAAGTGGCAGGAGGGTTTGAACTGGCATTCTACACTGAAACAGCCTAGCCGAGGGCACAAAATGGTGAGAAATCCGACCTGGATCAAAAGAGTGATGTGACATTAATAATGTCTTAAGACAAATGAGTAGCTAAGGGAAAGTGGGATGGGGAAAGAGCAATGGAATTTAAAGGCCAAGGGGATGGGAGGTATGATTTGAGGAAGTCTAGTTTTACCACCCAAGTGGGCTGGAGTCTTACATGCTTTTGAGGCATTCCCATATTGACAGGTACCATTTAGTGAGCATGTATATTGCTAAGCGAGGGCAGAGTTAGATATGAAGGTGGAAGCAGACTAGGGCCAGGAAGGTATCGGAGGTCTGGAGCCAGACAGAGTGATACCCACAGCCGGAGTGGTGTTTGTGGAAGGGAGAGTGCAGGAAAGTCAGCGTTGCCCTCACGAGCAGGACAGCAAGAGGCACAGCAGGGGAATTAGGAAGCAACTGTAAAGAACGAGGCTGTGCTGCTCATTCTGTCAGATTTTCAGTTTTAACTCCTTTGCCCTGCCAGGAGAGCAAGTTCTTGTTCCTTTTAAAAGCTCCGCATCCTTGGACTTCCCTGGCAGTTCAGTGGTTAAGACTCTGTACTTCCAGTGCAGGGGGCACAGGTCCTAGTCTGGGAACTAAGATCCTGTGTGCTGTGTGGTGCAACCAAAAAAAAAAGCTCCATCCTTAGCATGTGATAGCTGATAGTCATCAGAACGTGTCAATTATGACAAGTTCAAGAATGGTGCAGGTAAGAAAACTATGACCAACAAATGGAAGACTCTCTGATTCTCCCTCCACCCGCCCCGCCCCGGTGGACTGTTCTCTGTGGTACAGATCTGAAGCGTCATGCCTCCCAGTCGTGACTGAAGCCAGGGTGGTGTCTGTGTGTCCTCAGCCTCCTCTCTCCCATCCCCCAGAAGGTGGGAGGAGGGAAATCACTCAGGATGGTGCTTGTCCACCTGCAATCACAGCAGCACTGGGGGATACAAGAGAATTTTTGTTTCCTTCATTTCAAAGATAACCTTGAACAAAATGATTTCAGCAGTTGTAAGGAAAAATATCATCTTGTCATTGGTAAATCAGAAGTATGTTCATGAGATCAGAATTATCTCAAGTTCAGATTTTTGAAACTCAAGACCCTAGATTTTGAGGATCCTAAAAGAAATCCATGGGTATAAGAGAGAATTTTTTCCCTTAGAGAAATCAGTAAACTATGGCCCACAAGCTAAATCAGCCTGCTACCTGCTTTTGTAAATTCAGTTTTATTGCATTCAGCCACCCCCACGTGTTAACGAATTGTCTATCTGTGATTACTTTTCAAATACAAAGATAGAGTAGGTACAACACAGAATGTCTAGCCCACAAAACCTAAAATCCTTACTATTTAGCCCTTTACAGAGAAATTAGGCCACCCTTGCCTTCAAAGATGCTTTACATCACTTATGTTTAAGCAACACTGGCCCAGGTATCAAATGCTTATTAACTGACTGGAGTTAAAAGAGTTTTGTGTGTAGTTCTCAAGGAGGATGCCTGGCTTTCCAGAAGTGGACAGTTTTGGGGTGCTATAGCCTTTCTTTCACACCAAGCTCTGCCATTCAGTAGCCATCTCACCTCTGTTTTCTCACCAGTGAAATGGAGGCAATAAAGTGTGTGCTTGATAATAAATATTGTTCATTGCTAAGTTGTGTCTAACTCTTTGCAACTGCAAGGACTGTAGCACACCAGGCTTCCCTATCCTTCACCACCTCCCAGAGTTTGCTCAAATTCATGTCCATTGAGTTGGTGATGCCATCCAACCATCTCTCCCTCTGTGGCCCCCTTCTCCTCCTGTCCTCAATCTTTCCCAGCGTCAGGCTCTTTTCCAGTGAGCCAGCTCTTCACATCATGTGGCCAAAGGATTGGAGCTTCAGCATCGGTCCTTCCATTGAGTACTCAGGGATGGTTTCCTTTAGGATTGACTGGTTTGATCTCCTTGCTTTCCAAGGGACTTCCGGTAGTCTTCTCTAGCACCACAATTTGAAAGCATCAGTTCTTCCGTACTCAGCCTTCTTTATGGTATAACTCTCACATCCATACATGACTACTGGGAAAACCATAGCTTTGACTATATGGGCCATGATTACTCACCTCAGTCAAGTTTGGATATTTGCGGATCTATTCCTGGACACAGGAGTTCCAATTGTCTTCACAGCCTCTTTCTAAGCTTGAAATAGAGCAACCCTGTCCTTTACAAATCCATTGCCTTATCACAAGATTAATAATTTTTCATATGCCTGACACATAAAAAAGACTCAAACATTGTAAACCACAGGTATATCTGTTACTATTACTACCTCCAAGACCTGCTTCTCTTTTGTACAGTAATCCCTCAGTGTCTAAACTCTTATTACTCAAATATTTACTGCCCTCCCCAACAAAACATCCGTATATACATGGCAACAAAATGGCTTAAGTCACATGTGATTGTAGGTGAGAGAACACCCACAAGCGTGTTATAGCTGCATCTTGGCTGGTCAAATATAATTGCATCTCATTATTTCAGCATGTTATGTGTTATCGCTGTCACATTCACCACATTGTGATGACATCGCCTAAGAAAATGGAAAAGCTTATAAGAAGAGTCGATGGGCCTGGATGCTTCAGAAAGTTCATTCATCGGGAGAAAGATTAGATCGGAAGGTATGAAGGATATTGAAAGAGGTGATTGCGTAAAAAATACATGGGTCTCCCAGTTTTGTCCTCGTCTAAGGCTCACTCAGTGCTTCCTTGGTGGCTCAGATCGTAAAGAATCTGCCTGCAGTACAGGAGACCAGGCTTGATCCCCGGGTTGGAAGATCTGGAGAAGGGAATGGCTATCCACTCCAGTATTCTTGCCTGGAGAGTTCCTTGGACAGAGCAGCCTGGTGGGCTACAGTCCATGGAATCCAAAGAGTCAGACATGACTGAGTGACTAACACCAACATGAGAAAATTAGAAAACTTATTAAAGTACTGTTGGTTTATTTGTGCCAAAATCCTTACCAGAGTGCAGTATTGGTACATAATGATGTTTGGGGACACTGTTTGGGGTTTAAAGAAGGAAGCAAATTGTTATTATTATCTTTTTAAAATAAGAGACGAGAGGCTCCTACTATCTGAACATTTGTTATGTGGTATGACTTCCCTGGTGGCTCAGACGGTAAAGCGTCTGTCTACAGTGCGGGAGACCTGGGTTCGATCCCTGGGTCAGGAAGATTCCCTGGAGAAGGAAATGGCAGCCCACTCCAGTACTCCTGCCTAGAAAATCCCATGGACGGAGGAGCCTGGTGCAGGCTACTGTCCATGGGGTCGCAAAGAGTCGGACATGACTGAGCGACTTCACTTTCGCTTTTTTCAGGTTTTGAGGAATGGGCTGAATTCAGGTAAAGGAGTAGCTTCTCCTGACCTCTTGGGAATCGGAGTCCTAACGTGTTCCTGTGGGTGTCTCTCCCTTGTTAACCCAGCCAAGCTGCAGACCTCGGATTGTTTCCAGTCGCCTCCCAAGAACTATGGTCCTTGTCTCTGGTGGGTGGGCTTCTGCTCCCCACGGGCCAGCTGCCTCTTGCCTGTCTGCTGGGTTTCCTGGCATGGCCTGCTCTTGTGTTCTGCTAATTCTTTTCCCTTCCTGTCCCAAATGTGCCTCCGTTGAAGCTGAGCATGCCTGGGCAGAAGCCCCAAGCGAGTTCACGTGTGCATGCTTGTCCTTTCCCAACATCCCCTTTCAGTATGTCCCTCCCGTGGGTCAGGACACGCTGCGCTTGCCCGTGGGCCTCGCCGATGCCCACTGCCTCGCCGACTCGCCACCTGTTGCCTGCTGCCCTTCCTCAGGTGTGGCTCTGTGGGTGGGACTGCACACCCTCGCAGCTCCTGCACAGGGGCCTGTTCTCCCACCCTCACCCTTCCCAGCTGCTGGCTCTGATCCCAGGTCCCTGCATGCCCAGCTGTCTGGACCACCAGCTGCAGTGAACAGAGCAAGGCCTACACAAGGCTGCCCTTTCGGGATAGTTTTCATCTGCTGCCCTTTGTTGGAACATTTTAACCTGGTTTGTCAAATATACAACCTTGGGTAGAGAAACGGGTAACCAGTGGGTAGCAAGATGTGATGTGACTGTAATAAGCCATATGCAGTGAACTCCAGCATGACTAAGTCCAGTCGTGGACCCCAAAGCATCTGTGATCTGAGGAGATTAGAGATCTCCTGTAGCCTTCCCTTTCTACTCACTAGGTGTGTGATCTCTCTGAGCCTCAGTTTTCTCTTTTGTAAAGTGAGGAAGGTAACTTCCACTTTAGGGGTTGTTATGAAGACATAAAGAACCTAAAGTGGTATCTTGACCCGATGATGGCACAGTACCACATAACCAGGCCCATGCCTCTCACTCACCCCAAGAATTGTCGTTGCAGCCCTTCGTTACTACAACTGCAGTGGGCCCCAGGTTTGCAGAGGTGCCCTGTGGTTCTACCTTGAAGTTGCAGAAAGGAGACACAAACTGGAGCACAAAGCTGTGTCTGAACTAGAACTTATTCATAAGTAGGGGAAGGTCACCCCTGCCCCCTCATCTAGATTTCTTTCCCCAAGAAGGACCTTTTCTTTCTCTTGTCTCCCTATTGGTCTCTCCGTTATTCTGGTGTTATATGGTCAGTAAGCAAACTCTTGGTTTCAGCCTTCACTTTTCCATGTCTCTCTAATTAATTCCTGTTTGGCCATCTTACCTTGCCAACTAGAAAGGATTTTTCTTGCCTTTCTACATAGGAAAGAAAACATGGGCTTCTAGAAGGAATACAGATATCCCCTGCTTTTCAAAAGTTCGCTTTACACCACTTCACTTTTACCTACATCAGTACCTGTTTTCACCAATCGAAAGAAATCTGGAGAGGATTTGTGGTTTTACAAAAACAAGGAGAAAGAACAAGCATTTATGTTTGTGTTATGGGAGCCTGTATAGAGGGAGCTCACACCCCCAGTAGCGAGAGTGACACAGCCAAACTCTTTGCGGGGGAACCACACTCAGCATCTTAGCATGAGGCTGCCATAACTGCATCTGAGCTTCCTCTTGATTTATTTTGCGCATCTGTTAGCAAGATGTGTCCTAAGATAACCGCTTCTTCCCTTTATGCCATTTCTGCTTATGGAAGGTTTCATAGGAACGCTCTACTTTTGAATAGCTGGGGAAACCTACACCAGAATTAAGGTCAGAAAACCTTATCCAGTCCAGGATCTCCTCTCTCACTAGTCACATGATCCTTGAAAGGAATTTTACTTCCCTGTGTGTCATTTTCCTCAACTCCCAGATTTTGAAGATTGGAGAATTGTATGTAATTCCTAATTATTCCAAGTTATTTCTCTTATTTGGCATCAGAATCTTGGGCAATCTTAAAAAAAGAAACTCAATAATTTACTTGTTGATAGACGAATTGAAGAAAACCTATGATGTTCTAATCTACCTTAAGTAATTCAAGTTGAATTTTCCAAATGAATGAGTTGACTGAAGAGGGGGCTAAAACATGAGTAACATGCCAGATTCAAGGAGTCCTGTCTGTTCATCTCAAAAAAATTGTCCTGGCTCTTTCCTTCCCTCTGCATGCACAGCTTCCTAAAAGTGGGTAAGACCTTTAGAAGCTTTGTTCTCTCTTTCTCATGATAGCTGTTCACCACTTGATGTTTTTAGACCTCTGAAGTCTGGAAGGTGGGGCATGGTTTTCCAAGCGCCATGGACCAAGTGAGCCTTTTCAGTGACCTTTGTGGGTGAATATTTCAAGAGAGTCCCCAAGTGATCAATGTCTCCGAAAGGGCCACACCACTCTCCCCGAGCCCGTGTCCTTCCTGTAGCCCACAGCCCGCTCTGCATCTGCTCCATCTCCTGACTCTTCCACTCCCCCGGTCTTTCCCACTTACCACGCCATTGGTGGTCTGGGGGTGTGCGGCCCAGATGTTTTCCCCAAGCGATTAGAAGATTACTTTTTCAAGTCTCTTCACAGAGCAGATGTTCCCCTCCAGCTCCCCCTCCCTCGCCCCGCAATTGCTGAAACCTTTCTGTGTCCCAGAGAGCACATGGCGTGGCTGCTGTGTGTTTGATCAGGAGAGCCCGAGCAGGAACAAGAGAATCCCACACTGACGACTGTTTGGCAGGCAAGCTTCTGGGTGTGCGTTCCCCCTCCCTTTGTTCCTGCTTCAGTGGTGAGCAGATGTTCTCTGCTGGCCGAGTGGCTGGCCTCTCTCTGGTCCCTGACAACAGCGCTTCACCGCGTCCCCCTGCTTCAGGCCATTCACGTGTGCCCGACTCCAGCATCTTTCTTGGCTTGCCTACATCTGTCTTTACTTCATCCAGAGCTTTGCTCTCTTAGCCTGGGAAACCTGTGGGAGAAATAAGTTTGCTCCTATGCCTACACTTGAGTGACAGGTTGCTCCCTACCCTCTTGCTCCTCGAATCTATTATTTATCCATCCTCTGCTTCCCTTTTCATCCCACCCCAAATTCTGGGCCCACTCAGCTACTGCAGACCAGTCATCCTCTCTCTCACCTCTTAGCCTTAAGATGTGCCTTCCCTTCTTTCTGAAGCATCCTCCCCTTCCTTCTTTTCCTTTTTGGCCTGGCAAATGTATGTTCATCCTTTGCGTCTTTGTTTAAGCATGATATTCTCTTCGACCTCCACCTCCCAGTCATAAGTTACCATAGAGCGCCTATGATAATACCAACCCTTATTTCTCTGTACTACAATTGTGTTTTTACTTGTCTCTTCATTTTGTCATTAATCTATTTCTATAAATCTGAGCAAGAATGTTTCCACACTGTCAAACAAGAGTTAGAATAGATTCCAGATTCTTCTCTCTCCATCTTCTTCTGACAGTATTCATTGAGCATGTACTCTGTGTGAAACCCTCAATTAGATCTTAGAGCCATAAAAAGGAAGGAGAGATTGTTCCTTCCCTCAACTAGATACGCCCCCTACGTAGACTTCAGAAGTGATGCTGTTACAGTGGTGAGATAGCCAAGACCACATGGAAAGCAGATACTTAGATGATTAGCCAGCCCTGAAAACAGAACCCAGAAGGGATATGGAAAAGCCAGGTTAGTACTGAAAACAAACTGGAAGTAAGAAATAGTTAATTTTTCTGGAATTGAGCTTCAGTAGTTGCTTGTATATTTTTGAGATTAATCCTTTGTCTGTTTCTTCATTTGCTATTATTTTCTCCCAATCTGAGGGCTGTCTTTTCACCTTACTTATAGTTTCCTTTGTAGTGCAAAAGCTTTTAAGTTTCATTAGGTCCCATTTGTTTAGTTTTGCTTTTATTTCCAATATTCTGGGAGGTGGGTCATAGAGGATCCTGCTGTGACTTATGTCGGAGAGTGTTTTGCCTATGTTCTCCTCTAGGAGTTTTATAGTTTCTGGTCTTACATTTAGATCTTTAATCCATTTTGAGTTTATTTTTGTGTATGGTGTTAGAAAGTGTTCTAGTTTCATTCTTTTACAAGTGTTGACCAGTTTTCCCAGCACCACTTGTTAAAGAGGTTGTCTTTTTTCCATTGTATATCCTTGCCTCCTTTGTCAAAGATAAGGTGTCCATAGGTTCGTGGATTTATCTCTGGGCTTTCTATTCTGTTCCATTGATCTAAAAATGGGCCAAAGAACTAAACAGACATTTCTCCAAGGAAGACATACAGATGGCTAACAAACACATGAAAAGATGCTCAACATCACTCATTATTAGAGAAATGCAAATCAAAACCACAATGAGGTACCATTACACGCCAGTCAGGATGGCTGCTATCCAAAAGTCTACAAGCAATAAATGCTGGAGAGGGTGTGGAGAAAAGGGAACCCTCTTACACTGTTGGTGGGAATGCAAACTAGTACAGCCGCTATGGAAAACAGTGTGGAGATTCCTTAAAAAACTGGAAATAGACCTGCCATATGACCCAGCAATGCCACTTCTGGGCATACACACTGAGGAAACCAGATCTGAAAGAGACACGTGCACCCCAATGTTCATCGCAGCACTGTTTATTATAGCCAGGACATGGAAGCAACCTAGATGCCCATCAGCAGATGAATGGATAAGGAAGCTGTGGTACATATACACCATGGAATATTACTCAGCTGTTAAAAAGAATTCATTTGAACCAGTCCTAATGAGATGGATGAAACTGGAGCCCCTTATACAGAGTGAAGTAAGCCAGAAAGATAAAGAACATTACAGCATACTAACACATACATATGGAATTTAGAAAGATGGTAACGATAACCCTATATGCAAAACAGAAAAAGAGACACAGAAATACAGAACAGACTTCTGAACTCTGTGGGAGAATGTGAGGGTGGGATATTTCAAAAGAACAGCATCTATACTATCTATGGTGAAACAGATCACCAGCCCAGGTGGGATGCATGAGACAAGTGCTCGGGCCTGGTGCACTAGGAAGACCCAGAGGAATCGGGTGGAGAGGGAGGTGGGAGGGGGGATCGGGATGGGGAATACGTGTAAATCTATGGCTGATTCATATCAATGTATGACAAAACCCACTGGAAAAAAAAAATGTGATGACTAAAAATCAAATTATCATTAAAAATAATAATAATAATAAAAAATAAAAAAAAGAAGCAAAAAAAAAAAAAAGAAATAGTTAAGAGCAAGGCAAGCTCCTGGCTGCCAGCCACACCCAGCCTGCTGCCCGTCTCGCAAACAAAGCGCTGGGGGATACACCCCTGTCCGTTCATTTACATAAAGCAATTTGCATACCGTTGGCAACTCCTTTTATGCTGCAGTGGTAAAGGCGAGTAGTAGGGTTGTAAACCACATGCCCTCAAAGCCTAAAATACTTATTGTCCGCCCTTGTGTAGGCAAAGTTGTGCTGACCCCTGGCTTAGAGAGGAAAGAATAAAAGTGGATAAGATGATGTTAGAAAATTAAAAAGGGTGAAACTTCTCAAACAGATTTTAAAATGTATTACACAGCTACCACAGTCAAAATAGTATGGTACTGGTTTACCAAAAGACAAATAGCTCATTGGGAAGATAGTAAGAAGTCCAGCATAAACCGTGTATGTAAATTTGATATGTGATGATGTTTCAGTTCTATGTAGGACATAATATATTTAATAAACAGTATTAGGAAAATCAGCTATTTCTTTGGAAAAAAATTTCCACTGGATTTTTTAACATTCTTCACCCACCTGCCTCTCCTCCCCCCAATAAGAAATATATCACTGTTTTTGATTAATACTTTTTTTTTTTTTTTTTGGCTTACCATTGTATCTGGTTTCCCATGTCTTCCTCCTAGATTTTATTTCTTGTTGCTGCATTAGAGTCTTCAGTAAATCTTTCTACTAGGATATGTGACTAGTAAACTATCTGTTTTTACATGTAAAAAAAAATCTTTATTTTACCCATACTCTTGAATGATAATTGAGATAAATATAGAGTTTTATTCTCACCATTTTCCTTGTCACTTCAAAGACATTTCACTGTATTCTGACAAATTTAGTGCTGATGAAAAATTTTCTCTAAATCTAATTATAGAGCTCATTCATCTATAGAAAATCTTTTGGTTTTTGTATTTTTTTAACATTTTGTCTTTGATGCTATAGTTTTCCACAGTGTGTTGGGATGAGTTTCTTATGTCTTTCTTCAATTCTAGAAAAACTTTAGCCACTATTACCTTGATGATCACATTTTGTCCATTTCCTCAGTTTTCTCCTTATTGAGGTCTTGTTTGACATTTGTTAGAGTTTCTCACTCTTTATTTCATGTATTTTAACAGCATTTACATGTTTTCCAACTTAAGGTGATTTGCTCAGACTTGTCTTCCAATTTACACTGTTTTCACTTGTGTCTGTTGTGTCCATGCTGTTGTTTAATAATTTATTTTGTGTGTGTATGTTTAAGTTCAATGACATTTTCCATTTAAAAATTTTATATCTTTCAAGAGAGTGAGAAATCAAGTCAGAGACTGAGAGAAAATATGTGAAAAAGACAAACCTGTTAAAAAACTGTTACCCAAAATATATAAGAACTCTTAAACCTTAACAATAAGAAAACAAACAACTTGATATAAAAATGGGCAAATGACTAGAACAGGTTTCTCACTATAGAAGATGTAAAGATGGCAAATAAGTATATTAAAATGTTTCACATTATGTATCATTTGGTTTTAATGTAAATTAAAACAATGAGATACCACTGCACAACTGTTAGAACGGCCAAAATGCAGAGCACTGACAACATCAGTTGTTGGTAAGGAAGGGGAACAATGTGAATTCTCATTGATTGATGGGAATGCAAAATGGTACTACAACTTTGGGACATAGTTTGGCAAGTTCTTACAAAAGTAAAAATACTCTGAGCATATGATCTAGCCTTAATACTTACCCAAAGGAATTGAAAAGTTATGTCCACACAAAAAACTGCACACAGATGCTTGTAGCAACTTTATTCATAATTGCCAAAACTTGGAAGTAACCAAGATGTCCTTCAGTAGGTGAATGGATACATAAACTGTGGTACAGCCAGGAAATGGAATGTCATTCAGTGCTAAAAAGAAATGAGTTCCCAAACTAGGAAAAGACATGGAGGAAACATAATGATTAGGAGCAAGGGAGATGATTAGGTGGAGCACAGAGAATTTTCAGGGCAGTGAACCTATTCTCTGTGTGCGTGCATACTCGGTCGCTCAGTTGTGTCCGACTCTTTGCGACCCCATGGACTGTAGACCACCAGGCTCCTCTGTCCGTGGGATTCTCCAGGCAAGTATACTGGAGTGAGTTGCTCTGCCCTCCTCCAGGGGAATCTTCCCAACCCAGGGATCAAACCTGCTTCTCTTAAGTCTCCTGCATTGGCAGTGGGTTCTTTACCACTAGTGCCACCTGGGAAGCCAGAAACTATTCTGTTTGATCCTATAATGGTGGATACATGTCATCATATATTTTTCAAAACCCATAGTATGTGCAGCATCAAGAGTAAACTCTCATATAAATTATGGGCAATAATGATGTGTCGTTGTGGGTTCATTGATTGTAACAAATGTACCACGCTGGTGCGGGATGTTGATAATGCGGGAAGCTTGTCCATGTGTATGTGTGAGCAGAAATTTTTATTCGACATAATAAGAGGTTTCAGGGTAAGAGGTGCAGGGCTGTGCTGCTACTCAAAAATGTACCCAAATATCCAGGTCTATTAGGTCTTCCTGCTCCATAATTTTTTGTCCTCATTTCCCAAGATGGGTGTGTGCTTCGAAGCATCATGCAAGCATTCCAGACGTGAAAATGGGTGAAAGTCAAAAGGGCCTTCTGTCAGTGAGGTTTTCTTTTTACTCACGGGAAAAATGTCTCCCCGGGAACTTCTGCTTTAGTCTCATTGTCCAGGAGAGTGTCACATGGCCTCCTGTTGCTGTGAGAGGGGCTGGAAGAGTACTTCTTTTTCTAGCTTCCTTAGCAGAGGAGGGAAAGTAAAAGGGAGGTTAAGGAAGTCAGTCTACAGTATTTTCTGCAACTGCCTTGCACAACATTAGATTTCTTTAAGTATTTTGAAATACTGATATGTAGGTTCTTTTTGAGTGGATTTTTTTTTTAATTTTAGATTTTCATTTTGGGCCTTCATTGCAATGTACAGGCTCTCTCTAGTTGTGGTGTGTGGGCTTCTCTTATGGTGCAAAGCCTTCTCCTGTGGAGCCCAGGTTTCCCTAGTTGCACTGTGCTGGCTTTTCCAGTTGCCACACATGGGTTTAGTTGCCCCACAGAATGTGGGATCTTAATTCCCTGATTAGGGATTGAACTCGCGTCCCCTGCATTGGAAGGCAGATTTTTAACCACTGGGCCACCAAGAAGTCCTAAGTTGGGGGGGGGGGGCAGGGTCGGTGTTGTATCTTTCTCTCTCTGTCTGTGAAATCACTCCTCCTTGTCAATGGCCTCAATCTGTTCCCCAGCCTACAACTTAGAGAAGTAGGTCTTCGAGTGTTGGGACAAGATTCTATGTTGTGGTATTACTGCAGTCTTCACTTACCCGTCACCAAGCTTGGATGGCTGTTTAAATGTTTGTACCAAAGTTATGTCTGTGCCCTCTTTCTTCCCTTGACCCTAAACATCCTATAAGCCTAGCACACTAGACAGCAGTTGCCAGAAAACTTTTTTGGAATAATGATTATATTATGAGTTGAAGTCTAACTTTAGTTCCTCCTTTCACACAGTGCTTTTTTCTTCATCTTGGCCTTCAGGTGCCACACTTCCGGTCACTGTTATCTGTTTCTAGACCCAGAACCGGTATATCTGTTTATTATTCGGTGTTATTGTTCCATTTCAAGTTCTCTGAAATGCTTTTCTTGTTTAAAAACATTTTTTAAATTATTTTTTTGCCATACTGCATGGCATGAGGGATCTTCTTTCCCCAACCAAAGACTGAACCCTCACCCCCTGCAGAGGAAGTACAGAGTCTTAACCAATAGACCACTAGGGAAGTCCTGCTTTCCTTTGTTAAATATACAGTTTAACCACATCTCTTTGGTTTTTCTCTTCTTGTATTTTGACCAGCATGTCGATCTGTCTGAAACACTGTGTTAATGTGTGAACTAACCAAGCCAACTGTGACTTAAAGTTCTTGATCACAAAACTCTTTTGTATGGTTTTCCGCTTGTTTGTGCAATTAAACTGTCCTAGTACATTTATGAGATATTTAAAGGTGCAGACAGTGTGCTTTTATATTCCTTAAGAGGCTTAATGGTGCTCAGTGCTGAACTGTAAAGATAGATGCGTAGAGGTGAGTCATTGGAATTATGGGTAATAGAATATTGGGCTCTTGTTAACTCTATTGAGGGTTTTAGAGAAGTTCCAAAATATCTCAATAGTCACCTGACCTAGTGATTTAAAGAAGCAACTGTGGAATCAGAGAGACCTGAGTATAAAGTCTTGTTCTGCTATTATTAGCCAGTATGAATGTGGAAAAGTTTCTAAAATTCTCTAAACTTCTGATTCCTCACCTGAAAGAAAATGGATCTAATAATAGTACTGACCTCATAGAATTGTGGCAGAAATAAATGAGGCACAAGTAAAGCTCTTAGCACAGTGCCTTGCATGTAGCAAATCAGTTTCAGAGGCTACCTGTTACTAATTTACTAGAATTAATAAATTAATAGTAATTTATTGATAACAGGTAATCTCTAATTTTCTGGCCATTCACAAAAAGTTAAATTATATTCTTTTCTAAATTTCTTTTTTCAGAATGTAGATCCAAGTATAGCCAAGGTCAACATGACTAACCCAAGGTAACCAGCAAGTCAACTTTTAATTATAATCTGAGCCAACAGCACATGCCTTCTTTGTACTTTTGACTATTGACTATGACTTTATTGCAGGATTTTCTGAGAACTGCTACCCACCTAAGGTCAAATTCTTATCAGTGTTGTGCAATTAATAAGTCCCATGATCATCAAATTAGAAAGGACAGTTTTAATTTCTTTTAACTTGTCAATCATTGTAGACTCTCTTCTCCCATCTCAGCTTTGCCAGTTGTTTGGTTTCCAGCACTTTCTATTCTATGTCATCTGAAAATGTTGGTCTGTTTGGTCAAGAAAAACAAGTCTTCACTGAGTTAAAAAAATTTAATTGCACTGAAGCTGAAGATTTATGTCTTGCTTCTGCACTGTACTCCCCCTCCGAAGTGTTCAAAACCCCAGTTAGTCAGTTCATGCACAAGCCATGCATTCTGATCAGAGTCATGCAGTGGGCTGCAGGACTTTGACCATGATGTCATCCCATAATTCTGAGCAACTTAAAGGAGCATTATTATGTAATTTGCCTCTAGATATCACAATAATACTTTGCTAAGAAGCAGAAATAACCATTTGTTTCTTTTTCCCCCCATCATAGTAGCTGTCATCAAAAAATCACAGTAGTTATGAAATAATTGGCAAGTGATTTCTGTCAAGTGTGAAAACTGAGTAGGCAATGCAAAATGAATCTTTTGGGGGAACTTTTTATTTATTTTTCAGTTAAAATATATGAAATGGTTTTGAATTGATTTTCAGAATAGAAAAAAACTAGCTAGGTACCTAAGAAAGGGATAAAATAATTTCAGTATTTTTTTTGGACAGGTTTCCCTACTTCTGAGCTGAATTAATCCTTTTGATTATTTTAACCAGTTACATCAGAAAACTTGTCTTTGCCATTCTGCCTTTACTCATTCCCACCCCCACCCAACCATGTGATGCCTGTCCATGTACAGACTAGGCTTTTTTAAAATGGTGCTGTCATCTGCTGCATTCGTCTGTTCAGTGGGTTTTTCAGATATATGTTTAACTTTTTGAATCCAATCCCAGTGGGGGGTGGTGGTGGGGGTGTTTCCAGCACACTAAGCACAACTGCTGGGTGTCCTACAGTTCAACAGAATTCTGACACAGTCTACCTGGAGATGGCGTCAGGCTCCACGAGTTCAGGGCTCAGTCCCACCAGACTGTCCTTCACTTCAGATGCCACTTGCAAGTCCAGGCTTCTCACGTACAAGTTGTAAATCCGGATTTCCCACGAGGCTCTCCTGGGGGTTGATTAATTTGCTAGAATACCTCATAGAACTCAGATAAATATTTTACTTATTGTGTTACCAGTTTATCATAAAAGTCATTTGTTAAAATGGCTGTTCTTACCCCAGCCTTGGAAGCTCTAGTTCAGCACACCTGGAAGCACCCCTGAGTGAATTTGAACCTAGAATCTTCATGCAGCTCTTTGAGAAACACTGTTGGTCATGGTGTCCGTCAAGAGATTAGCCAAGGATAAGCCAAGGATCGTGCCCAGGGAGAGACGACTTGGTGGACTGTCAGCAGAGACACTCCTGGCCATTGCAGGAATGGGTGCCTCGGAAGTGAAGGGGGGATCCGGGTACCTCCACAAAGCAGTCCACCTCTTGAAATACCAGATCCTTTCACTTTTGCTTGTAAGTTCTCCTCATATGGGAACAGCTCCTGTCAGGATTCTGTTTTGCCTTTTATTCTGGGAAAATTTACAAGAGGAAGATTAGCGGGATGAAATCATAACCACCACCCCCCATCCTGCTTTAGCTAGTCTTGACACTATATCCAGCACGAACCATCTCCCTCCTCTATCAGCCTTTCAAACTGAATTCCTCTCACTTTGCACTTTTGCAAGTCTAGGTGACTTACCTGGAAGGGTGACTCAGACCATCTTCTTTGAGTGGTCTGATCCTCTGGCCATAATGTCCTTCTCAGGCTTTGTCTGCTTTCCCCATCCATCTAATGACAAAATTGAATGAAAGAATCATGAGAGATGCCCTAGTGGATCAACTAGATTGCCAAATCTGTTCTTCCTGGTCTCATTATGTAACTGCAGTTCTTCCCCCTCTTTCTAATCAGGGTAATTATTCCTGACAGTATGTTGATTCCTGTATTTGACTGCAGTTCTCTTGGTACAAGCATGCTGAAGTGACTAGGCAGCAGCCATAACTTAAAGTTTAGTGGGATTCAAGTCACATCCCCTGGTGGGAGCCTTCTGATTCTAGTAACAGACTCCTCTAGACACAAAGAAACTAAAATTGGAGTGTTAGAAAGCACAGAATTCCGGGGAGGGGTCAGTGGGAATGACAGTAAGTGGGGCTGTTCCTTCTTCCACACCCTGGCTCTGAAATCTTGTATTCTATCTATTGGAAGCATAGTGCTATATAATAATTGATATTTTTGATTTAGGTTAGATACTATGATAATCAAATGCACCACCAGGAGTTCTGGCCCTTGAGGGGGGTTTCTTTTATCACTGTCTTTAGGACTACTCCTGAGTGGAGCTGTTATGCAATGGCCATCATTTTGGCTTGCACCCACATATAAAGTTGACCAAACCATGAACCTAGTTTGGCATTTTTTTCCCTCCATTACTTGGTCAAAAGGAACTCTCATGAAAGCATCATTGTGAGCTGAGGGAGAGGCATTGGAACAGTTGCTGCTGTCCATTCCTGGGAAACTATCAAGATGAGCCAGCAGCAGCCACACTTCCAGCAACTGGGGAGTCTAGAGTGATAAGCCATACATAGCATTCCCTCTGCCATCATTCTCACCAAATCTGTTCCTCCTTCGTGCCTCTTCTTTTGGTGACACCATCAGCCATCTATTTAGTGAAGTTGTAAAGTGGAAGTCATTCTTGACTCCTCCATAAATCTTGCCCCTCCATCCTAAATGCATTCAGCCACCAATTGCTTTTTAAAAAATTATTTAAAAATTATTTTACTATTATTTTTATTGGTGTATAGTTGCTTTACGGTGTTGTGTTGGTCCCTGCTGTACCACGGCGTGACTCAGCTCTGTGGACACACATCGCCCCCCTCTTGGCCCTCCCTCGCATGCCCCACCCCGCGTCTCGGGCACCACAGGCCATCCAAGCTGAGCTTCCTGCACTAGGCAGCAGCTTCCCACCAGCTCTCTGTGTCATGCGTGACAGCGCACATACACCAGTCTCAGGCTCCCCGTTCATCCCACCCTCCTCCCCCGGCCTGTGTCCACACTTCATTCCTTCCTTCTGCAGCTCTGTTCCTGTCCTGCAGATGGATTCATCTCTACCATTTTTCTAGGCTCCACATACATGCATTAGTAAGAGTCTATCATACAGAGTACAGTGAGTCAGAAAGAGAAAAGCAACCACCAATTATTGATTGCTGTTTCTCTAGATGTTTATAGACTCTGTCCCTTCTTCTCTGACTCTGGCTGAAGCAATTGGAATGTACAGATCTGAACTTAAAAAAACAGCACTACATCCTCATTTTAAAAAGCAAATTAATGGGGGTGGGCAAGACAGGCAGTAGGAAAAATTTAGAAGATTAATGCAAGGAGAGAGATGGTAGAAGCTTGAAGGCTGTTACAAGTTGGAGTAGAGGGAAGTAGCTAACATACAGCAATATTAATAAGGCAGACTGGGCAGCCTGGGAGTGAGTGGTAGAGGAATGCAGGATGACTGACTGTTAGGTGTCAACTTGAACAAGGTGGAGAAGGAAAATAACACTTACTGAATTCTAGGCTCTGTGCTAATTATTTGCACATGTGATCACAGGCGATACTTGGAGACTTGTATTTCTTGTATTTCACTCATTTTAGGAATTAACTGGCTTGGCTTTGAATTTTTGCATCTAGCTATCTATCTGGAAAAGAAATGTTTAATTTGGCTGTGAATAAGTATCAGTCTTGCAGATAGCATTCTTTAGTCAACATACATTTTGATTTTTTCATTTTTTCTGTATCTGTAGAATCTAATAAGTACCTGGCACACAATAGACACACAATAATTATTTGCCGCACTGAGTTAAACCATTTTAAGAAAACCATTGTTTAACTGAACTATTAAATAACTATTTACTAACTGAGACCATGGACCATTTGCCTCTACAAACCATACATAGGCTGTTAGGAAGCTGAACAGACAATGTGATCAGGGTACCATTTGGTTCATATCCATCTCCACTTTCCACCATGTTTTCTGGGTTGGAATAAACTCTGAATGTCCAGAGTGGAATCTTAATAACAGCAAAACAGTCACTTAGACTGCTTGGAAATTAGCTTGGATAATTCATCATTGTAGAAGACTTGGTCAGAACAGGCAAAGAGAAATGGAATTTGGCTCCAAGAGTTCCTAATAATCTTCCTTAGTTTAATAACACTGCTTTAGTAGAGCCATGGAATGCTAGAATTGGAAAGGGCCTTAGAGACCATAAAATGCAATCTCTTCCTCTTACAAATGAGGACGCTGAGACCTGGTGAGGCTAAGAAAAGTTACCCAATGTTTCATAGCTACACAGTGATAGTGTGGGGCTCAGAAGCCAGTGCACTGTCTAGGTCAGGAAGCATAAACTGAATGACTAATGCATTTCAGACATTTTGCTACTTTCTTGCTACAGAAATCAATCCCCTGACTGCTAGTCTCTTATCTGATGGGAGAAAGACACATAATCAGATTTTAACACAACAGATTAAGTGGTAGAATATAGATGCAATCATATCAAATTGTTATCCTTTGTTAAGCACTTACTAAAATCAGGAGTTGGCCAATGACTTTCTATAGCTTTGTTTATTTAATCTCCCCATGAACTGCTTTATCTATTAATTCCTTTCCACCTCCAGGCTCTGGACTGGAAATATACACTGAGAAGATTTCTTCAAACCAAAAATCCATGTTCAGGGTCCAAGCTGTTCCCTTTGACCCCAAGTCTGAAGATATGTACTGCCCAGATTGTGGGAGATCACCAGACCCTTCTCCCATGAATAAGGCCATAAGGGAATGATAAACAGCTCCGGGAACCTCTAACAGGCCAGTGTTAGGGGAAAGATCTGCAGTCATCCTAGCAGGTGGAGGGGCAGCTCGCCATGTCTATGATTTCTTTGGGGATCATATAGGAGCATTGTAAGACCAAAAGTTCACATTTAAAGCTATTAAAAGGCCTTTTAAGGTTTACAAGGCACACATTGGTTGGGGTTTCTGACACCCAAGCCATGAACACTGCTTTTACTGCTTCATGGGGATTGACTGCTGAAAACCTATGACAGCAGCAGTTTACAATTTGACAGTTCCCTAAATACATCATTGCCATGTCCTAAAATGCTTTACAGGAAGGCTGGGCAAATTGGCTGTTAAAATCAAGGAATGTCCATGAACACAGAATCAAAAAGCCAACATTTACTCTGTGATTTTTACTGATCCACATGGGGAAAATGTCTTCCCTGTATCCTCAGCCATTCCGCTGAACTGATGTCATCTCAAACAAGAAGGTCTCAAGAGGTTGCTGCATAACGGTTTGCATAATTTTCGTGCTTATCTCCCTAAAACTTTTGCTACCAACACAAGAAATTTATTACATAATTAGCTAAAATGAGTAGCATCTTTAAGAACTTTTATTGTAAGTTCTCCCCTTTGTCACTTGATCATTTATTGTTTCAGTTCAGTCACTCAGTCATGTCTGACTCTTTGTGACCCCATGAACCGAAGCACACCAGGCTTCCCTGTCCATCATCACCATTTATTGTTTACTAAGCACCATTTTGGGGCTCCTCAGGTGGCCCTAGTGGAAAAGAACCTACCTGCAATGCAGGAGACATAAGAGACATGAGTTTAATCCCTCAGTCGGGAAGATCCCCTGGAGGAGAACATGGCAGCCCACTCCAGTGGTCTTGCCTGGAGAATCCCATGGATCAAGGAGCCTGTCGGGCTACAGTTCATAGGGTCGCAGAGTCAGACATGACTGAAGTGACTTAACACACCCACACACAAGCACTATTCTAGACCCTGGAGAGAAGAAGCAAAGAAAAAATAGTCGTAGTTCCTAACTAGACGGTGCTTAGATTCTACTTATGAAGATGAGTGGTTGTGGAAAACAGACAGTGGTTCTGGTAGTAAGTAAGGTAATGAAGAAGAGAGAAAGGAGGGTAATGGGGTAAAGAGAAGTGTGCCTGTGAACGTATGTGGGGCAAGTGGTGGTGGTGGGCTTAGCGGAAGCGATTAGGGAACACCTCTCAGTGATGGAGAGTCTAATTCAGAGGAGGGCACAGCTCTGTGAGGTCTGGGGCAGAGCACTTCGATTAGAAGGAACAGCAAGTGCAAAGGCCCTGAGGCTAGAAGCAGGAAAGCATCCTTTGACTTTTAGTTTTAAGGTTGTGCGTTCTTTTTCAGCAATAAATATTTTGAAATTCTGAAAATATATTTTGGTATAAATCTGACATCTGGAAAGAACTCATATATAAGTAGAAACAAAACCAAGAGTAGCTGAGATGTGATAATGGCGCCTGGGGGAGGTGGGGCTAGAGGGCAGTTACGAGAGGAGCAGCCACGGCGGCATCATAAGGCTGTCTAAGGAATCAGGGTTTCACTCTTGTTTCTCTCAGAAGACATTGGAGGACCTGAGCAAAGAAGACATTGGCTTCTTTAATAAAAATCATACGGTTGCTATGTGGATGGTGTGGGGTGACAAGGGCAGGTCAGGGAGGCCATTGAAAAGGCAGGTGAAGGTCTTCAAGTAAGAGATAATGTGAGGTTGGGGTTAGTAGATGCAGACTATTACATATAGAATGGACAAACACCAAGGTCCTACTGTGTAGCCCAGGGGACTATATTCAATATCCTTGGGTTAGACCATAATGGAAAAGAATATAAAAATGAACGTATGTGTGTGTGTAACTGAGTCACTCTGCTGTACAGTGTTATAAGTCAATTGCATGCTCGCTCAGTCACTCAGTCCTGTCTCTTTGCGACCCTATGGACCGTAGCCCGCCAGGCTGCTCTGTCCATGGGATTTCCAAGGCAAGAATACTGGAGTGGGTTGCCATTTCCTTCTCCAGAGGATCTTCCTGACCCAGGGATTGAACCTTCATCTCCTGTGTCTCCAGCATTGGCAGGCAGATTCTTTATCACAGAGCCACCTGGCAAGCCCTATAAATCAACTATACTTCAATTAAGAAATGATATCTGGAAGTTAGTCATGAGTTGTAGAATACATCATTTGGTTTTAATAATAATTCAAATATATTGAACTATATATACACTTTAAAAGGGGGAGTTGTATGGCATGTGAATATCTCAATAAAACATATTAATAAAAATAAGAGTTCAAATAATAAAAATAAAGGTTAATAATAACCCTTTAATAAATAAATAATGATTACTTCCTCAGTGCAGCTGTCCCTGACACTGCCTTTCCCTCCCTCTCCCCCACCAGCAGATAAAACCAGTCCCTTCCCAGTGCTCATGAAGCACTTTGCAGGTGCCGCTCTTGGGAACTTATCAGTTGAGTCATGATTAGTGATAAGTTTACTTGCATGTCTCCAGGTAATTTACAAGTTATTATAAGACAAAGATGTGTCTTATCTGTCTGGGTCTCCTTAACACTTAGTTGTGGACCTGATTTATAACAGGTGCTCAATAAATATCTTAAAGTAATAAATGTGTGGATAAATGAATGAATAAATGTAGTGGCACTGTGTTCAGTATTCTACAAACATGATCCTATAGCTGATTTTAATGCACATACTTTGTAGACTGTCCCAGATTATTGTGGCAAGTCTTTTATTAACTTATTGATTTAATTAATGCAGAATGAGAAGGTGGCAATATAAAGCGGTTGGGTATGTATGTTTCCTAAAGATATCATTTTGTCTGAGGGATAATTTTGTAAGCTGAATTTTAAATCTCTGATTTATGGGGTAACATAAATGTTATGTATAAAGTTATGGATCATCAAAGCAGAACATACTCATCTAAGTAGCTGCTATCCCAATGCCAGCAATTATTCTGGAATCCTAAAATGCATCCCTGTGTCGAGTCCTTGTGAAACCCAAGGTGGACTCTCAGGTGAATGGGTAGCCCAGTGTTGGAAGTGAGTAAGATGCAAACCCAGAATTCTCAAAATCTCCAACTGTCTCCAGTCATTTTTAGAAATAGGGATGCTGGCCACATTCATGCCTTGTTGTAATTCTGATCATTCTTGACAGTGTTTAAAAAATAAAACTTTTCACAGTGTAAAACTCCCACATCTCTATTCTCAACAGTAAAAGAAAAAAAAAATCTCATGGGTTGGATTTAAGCAATTCTAGATGAGAGTGGGTTTCCCCGGACATGTGTTCCTGTGCAAACCACTTCACAGTGCTCAGATTCATTGCTTCACCTGTAAAGTGAGAATAGTAATGGCTACCTTATAAATTTCAGAGAGGGTTAAAGAAAAATGTGTGGAGAACGCTTTGGCTATTGCCTGGCTCTTGAAAGATAGCTAGTGAGTGTCAATCTCCCTGCCCTGCCCTCAACACCGCATATCGTGGAAATCTCTCCACACACCTCCAGGCGTAAGCATTCCCCGTGTCCTCAGTTGCCTCTTCCCCTAGAGCCTGAGAGACCGTATGGGTTCATGAAAAGGCAGTGGACTCAAAGTGGAGACATTGGACTTGTAGTTCTGACTCTGCTGCTAACCAGCTCTGAAACATTGAATAATTCACTTTGTAAAGTGAAAGTCTCTCAGAAGTGTCCAACTCTTTGTGATCCCATGGACTATACAGTCCTTGGAATTCTCCAGGCCAGAATACTGGAGTGGGTAGCTATTCCCTTCTTCAGGGGATCTTCCTAACCCAGGAATCAAACCGGGGTCTCCTGCATTGCAGGTGGATTCTTTACCAGCTGAGCTACCAGGGAAGCCCAAGAATACTGGAGTGGGTAGCCTATCCCTTCTCCAGGGGATCTTCCCAACCCAGGAATCAAACTGGGGTCTCCTGCATTGCAGGCAGATTCTTTACCAGCTGAGCTACCAGGGAAGCCCAATTCACTATATATTTATTTATAAATATATATTTATATATTTCCTTATTTGTAAAAGAAAAAACAAAGTGTATTGGTGATGGACGGAAAGGAAAGTAAATTTTTGGTGCTGAGCTCCTTGTAGGGTCTATGGAAGTAGAAATGCAAAATTGTATATATGAAACTTATATGATGTTATCGCTCAGTGTTACCTCAATTTAAAAATTATTTTTAAAATAAGTTTATTTTAAAATTAATTAATTAATTAGAATTAATTCTAAGGCCTCCTCCTTGATCTTAATAAGTGTCTGCATTTATGACTACAGTGTCTAACAGAACTAGGCAGCAAAATTTCACTGGAAGTTGTTGCCATTCATTTGCTGATGTTCTTCACTGAGGAAATTCCTTAAGAAACTAAACAAAGCAAAACAGAAACAACAGAAAAAAAATTTTTTTTTTTCCTTATTGATCATTAAATTTTGTGGTTCAGCTAGGTAGGTTTCCCTTTGCCTAAGTATACCTGCAGGCACAGACATATTTATTAACAATTTGAAGTCATACTAAGACTGGATTAGGACTGGCACAGTTGCTGACACCAAGTAAGCGGCATTGATAACATCTAAGGGCAGGGCGAGTCCTTGAAATCCAGTTGTGATTCATTCAGATGCCTTGTCAGTGTGCTGATAATGGCAGGGAGAAAGTTAAAATCAAGAATTTGTTCATATTTAGTTACCCAGGGAATTTTTTTTCTTTCTTAATATATTGTAGCTGTAAAACTTGTGGAGAAAATAAAATCCTGCTTTTGTTTTTAATTTTTCTTCTTTTTTATTGAGGTGTAGTTGATTCATAAAATCTGGGTTTCAATGTATGGCAAAAACCACTACAATATTGTAAAGTAATTAGCCTCCAACTAATAAAAATAAATGCAAAAAAAATTACTAGAATTAGAAGCAGTAAGTTGAATTCAGGAAGTTATTGAAAATAAGGTCAATATATAAGAATTAATTATATTTCTGTATTTCAGATACAAACCAACTGGAAAATGAAAACATTTTAAAGATATTATTTGGAGAGCATGAAATCAGCAGTCCCCAACCTTTTTGTCATCAGGAACTGGTTTTGTGGAAGACAGGTTTTTCACAGACGGAGTGGAAAATGTTTCAGTGGATTGGTACCAGTCTGTGGCCTAGGGGTTGGAGACCCTTGCATTAAACAACATCAGATGTCTAGAAATAAATCTAGCAAAAGATGTGCAAATATTTTTAAGAGATTTTAGAGAAGACCTAACAAAGTAGAGGGATGTATTGTATTCACAGGCAGATAAGTAGGTAAAAGGAACACAAAAGGAAGCTCCAGACAAAGACCCACACATTCATTACCATGAAAGTGAAAGTGAAATTGCTCAGTCGTGTTGGACTCTTTGCGACCCCATGGACTGTAGCCCACCAGGCTCCTCTGTCCATGGGATTCTCCAGGCAAGAATACTGGGGTGGGTTGCCATTTCCTTCTCCAAAATGTAAGTACTGCATACAGTGCAGAAAGCTATCTTTCAATAACTGTCACTGAACCAACTGGCTATACACATGGAACAACTAAATCTTGACTTCTCTGCCTCACCCTATATACAGACATCAATTCCAGTTAAAATGTGTATCTAATTGTTAAGGATAAAGTATGGAAAAAAGAAAAAGAATGAGAAAGACTAGAGATCTCTTCAAGAAAGTTGGAAATACCAAGGGAAGATTTCATGCAAAGATGGGCTCAACAAGGGACAGAAACAGCAAGGACCTAACAGAAGCAGAAGAGATGAAGAAGAGATGGCAAGAATACACAGAAAAACTTTACAAAAAGATCTTAATGACCCGGATAACCACAATGGTGTGATCACTCATCTAGAGCCAGACATCCTGGAGTGTGAAGTCAAGTGGGCCTTAGAAAGCATTACTGCAAGCAAAGCTAATAGAGGTAATGAAATTCCAACTGAGCTAAAAGATGATAACTGTTAAAATGCTGCACTCAATATGGCAGCAAATTTGGAAAACTTAGCAGTGGCCACAGGACTGGAAAAGGTCAATTTTTATTCCAGTCCTAAAGAAAGGCAATGCCAAATAATGTTCAGACTACCATATGGTTACTCTCATGTCACATTCTAGCAAAGTAATGCTCAAAATCCTTCAAGTTAGACTTCAACAGTATGTGAACCGAGAACTTTAGAGGTACACGCTGGGTCTGGAAAATTGTGTCAGAGATCCAATTAGGAGGCTAGAAGAGCTCCAGAATTTGGACGCTATCATAAACTATAGTAACAGAAAAGACAGAGGAACCAGAGATCAAATTGCCAACATCTGTTGGATCATAGAGAAAGCAAGGGAATCCCAGAAAAACATCTACTTCTGCCTCATTGACTGTGCTAAGGCCTTTGACTGTGTGGATCACAACAAACTGTGGAAATTTTTTAAATAGATGGGAATACCGAATAACTTTATCTGTCTCCTGAGAAATCTGTATGCAGATCAAGAAGCAGCAGTTAGAATCTTACATGGAGCAGCAGACTGGTTCAAAATTGGGGAAGGAGTATGTCAAGGCTGACATACAATCCAAATACATACAATAATATAATAATAGAATAGATAAGTTACTTGTGTGATAGTATTATAGTATATTATTCAATAATGAAAATAAACTACTGCTCTGTGCAACAGTACGGATGAATCTTTATAAACATAAGTTAAATCCCAACACTTAGGAGTACATGAAGTTTAAGAGAGACTGAACTAATCCATGTAGTTAGAATAGTGCCTGCCCCTAGGAAGAGGAGATAGGTGATGACCTTGAGGAGAAATGAAAGGAGCTTCTAGGGTGTTGATAGCATAATACTTCCTGATCTTGGTGGTAGTTGTCTGGATGCATTTGCTCTGTAGAAGTTAATCAAAATGTCCACTTATGATTTGCCTACTTTTCTTGATCTGTGTTATGTTTCCACTAAAAGTGTATTTAAACTACTGGAAAAAGACTGCTTTTTTCAGGGAAGCTCACATAATTACTTACCAAAGCAATTTATGGTTGAAAAGAATCTTGGAGATTATCTAGTCCAGGGATCAGAAAACTATAGCTCTGTTTCTATACAGAACATGTGCTAAGAATGTATAATTTTTATATTTTACAGGTTGTAAAAGAAGAAAGAATAGGAGGAGGAGGAGGAGGAATGAAATGTGCAACAGAGACCAAGTATGGCTTTCAGAGTCTAAAATATTTACTATCTGTCCCTTTAGAGAAAAAATTGACTGAACTCTTCTGGTTCAACACCTTTCTATTGTACAGATGATGAAACTGAGGCCACAAAAAAAATGACATCTCCAAAATCATCCAGCAAGTTGGTAGGAAAATCAAGACTAGAAGTTATTATTATTTTATTATTATTATTGGATTACATGGTACTTACTATGGCAGCCCATTCTAGTATTCTTGCCTGGAGATTCTCATGGATGGAGGAGCCTGGTGGGCTACATTAGTCCATGGGGTCGCAAAGAGTCAGACACGACTGAGCGACTTCACTAAAGCTCACTACTAATGTGCTTTATCTTTATCTTCAACCCAGACCTCTCACTAGACCTAGATACTCATCTTCACATTGCCCACAAACAACTTAAACTCAACTTAGCATCTTCCTTACCTATACTTCCCCTACCCCCAGCCTTCTCTTCATCCTTTATGCCTATCTTCACATCCACCTCCCTGTCCAGTCACCATTCAGGAACGAACGGGGCGTTTTAACAACTCTTTCATGTTCCATAGCCCAAATTTAATTGATCACTAAATTTAAGTAATCACTGAATTGTCAGTCCTATGTGTTAATATACCTCAAAACCACCCTCTTCTCTATTCCAACCACTACTGCCTTTGATGAGAACTTTATCTTCTCTTTTCAGAACAATTGATTAGTCTTTACATTGGTTTTCCTGTCTTGTTTTCTTTCAGTTTATCCACAACCAAGATAATCTTCCTAAAGAGGAGATTTAGTAACCCATTTGTCTAAGCAGTGGATTTTAATAGTGGATTAATATCAAGATCTCCCTTCTATTTTTTGACTTAAGCCAGAATTAAGCTTCAAGATCATGAAGGATCATTTCAGTATACATAATGGCACCCAGCATTGTTCCTCTTGGTGGTAAAGTTTGAAGTATTTCACTCCTATCAATGTCTAGTCTTGTCCTTCCATACTCATTTATTCATTCATTCTATTCAAAAACATGTACTGAGCAAGGTATTATGATCCTTTCTGACCAGGGGTCAGAAAATGATGTGCATGATAAGACTGGCCATGCCCACTCATTTACACATGGTCCATGACTGCTTTCATTTCACCTCAGTGTGAAAACCAGTTCGCTTTCCGTCACCTAAAGGTATTCAGTACCATAGTGATTAGCCACGTATGGCTATTTAAATTAATTAAAATGAAAGAAAACTAAGAGTTCAATAGCCACACCTCAAGTGTTCAGTCATCACGTTGGCCGTCATCACGTTGAGATGGCACTGCTGATAACTATGGAAGAAGAGTTGTGCTCCTTAACATGATACATAACTTCTTTTAGAGTTTGATCCTGCCTTGTTCTTCAGTCATCTCCTGTCACTCCCCTCTAGAGCTCTAAATTTCAGTGATAGTGAAGTGTTTATAATTTCCAGAACATAATGCTGTTTATGTCACCCTGCTTTTGATCATGTAATATTGTTATCCAGTCCAAGATGTCTCTCCTCACCACATGTCAGGCCAATAAATCAGAGATGAGGTGTTGAGTCAAAGAATAGGAGTTTATTTAGAAAGTCAGAAGATACAGAAGATGGCAGACTAATGTCTCAAAATGACCATCTTGTTGGGGTCTGGATGCCAGGTTCTTTTATAGAACAGAGAGGCAGGGAAGTGAGTAAGTAAAGTAAAAAGCCATTAATCTTGCAGATATCTCCTGGAATGACCAGCCTTGGGAAGGTATGTGTTAATTTCTTCTTCCTGGAGCAATCCACAGGTGGACACAGTCTAGAACAAGGACATTTTGGTTTAACATTCAGGTAGTGGAGTAGAGTTCCCTGAGGCAGGCCATTATGTCTGGACAGTATCCTTTTAGTGAACAAAAGCAATTGGAAGCAAAGTTAAAGTAAAAAAAAAAAAAACAGACCCAATATGGAGTTAGATTTTGTTCTTCCCTGTAACAATATACTCTGCCCAGAAAGCCGTCACCTATGATAAACCTCTATTCTTTCAAAATGGAACTCACACGTTACCTCTTCTAGGAAACCTTTCTTACACCTTACCCTTCAGTCCTCTCTCAGTAATTTCAACACCTTAGACATGTTTTTGTTGGTGCATAATATTGCACTGAAATTTGTTTTTTATCTTTTTTCTCCTGTGGACTATGAAGAAATCCTTAAGAGTAAGGCCCATGTCTGGTTCAGGAGTCAGTAAATTTTTTCTGTAAAGGGCTAGATACCAAATATGTTTGACTTTGAAAGTCATGTTGCACCGAATGTGATTATTTTACTCTGCAGTTATCATGTGGAAGCAGTTACTGACCAAATGTAAATGAGTGGCCATGGTCAACTTTATCCAAAGGGCATCATTTTCTGACCTCTGGTCAGGAATGATCATAAAACCTTGCCCAGTACACATTTTTTAGTTGACTGAACTAGTGAATGAATGAATATGGAAGAACAAATTATTACAGTGGTGGAATGCTTAAAACTCTACACCACAAGAGACAATGCTGGGTGCTGTTATGGTGATTATTGAGATTAATTTTTCTGATCTTGAAATTTAATCCTGGTTTAAATAAAAATGGGGGTGGTAAGACCTTGTTGTTTAATTCACTCTTAAGCACATATATTAAGCACATATATGACCCCATGACAAATTTGATTTTTCAGATCTTTGATAACTATTTGAATATCACTGGCCTTCTTTGTAACCTTGTGCAATTTATTTTAAGCCTTTTTAAAAGGGGACAGAGACGTGAAAGGCCTCTGCCTGTCTCTGGGTACCGCGTTCTGGAGCGCACAGAGGGAGGGACTGTCTAGACTGGAGGGGATGGCGGTGCAGCTGTAGCTGGGGAGTCCCAACTCAGCCAGAGGAGCCCCGCTGTGGTGCCGGAGCAATTACCAAACTAAGAAGCTGCCTGCTGGAATCCTCCCCACCAAAGAATGCTTGGCGGCTGTCTGGGTGTCTGTCTGGATCCAGATCCCCCAGGGATGGGAAAACCTGCCATCCCAAACACTTTCCCCTCCGTTTGCCACAGAGTGAGCTAATGCGACCAGGGCTCTACCTGAAGGCTCTTTTTAGCTCCATTGTGCATCTGAGCCAGGGGGTGGGTGGGGAAGAGGGAGAAGCTGTGGAGCCTCAGGGTTGTGTACATTGGCCAGAGCTAAATGTGCATTGATGAATACCAGGGTAAGAAATTGTGGCCTGAGACTCTATGCCTGAGTGGATGCTAATTATATTTTTTCTCACACTCTGCCTCAGGCCAGAGCTCAGGCTGCCAAACGTAAGTGTGGGCTGGAGAACCTTTTTCTTGTTATTGTTTTCAAAAGCCTTTGCATATTCAAATCCTTTATAACACAATCGAATGCACATTGGGTGAATTAAATCAACAAGGGACTGGCCAGGGATTAATCTCCAGAAATTCAGTTACCTGATCCCCTTTGAATAAGAAGGCTTAAATTGCTGCTCAAAGACAGACCCCCATACTCTCCAGTCTACAAATGCCCAACCCATCAACTTATCCAGGCCATGCTTGTGGATTGTGTTAAGAATCAGGCCGAACTGGGTTTAAATTCAAGCCCTACCACTTGCCAGAGGTGTGACCCTTAAAATGGTCACCTAATCTCTGTGAACTTGTGTCCTCATGTGTAAAATGAGTGTGATAATACTTGCCTCATTTACCGAAGACACAGGAGAGCAGAGGTGACACATGCCAGGTGTAGTGTAGGTTCTTAAATGTTTTATGTTGGGATCTTCAGTTTTTGCTAATGGAGGCCCATGGCTTTCTGTTGGGCAGGTACAATGCAGGACCATCTCATCCTTGTCCTCAGAGCATCAGATGTGCAGTGGGGCCATCTCATATTAGACACACAATAGCTACTTGATCAAGATTGCTTTCAGTTCAGTTCAGTTGCTCAGTTGTGTCCAACTCTTTGTACCCCCATGGATTGCAACACACCAGGCTTCCCTGTCCATCGTCAACTCCTGGAGCTTACTCAAATTCATGTCCATTGAGTCGGTGATGCCATCCAACCACCTCATCCTCTGTCGTCCCCTTCTTCTCCTGCCTTCAGTCTTTGCCAGCATCAGGGTCTTTTCCAAGGAGTTAGTTCTTCACATCAGGTGTCCAAAGTATTGGAGTTTCAGCTTCAGCATCAGTCCTTCTAGTGAATATTCAGGGTTGATTTCCTTTAGGATGGACTGGTTTGATCTCCTTACAGTCCAAGGGACTCTCAAGAGACTTCTCCAACACCACAGTTCAAAAGCATCAGTTTTTCGGCGCTCAGCTTTCTTTATGGTCCAACTCTCACATCCATACATGACTACTAGAAAAAACCATAGCTTTGACTAGATGAACCTTTGTTGACAAAGTAATGTCTCTGCTTTTTAATATGCTGCCTAGGTTTGTCATGGTTTTTCTTCCAAGGAGCAAGCATTTTTTTAATTTCATGACTTCAGTCACCATCTGCAGTGATTTTGGAGCCCAAGAAAATGAAGTCTGCCACTGTTTCCATTGTTATCTGTTTTCCATGAAGTGATGGGACTGGATGCCATGATCTTCATTTTTTGAATGTTGAGTTTTTAGCCAGCTTTTTCACTCTCCTCTTTCATTTTCATTAAGTGGCTCTTTAGTTTCTCTTCGAATTCTGCCATTAGGGTGGTGTCATCTGCTGGCAATCTTGATTCCAACTTGTGCTTCATCCAGTCTGGCATTTTGCATGATGTACTCTGCATATAAGTTAAATAAGCAGGGTGACAATATACAGCATTGACGTACTCATTTCCCAATTTGAAACCACTATTGCTTTAGAATCTTCCTTTGGCCATTTGATTTACCATGTTCATTTGGACCAAGAAAAGAGCCTTGTAACCACACAGACCCTCCTTGTATCATTTGTCCTTACTTATGACATATTATTTATTCCTATTCTGCTACTGGCCATTTTTGTCATGTAGGTTATCTCCCGTGCCTCTCACCTCTCCTCACCAGTTCTGGAGACATGCAGGCCTCCTTCAGGCAGAGTGGCTTTGAGTGCTTGTCAGTATTTTCACAGTTTGGCTAATTTCTTCACCAAGGTAACTGCTTATTATCACATTCAGTGACATCATAAGATGTCTGGACTCTTGATCAGGCCAGGAGACTTCCAAGTTAAAAACACTTTTAAGGATTCTGTGAGTTTTCTTCCTTGTGCTTGAGAGAGATTGAAATACTTAGGTGAATTACTGGGTTCCAGGAGCATCTCCCAAGGTTGGGTTTAAAGGTGAAATTGTAGAAGTGTTTAACCATTTATTCAGCAAAAAGTTACTGAAATGTAAACCCACACAACCCGCTAGAATGCAGGCACTCCAAGGACAAGATTTGTGTGGTTCATTCATTGCTATGTCTCCACTGCTTTGAACAGTGACCAGCTCAAGGAATTTTTGGTGAACCAATAAATGAGAGCCCTGGGGCTCTTATTTATTTAGATAGCCATGGGGCTACAGATGTACAAATAACCATGAGAAAAATGGGAGCATGGAAGAAGGAAGACCTTAGACAGCGTGAGGGGGTCACAAAAACCTCCATAAAGGAAATGACTCTTGAGCTGAGTGTTGAAGAAAGCTCAAGAATTTTCAAATGGATAAATGGTGGAACTTCAGAGAGAGAAACTAGTGGGAACAAAGGAGACACAGAAGTAAGGTAGCATGGTATGTTCCAGGAATTGTAAATAGTGGTGGCTAGGGTGTATAGGGAATAATTGGGCAAAATGTCAGAAATCAGATCATGAATAACTCTCTGTGACCTGCTAAAGAGTCTGGACTTCATCCTTTGAGCTATAGGTGAGCCACTACAGAGATGTAAGTAGAAAAGTGGCAGGAGAGGTTTAGAGAGGTCTCTCTGGAGGACAGATTTGAAACGGTAAGATGGAGGCAGGAAGACATAGGTCATTGTAGTGTCTTAGTGAATGGGAAAGGAGAGGTGTGTAAGGCAGGGCAGTGCAGTGGAGTGGTGAACAGGTGGTCTTGATATATTTTTAAGAAGTGAAATTTATATAACTTGGGTACAAAAGAGAGTGAAGGGCTAAGAGTTTCTCCTAGGTTATTGATTTGAGCATCCAGATCAATGGGAAGGGAGGGGTTTGCTGATGAGAAGATGAGGAGGTTAATTTCCCATGTCTGCAGAACATCTAACTGTAGATGTTCAAGAAGCACTTGAGTACTCAAGTCCAGAATTGGCGAGAGCTCTGGGATGGAGGTGTGACTGGAAAGAGATCAGCATGGTGGTGACATTACATGGCTCACCATGGAGAATGGGAAGCAAAGGGGCCTGTGAACAGAACCCCAGGAAACACCAAGATTTCAGTGACAGGCACAGAGAAAAGAAGGACCAGGAAAGAGGAATGCCATAAACCAAGGAGAGGAGGTTTTGAGAATGTGTAAGCCCTCATCAGTGCCAAGTGAACATAGAGATCATTGGATTAGGAACCAGTTGAAGGTAACAGGAACAGGATTATTTTGGTGGTAAAACAGGGGACACCGGACAGGGTCCAGTGGGTCACAGAGGAAACAAATGGTTTTAAAATGAAGCCCGCAGGAGAGACTCTTTGTTGTAGATATTCAGTTGGCAACTGTGAAAGCAGAAGATAGAATGGGACTTAGAGAAATACATAAGCCTGAGAATTTTTGTTTGCTTTTTGTTGTTTTGTTTTTCATTAAAGGTAGAACATACCTGTGGGAAGGGAAAATAATTAGGAGAGATAGAGAGTGAATATATAGGTAAGAGAATTTTTAAAAGTTCTTTTTAATGGAACCAAGTTATGGGATTTAGTTTAAAGAGAGAGGGATTAGTCTTGGAGAGAAGGAGGATCTGAGGGCATGATGAGGGTTGATGTAGATAAGTAGCCTAATGGGGATTTGAAGCAACTAGAGTTGTTGCCTTAGAGTAGATGGCTTTTTCTGACATGATTCAGAAAAAAGAAAATGTCTTAGGAACTACAGATTCATGAATGTCTCTTTATCCTCTTCCTTGCTCAGCCTAGAGATGCCGGCAGAAAGCATGGGCTTTGGACTCGACCCCTTGGGTTTACAAGATGGTTATACTATTTACTGCCCATGCAACCTTGGGCAACTTTCTTCACTTCTGTGTACCACAAGTTGTTTCATCTGAAAAGGGGATATAATAAGCAACACTAATTACTATATAGAGTTGAAGTGAAGTGTTAGTCACTCAGTCACGTCCAACTCTTTTCAACCCCATGGACTGTAGCCCACTAGGCTCCTCTGTCCATGGGATTCTTCAGGCAAGAATACTGGAGTGAGTTGCCATGCCCTCCTCCAGGGATCTTCTTGACCCAGGGACCAAACCCAGGTCTCCTGCATTGTAGGCAATGTAGGGAAGCCCTGGTAGCTAACATATATAGAGTTGGGTGAGGGATAAATAATATGCAGGTAAAACACTCAGATCAATGCTTGGTAATCATGGGCACAACATAAATGCTAGCCCTTATGATCCGGGGAATGCTGGTAGGCTCGCCAGGTGTGGAAAGCAAGCACAACTCAGGGAGGAAGACTCCAAGGTTTATAATATAGAAAGGAAACTTCCCGATTTCACCCCAGATGAAGCAAAGGCATTGTTAAGTGAACAGAAGTCTAACTTGAATCGTAAAAACAGAAAGTTGCAGCCTCCCAATCAACTCCAAGACTTGAGTCCATTTACAGAGATCCTTGAATGGTGGGGGTCGGGGGAACACTGGGTCCCAGTGAGGAAGAACCACAGGACACCACCCAAACATTTTGCTGTTAATCTTTCCCCGGTTTTTCTCAGAGGGACCTACAGCTTTTTACCACGGTAACTACACCAGGGAAAATGAACTATTAGGACTACTTAGGCACTACTGGACACTGCCTCCGAGCTGACACTAATTCCAAGAGACCCAAAAGGCTACTGTGGTCCACTACTCAGAGCAGGGGATATGGAGGCTAGGTGGTTAATGGAATCTTAGCTCAAGTCTAAAGCCCTTGGGTCCCTGAACCCAGCCTGTGGTTATTTCCTCAGTTCTGGATACATAATAGGAATAGACATGCTCAGCAGCTGGCAGAATCCCAACCCCCACTGGTTCCCTGGCCTGTGGAGTGAGGCTGCTATCATGGGAAAGGCTAGGTGAAAGCTGCTCATACTGATTCTATCAAGGTTAGTGGTGGTTTAGTCGCCAAGTCTCGTCAACTCTTGCGACCCCATGGACTGTAGCCCTGCCAAGCTCCTCTGTCCATGGGCTTTCACAGGCCAGAATACTGGAGTGGGTTGTCATTTCCTTCTCCACTAGCAAGGATAACTGTAAACCAAAAGCAGTACGGTATTCTTGGAGGGTTTCCAGAGATGAATGCCACCAAGGACCAGAAAGATGCAGAGGCTGTAAGCCTGACCACATCCCCATTTGACTTGCCCATTTTGTCTCTGCAGAAGACAGATGGATCTTGGTGAATGTGGGTAATAGTGTAAGCTTAACTAGGTGCTGACTCCAATTATAACTACTGAATCAAATGTGTTGTCATCACTTGAGGAAGTAACACACCTCCTGGCATCTGGTGTGTGGCTGTCGACCTGCAGATGCCTTTATGTCTGTCCTCTCCAAAGACCCGCCAGAATCCCAGAATAAGTGTGCTTTCAGCTGATAAGACCCACAGGACACCTTCACTGTCCTATGTCAGGGCTTCAGCGGCTCCCCAGCTCTATGTATTATGTAGTTTGCCTTTTCCTTTCACAAGGTATCATTACATGGTTGACATTATGCTGATTGGACTTGGCAGACAAGACATAGCAACTACTACAGACTTATTAGTAAGAAATGTATATGTCAGAGGATGGTAAATAAATCGGACTAAAATTCAGGGGCTTTCTATCTCTGTGAAACTCCTAGGGATCTGGTTGTATGAAGCATGTCAAGGTGAAAGATAAGTTGCCATGTGGCCCCTCCTACAACCAAGAAAGAGGCACGATGCCTAGAAGGCCTTTTTAGATTTTGGAGGCAACATATTCCTCATTCGAGTGTTAGTCCAGCCCTGTGGTTGAGTGAATTGAAAAGTTACTAGTTTTGAGTGGGGCCCAAACAAGAGAAGGCTCAGCAATGAGCCCAGGTGGTTAGAAAGCTACTCCATCATTCAGACCATTTGACATGACAGATCCAGTGGTGCTTGAAGTGTCAGTGCCGGACAGGGATGCTGTTTAGAGCCCTCTTCCCAGGTAGTGTGAGTGGTAAAGACCTCACCTGCCGACGCGGGAGACGTTAAGAGACACATGTTCGATCCCTGAGTCCAACAGATCCCCTGGAGGAGGGCATGGCAACCCACTCCAGTATCCTTGCCTGGAGAATCCCATGGACAAGAGGAGCCTGGCAGGCTACAGTCCCTGAGGTCGCACAGAGTTGAACACAACTGAAGTGTCTTAGCACACACACATGCACGCAGGCCCCTACAAGTGCATCACAACACAACGTGGCTGTCCTCTGTGGTCGGATAACTGCTTTCCTTCTGAGGAACAGCTCTTGACCTCCTACCTTAGTAGAGAATGAAGAGTCAACCATGGCTTACCAAGTTACCATATGACATGAGCTGCCAACCGTGAACTAAGTGTTATCTGACCCACCAAGGCATAAAGCTGAGCATGCACAAAAGCACTTCATCATCAGATGGGGTGGTACCTACGTGATCAGGTCCAAACGGTCCGTGATGGCACAACTAAGTTATATAAGGAAGTGGCATATGTTCCCGCAGCCCCCATTCCTGCTGTCCTGCCTCATAGGAGTTCCCTATCATCAGCTGACAAGACTCAGGCCTGGTCCACAGAAGGTTCTGCACGGGTACCACCCCAAAGCGGACAGCTGCAGCACTCCAGTCCCTTCCTGAAATCTCTCGGAAGGACAGTGGTGAGGAGGAGTCTTACTGGTGGGAGGAACTCTGAGCAGCGCAGCTGGTTGGTCCCTCTGCTTGGAAGGAGAAATGGCCAGGCAGGCAATTCAATACTGACGTATAGGCTGTGGCCAGTGGTTTGACTGGATGTAAAGGACGGGAAAGAATTCAATGGGGAAATTACTGATGAGGAAATTTGGGGATGAGGTCTGTGGAGAGGCCTCTCTGAATGGGCAAAACACAAAACCTGAAGAAATTTGTATCCTAGGGTGAATGCTCACCAAAGGACGGCCTCAGCAGAGGAGGATTTTAATCATCAGGTGGATAGAAATACTCATTCGATGGCTACCAGTCTCTTTTCCCAAATAGCCCTGTCCTTGCCCAATAAGCTCATGAACAAAGGGGCTCTGGTGGCACAGATGGAGGGTATGTGAGGGCTCAGCAGCATGGACTCACCGAGGCCAGCCTGGCCACAGCTGCTGCCGAGTGCCCGTCTGCCAGCCCTGAGTCCTGGCTATGGCGCCGTTCGCCAGGGTGATCAGCCAGCTGTCTGGTCAGCTGCAGGTTGATTACATTGGACCTTTTCTGTTATGGAAGGGGCAGCATTTTGTACTTACTGGAATAGACATTTACTCTGGATGCAAATGTGCCTTCCCTGTGTGCAGTGCTTCTGGTAAAGCTACCATCTGTGGACTTACAGAATGCCTCTCCACCACACAGCAGGGCTTCTGATCAAGGATCTCACTTCACAGCCAAAGAAGTACAGCCACGGGCCCCTGCTTACTGGTGTTACCACATTGCCCACTAGCCTGAAGCAACTGGCTTGAACGGGGGAATGGTCTTTTGAAAACTCAGCTATGGTGCCGGCCGTGTGGCAATACTTGGCAGGGCCAGGGCAAGGCTGTCCATGCTGCGAACCAGCACCCAGTATACACGCTGTTTGTCTGAGAGCCAGGAGCCACGGGCGGAATAAGGGGTGGAGATGGCAGTGGCAGCAGCCCTAGTCATCCTCTAGCTACATTTTTGCTTCCTATTCCTACATCCTTATGCTCCACTGGTCTAGAGGTCTTACCTCCAAGAAGAGGAAGGCTTTCACTAAGAGATGCAGCAAAGATTCATTGAACTGGAAGTTAAGACTGCTGCCCAGTGCCTCCGAATCAACAGGCAAAGAAGAGAGTTGTTCAACTGATTTGGGAAATGATCCTGACCACCAAGAGGACATTGGACTAGTATTCCACAATGCAGGTAAGGAAGAGTATGCTTGGAATTCAAGAGATCCCTCAGGCCATCTCTTAGTATTACTGTTCCCTATGAATGCTGCTGCTGCTAAGTCACTTCAGTCATGTCCAACTCCTTGTGACCCCATAGACAGCCTACCAGGCTCTGCCGTCCCTGGGATTCTCCAGGCAAGAACCCTAGAGTGGGTGGCCATTTCCTTCTCCAATGCATGGAGGTCAGTGGAAAACCAGGACAACTCAATCCAAGTAGGACTAGTAATGGCTCAGACCTTCTAGCGATAAGTTTAGATCATCCCACCAGCTGAAACAGGTGATAAAAGTAAAGGGAATATGATATGGGTAGTGGATAAAAGTAATTATAAATACCAGTTACAACCACATGACCAGTTAAAAAACTAAGGGCTGAAATTGTCATGCGTAATTTGCTTGTTTGTTACAGTTATGTGTGAGTGAATTTGTTTTCTTCCCTCTCTTACCTCCTTATCATTAGTATAAGATGCATAGACTTTATATCATAGTGTTTAGGTGTTGTTAACCTAAATCAGTGTTTTAGTTATGAGCTATCAAGGGGAAGAATAAACATGACTCAAGGATTTTTATCTCCTCTTCGAGGGAGGGAGTTAGTGCATTTTAGGTTGAATGCAAGATAGTTATATCATTTTGGGTGGGATTATGATTTTGTTACTGCTTTCATTTGGAGATTAAGTATGGTTTAAGGAGATGCATGTGGATGCCAAGTTGACAAAGGGTGGAGCTGTGATGGTTAATTTGATGTGTTCACTTGATCGGGCCACTGGATGCCCAGATATTTAGCCAAACATCCTTCTGGGTGTTTCTTTGAGGGTGTTTTTGAATGGAACTTACATTTAAGTTGGTAGACCGAGTAAAGCAGATTGCCCTCTCCAGTGTGGGTGAAATTTGCAAATTATCTTTTATCTGAATTTGCTTTGCTTTTTCCTCTCTTGGATCTTACCTTGGGTAAGCTGTGTCTGTCTCTGTCTTCTATCAGTGACTTCAGGCTCACATTCATGGGAATGTAGCCAGTACATAAAACATTCAGGAGACCTCCCTGTCAGCATGAGGTTGTCCAAATGCATGCAGGGGTTCCCCCCAAGAGGCACACTGTCCTCACAACACCCATTTAGCTGTTGGCTGGCGACAGCATTCAGATTCCTCTCTTGACCTATTCCCAGATGGTTCTAACCAGTCCTTTTCATTTCATTTGTATATTTGTATAATGCAATGAAGCATATCCTTGCTGGGACTGCAGAGCAAATAGGTGGCATGCCTTCTGAGAGTTCCAAGGTTGTCATGGGCATGATAGCAATACCCTGCTGTAACTAGAAGTCAGTTCTACACTCCCCAGGGAGTTCTAGAGGATGCATGTTCTTCATTCTTTCGGATACATAGCAGACACCCAGAGTGTCCTGAGGTGCCCTAATAACAAAATCCCATTCTCTGCACATACCAGGGGGAGAAGGGGACCAGGTTGGTTCTCTATCCTTAGCGATTCAATGAAATCTCTCTCGGATTGAAAGTCATCGTTTTCATAACACTGAAAAGATGTAATATTAGCTTAATCATTCCCAAATGAATCCTGAAAAATATTTGGAAACAGTACACTTATACAAAATCATTTCAGCATTACTAGAAAGTTTCAGCCATTTGCTATAAACTTGTACTTTTAAGTGGCGACCATGTGGTCTGCCTTCAGAACATCCAGTTCTTTCTTTTTTATAGAATTAAAACCCCTGACACTTGTTTTAAGACCTTAAGAAAACCTTTGGTGCTTAGCAAAATGCAAAACCTGGCATGGCCATAAAGAAGATATATTTGATTTTACTCCTTGAAGGTATTAAAAAAAAAGACACAAGATACCGTCTGTAAGAAAACTAAAATGGCAGCTGCAACTTCTTCCCAGAAGTCTCTGGGAAGAGACACCTAAGGTCACTCCTTATTCCCCCCCAGGGTACCAGGAAAGCAGCTTACCCACCCTCCCCCTCCCCCTCAACTAAAGCTAAGAGCAGTGGGGAGAGATCTAACTCCCAACGGAGCCTGTCTTGATTGAGGAAGTTAACACTTCAAGAAAAAGGAATTCTGTCTTCTTGCAGGGCTCTTGAAAAGGATCCTTGCCAAACTCAACCCCAAGTTAGAAAAACTCCTTTTCCTAAAGACTTGGGAATTAGTCACCAATTTGTATTAGCATTTGGACTTGTGAAGAATTCCATCAAATCATGCAGCCTAAGAGGCCTAATTTCAAAAATATAGCCAATTTCAAAATGAGAGTCTACATGGGAAAGCAAGGAGAAGATTCAGGTGCCAGGGAGAGATGGTGAAATTCACATTGGATGTACCACACTGGAATCTAGCATCTGTGAGATGAAGAACAAGAGATGCTAAGAGGGTAATTCTCTTTCGGAACATGAGAGAGACAGATTTTCAGTTCCAGTCTACTCAGGGTTTAATCCTACATTGAAAGGCAGCATTGATGTGTTATTAGCAACATAGTCCTACCAGTCTGGCCTTAGCTTCTCTGGGTTTTGGGAAGTGTTTGAGGGAAAAAAAGGGTTGGTTGTTGCAGTGGGAAATAGTTGTAGAATAATTTAAACAACCCCCCTTCACATAACCTCTGTTGTGTGTTGGTTTTTGTGTGTCCAATAGACTGCTTTGCACAAAAGAAACACTCTGTACATACTCAATGAGAAGACTCTTGAGAGTCCCTTGGACTGCAAGGAGATCCAACCAGTCTGTCCTAAAGGAAATCAGTCCTGAATATTCATTGGAAAGATTGGTGCTGAAGCTGAAACTCCAATACTTTGGCCACCTGATGCGAAAAACTGACTCACTGGAAAAGACCCTGATGCTGGGAAAGATTGATGACGAGAGGAGAAGGGGATGACAGAGGATGAGATGGTAGATGGCATCACTGACTCGATGGACATGACTTTGAGTAAGCTCCAGGAGTTGGTGATGGACAGGGAAGCCTGGCATGCTGCAGTCCATGGGATGGCAAAGAGTCGGACATGACTGAGTGACTGAACTGAACTGAATTTTATGTTTATATAGGCTCATGCATTGGCCAAAAGTATTTTAGTGCAATTTGATTCCTTTCAAAGAAATTAAAAATGAGCAAATGTGAGAGGAAGATTGAGCTAATTTGGACACATGATATCATTTAAAAAATATCATGCCTTTCTTAATTACTAGTCCATTTAGTGATCCAAGGAACAAAGGAGCTGTACACCATGAAATGAAGCAAAGGCAATTCAGACTGTAACAGGAAGTTAAAGTTATGACCAGGTCCCAACATTCAGTCGATGGAAAAATTCCAAAAGGAGATACCACCAATTGAATGTTTACAAAGGAAATGATCCTGAAGAACTGGTCAATGAATTTTTGACCTCTCAGCCAGATCAAGACTGTGATAAGGGAGGAGTGGCAGGTGATCTGTTATTTCTTCGCCTCTAGAGAGAGGAGACTGGGAGGAAAGCATTGTGTAGCTGGGAGCAGAGTCTGACCCTTCCTGGGGAACCTGTAAGATGATGAAGGTTGTCCATCATTTTCACGCTGGAGAAACTCCAGGAGAGAACTCCCTAATGGGATTAGTCTGTACTCCCAGGGCATGTTGGCGGAAAGGAGGCAAGAGGATTTTCTAAGGACCAAACATGGACTAACCAGGAGAAAGAGAGATGGGTTGTTTCTGGTCCTAGAGGTACAGAGGGATCCCAGCAGCAAGAATCTGGAGGTGAGCACTGTGGTGAGGGAGGAGTTAAGAGCAACCACTCAGTGAAAGTCACTCAGCTGGCTCTGACTCTGTGACCCCATATACTGTAGAAGAGCAACCACTCAAAAGAGATGGATGTTGTGTCCACATCTGCCAGGATCAAAGGAACTGAAGGGAGAGGAACCCAGTGCAGAACATCTTGGGAACCTATTGAAATACTCCCATAGAGACAGAATCTGCCAGGCCCAGAGAACAGGAAGCCACCCAATGCAGTTCCATTAAGGCTTTTCTTCACCGCTCCTTTCTGACCTGCGAGGGGGCGAAAACGGATGGCCAGCTAGGAAGTGGGTGGAGAAGAAACGCATATGGTAGAAAAATATAGAAGAAATCAACCAGCTTTCCCCTATCTGACTGCAGTTTTCCAAATATACTCAATATATATTTCTGAACTATACACACACTAAAAGAGGAAGCAGCCCTATGTCACCTTAGGATGTGTTAATGATACCTGGGACTAATTAAACCTTCTAATCTGAGACTATGTTCTCAATTTAAAGTAATGGGACAACTGCTTATTACCTAAGTGTGTACAGAAAGTTCATGGGGCATGACCACAGGCCGATTCTGGTTTGGGAGAGATGCTCATTAAGAAAAGTATAAAATTGTGCTTATAGGAAAAGAAATCACAACAAATCACAGATTTTTAAAAGTTGGCAAATAACACATACATCACAAAGGAAAATTTTTGTTAGCTGCCTGGCACATTGATATAATGTTTTTTCTAACTGAGTTCTAATTGAATATTCTTTGATAGTTTCTTCATATGACAATGGTTAATATTATTTATTTTCTGAAAAAAGAATAGAAAAAAATGTATTGATCAACTTTATTTACAGTAGCAATACAGGTTTGTACCCAACAAGAAACAGGTATAATGATAAATGCTATTTCCTTTGTTTTCCCATTTATAAAAAAAGAAAAATAATAAATGCATGTGACATTTATAAACTGCATTTTCAAGTTTGTTGTGAGTAAGGATCTATGAGAACTGAATCTTTTGCTTACAGCCTTATGTGTGTGATGATTAGAAAAGTTTTCAACAGACTAGTTTCTGTTCTGTATGGTTCAAATCTAGTTAGCCCTGTCCTACCCAGGCACTGTATGACATATTCCTATCTAGATAAAATGTCTGGTTTGAGTAATTGTTGGAACACCAGTGAGTCAGCCTGGCAAGCAGTAGAAGCAAAATTCAGACACTGTCCTGCCTTCATGGAGCTTTCAGCCTGCTAGGCAGAGACAGAAGAATCAATTGACCACATGAAAAAGATGGGAAATGCGTTTCAGAGGCAGGGAGAATTGCTCTCTAAGAGTGCACAAGGAAGGAATTATTCTTTGCTAATTATTATGTAATGGATGGTGAACTAATGTGAAACAAGAGACCCAGGTCACGTGGGGAGTCACAGAAAACCTGTCCAATCTTAAAGCCCTCGATTGAATAATGGAGGCCCTCCCCTCTTCCTGAATCTCATTTCTCTCTCTGAACTTTATATTGGTCTTTTCTTCTTAGTGCCTCATTGTCAGGCACTACTGGGATCTACTCTGTTCAGCCAATAGTGTTTTGGTTTTTCTCCTGAATAAGCAGGGGGAACATGGCTGATTCATGTCAGTGTATGACAAAAACCACTACAATATTGTAAAGTAACTAGCCTCCAACTAATAAAAAAATAAATGGAAAAAAAAAAAGAAAGACAGAGCCCCATCTAGCTTGGGTCTTAGAAGACTCCATTGAACTCAAGCTATCTTTTGGCATCTCAGAGCCCTCTTGTTGGGCTTCTTTCCAAATTGAACAAGCTTTCACAATCACCTTCTAATTCTGCACCCTTATCCCATCGGTATAACAGCTTCCATCCCATATGCATCATGGGGGATGGACATCATCATGAATGATGTCAACAAAGGAACATTTGCCTTAAATTGCGGGGTCCCCCCCCCAGAGAATGTATCTTCCTCTTGTGAGCCCTTGGTACACTTGCCATTCTGTAATTCCAGGTAACCAGTATTTACAAACCTCCTTCTCTGTGCAGCAGATCAGCTGCTTCATAAGTATCTGAGGTGCTTGTTTAAAACAGATACCAAGCTTTACTCTGAACAACTTCTCAGCGAATCTGGGGACTGGGACCTGGGAATATGATGCTTGTTTAAAATACAGATTCCAAGCTTACTCTGAAACAACTTCTCAGCGAATCTGAGGACTGGGACCTGGGAATATGATGCTTGTTTAAAATACAGATTCCAAGCTTACTCTGAAACAACTTCTCAGCGAATCTGAGGACTGGGACCTGGGAATATGATGCTTGTTTAAAATACAGATACCAAGCTTTACTCTGGAACAGCTTCTCAGCGAATCTGGGGACTGGGACCTGGGAATATGAATTTTTATTTAGTCTTTCAGGTGAATGTCTTGTAGATTAAAGTTTGAGAATGACCACCCTAAGATAGTGCACAGATGACCTTCCCAACATCCAGCATCAAGAAGACACTGGATACCCAGACCATATGACACCAACATGACAACTGTAGGATAAGGGAGAAATCTCAGCCCCATAAAATAATCCATGGAGGAAACTATAAAACATTCTGAATTAAAAAGGCAGCGGCATGAATAAAATGGCACGGGTACAAGTTGATTCTTTACAGTGTTGTTGAAATAGCAGTGTCCACGTACAAGGTTCGGATTAAGCAAACTATAGCACAGTCATGCAAAGAAATACTATGCAGTTTTATAAAAGAATAGAAAAGTGGATACTTCTGAGATATTTTATTAAGTTACAAAGGCAAAATCTCAAGTATATATACGGCATATATATGGTATTCAGTCTTTCACATGAGAAAAGAGGGAAAGTAAAATATGTGTTCCTATTTGCTTGTGTTCCCATAAAGAGGATACAGAAGAAATCAACAAATGTGCCAAGGCATATTGTTTGCAGTAACAGCCTTATCTGCTCACGCTTCTCTTTATCTATTCTCCATGAGTTGTGCTTTCCACATTTTCTCTGGACGTGGCCATGTAATATGCTTTGGCCAATATGAAGCAAGCAGAATTTGGAAACTGCCTTCTCTAGCTGCTCGTGCAGTCCTGGGTGCCATGTGAAAAAGCCCGGGCTTTTTGGATGCTGGCTGATGGATGGTGAAAGACACATGACCCAGCTGCCTACCTCAGAAACCCCTAAACTAGCCAGCGACATGTCAACTGCAGAGTGGTATAGAATAAGAGACTTACTGTAGGGTTTGAACCTTGCAAAACTGAAAGTCATTAGTCAAAGACCACAAAGAAGAGCTGATAAAGACTATTGAATGCTGCTGCTTTTGTATCTGATGCTATTCCTGAAAGTCATCCAAGGTCAGCAGCTTAGATTATTCAGAAGAAAATGTGAACCTAAAGCAAGAGAGATGGAGGCCAGCCTGGAAGCCATGTCTGTCTTCCATTCCATCTACTCCCTTTGTTGTGGAGTCACACGTGTGCCCGGCCCGGGCCCCAGGGAGGCAGAAGGAGAGGATCCATGGAAGCTGTAGGAGATGTGGGTCTTGCTGCTGCCGCATAGCAGGAGGGCGAGCCTGTGGATCTGTGACCAAGCACACGGGCTAATTGGTCCCTCAGGCTCTGTACCAGTGTTCCAAGCATAGTGGCTGCCGCTTCACTTCCACCCCCACCAAATATCTTGCAAATATCCTGTGTCGTCTAGTCCAGAATTATACAGGGAAGGGAATTCTAAGACATGTACTTTTAATTCACCTAAGCAAATACAGTATGACCACACCTGCCTAGATCACCACTTTCCACCATGACCCCAGAAGCATGTAGGGTACTCAGAAGAGTTCTGCCAAGGTCACCCAGCCCAAAAAACCTGTTCAGTTCACAACAGAATCACAAGCTAAATTGTTGGTTTAAGCCAATAAGCTTGTTGCACAGAAAAGGTGATATAATCAGATATCTAAAAAAATGAGATGAGTGGATAACCGTAGTTGGAGACAGGGTAGGAGCTAGACCTCTCAATGTATGCCTTACTCTATAAGACATCATTTAAGTTTTTGAACCACGTTAATGTACGTAAGAATAAAATTAATTTTAAAACTATCTGAAGGGATTGTAGGATGCTAGTGGGTACCTATTGCACAGGGCACTATTTAAAGGGGTGTAGGTGTAATTCAGAGAAACAGAAGAAGAGATGTGTATAAGTCAGTTGAGGCCCCCCAGTCATGTACACCCAGATATGGAGCAAGCATCCACCCAGCTCCCTGTCAGCAGTCTTTTCAGAATCAGCCTGTCATCTCTTTTTCATCCTTTACTCCAACCTGTCATCAAGGCTTTGGCTCCACCTCTGAGGTATCTCTGAGATGTGCTATCTTCTTTTTGTCTCCACCACCATCACTGCTGTTCAGTCTCTGAGTCATGTCTGATTCTTTGAGACCCTATGAACTGCAGCACACCAGGCTTCCCTGTCCTTCACCGACTCCCTGAATTTGCTCATTTCCTACTCACACTGACTCATGTCTATTGAGTCATTGATGCCATCCAGCCATCTTATCCTCTGTTGCCCCCTTCTCCTCTTACCCTCAGTCTTTCCCAGCATCAGGGTCTTTTCTAATGAGTTGGCTCTTTGCATCAGGTGGCCAAAGTATTGGAACTTCAGCTTCAGCATCAGTCCTTCCAATGAATATTCAGGACTGATTTCCTTTAGGATTGACTAGTTTGATCTCCTTGCTGTCCAAGGGACTCTCAAGAGCCTTCTCCAACACCACAGTTTGAAAGCATCAGTTCTTCAGCACTCAGCCTTCTTTATGGTCCAACTCTCGCATCTGTACATGACTACTGGAAAAAACATAGCTTTGACTACACAGACTTTTGTCAGCAAAGTGATGTCTCTGCTTTTTAATACACTGTCTAGGTTTGTCATAGCTTTTCTTCCAAGGAGCAGGTGTCTTTAATTTTGTGGCTGCAGTCACCATCTGCAGTGATTGTGGAGCCCAAGAAAATAAAATCTGTCACTGTTTCCATTGCTTCCCCATCTATTTGCCATGAAGTGATGGGACCAGATGCCATGATCTTAGTTTTCTGAATGTGGAGTTTTAAGCCAACTTTTTCACTCTCCTCTTTCACTTTCATCAAGAGGCTCTTTAGTTCCTCGTCACTTTCTACCATCACTGTGGGCCAGACTATTCCAACAGCTCATATCCCTGCTTCCATATTGCCTGTCTGCAGTCCATTCTCTGTATTTAACAGGAGGAATAGCCTTAAAATAGAAACTGAATCATGTACTGGGTATTTAGCAGTGAGGATGGCAGTGTCCTAAGCTCTTTCACATCCAACTGGAGAGGGGAGGAGACAGTATATCAACAAACAAATCATTCAGTTTCAGATGGTGATATGTGCTGTACAGAATATAGAAAAGTGAAGTCGCTCAGCTGTGTCTGACTCTTTGCAACCCCATGGACTGTAGCCTGCCAGACTCCTTCATCCATGGAATCTTTCAGACAAGGATACTGAAGTGGGTTGCCATTTCCTTCTCCAGGGGATCTTCCCACCAGGGATCAAACCCAGGTCTCCCACACTGCAGGCAGACTCTTTACTGTATTAGCCACCAGGGAAGCCCACAGAATATAAGGTGGTACAATTGAAGTAACTGGAAGGGTACCTGAGTGGCCAGATAAGGTTTCTCTAGACTGGACTATGGACTGAGAGAGAGAGGATTCCCAGGCAGGGGGAGAGCAAGTGCAAAGGCCCTGGGGTCCACAGCCAAGGGACTGAAAGACCAGCACTGCTGGAGCAAAGTCCACAGTGAAACCAGGAAGATGACACCTGCCCCCAAATTATCATACTGTTATGTTGCAAAGATGTGTGAGGTGCATTTGGGAAAGAAAAGCCCAATAAAAATACCATGGGGTGTGCTGTTTCATTTTTGTTGCACCATTCTAATGTAATTCAGTGACCCAGGCACCAGATGACAGCCCCATGACCCAATCACTACACCATGGTGCACTTGGAGAATCTAGGCCTGGACTTTCCTGGTGAGTACTGGATAGACTTTGCATGGATGCAGTTCATGATACCCTGTAGGCACTCAGGATTATCTTTTGAATACATGAATAGGTGGTTTCCCAGAGTGTGGTCTAGAATAGTGATTCTCAGCCCTAGCAGGCTCATTGGAATCATCTGGGGCTTCCCTGGTGGCTTAGCAGTAAAGAAACTGCATGCCAGTGCAGGAAACACAGGTTTGATCCCTGGTCCAGGAAGATCCCTCATACCTTGGGGCAGCTGGGCCGGTGCTCGACAGCTGTTGAGCCTGGGCTCTACAGCCGGGGAACCACAACCACTGAAGCCCTCACATCTTAGAGCCCATGGAGCAGCAAGGGAAGCCGCCACAATGAGAATCCCAAGCACCACGACTGGAGAGTAGCCATTATGCACCACTACTAGAGAAAAGCCTGTGCAGCAACAAAGACCAGCACAGACAAAAGAAATACACAAAATGATTAAAAAAAAAAAAAAAGAATCATCTGGAAGGCTTTTTGAGAAACCCAATGCCCATGGCCACCTCCAGAGATGCTCATGTAACCATGTATCAGATCTGGGGTGGGGCCCAGGCTTTTGTAGGAGGTGATTCTAATGTGTGTTCAGGACTGCGGACCCTGGACTTTCCAGTCCTTTCTGATGCTATTGCAATTCTCCAGGAGGAAGATTATGGTGATGAGCACCATAGTGATTACAGAGGAGGTGGTGAGATGTGGTTGAACTTGAGCTAGACAAAGGATGTACAGCTGAGGCCAGCCTAGTGAGAATGTGCCTGAGATCATAGGCTTTATCAGCTTACTGAGACAACACACGTTTTCTAATTACAAAATAGCATAGCATAGCTGTCTCTGTGGGCTTCCCTGGTGGCTCAGATAGTAAAGCGTCTGCCTGCAATGCAGGAGACCCGGGTTTGATCCCTGGGTTGGGAAGATCCCCTGGAGAAGGAAATGGCAATCCACTCCAGTACTTTTGCCTGGAAAATCCCATGGCCAGAGGAGCCTCATAGGCTACAGTCCATGGGGTAGCAAAGGGTTGACACTACTGAGCGACTTCACTTTACTTTCACTTACAGCTCTCTCTGAAACATGGCGCCTCTCACTTCTTAGATGCCTCATCAGTCGATATTATTAAAGACTCTACAGAAATCAGTGCATGAATTTTCACTGCCTCCTCTCTGAACTTAGAATTTCATTTAAATGAAAGATCTGCTCAAAGATAGAAGCTTCTGGACATAGGCCTCCTCTCATTGCTTTCCTGTCTTCCTCTGTTCCTTCTGCTTCAATTCTGTTTCCTTTCTTCATTTCTTTTTCTCTATAGTCTCACCACTTTCTCCTCCCCCAGTACTTTGTAAAATGCTTCCTCAAATATTTGAAAGTTTTTTGTGTGTTTTGTTTTGTTTTACTCCAAAACTTGGAGACTTCTCTGCATAGTATTGTGGGCAATCTATGGATAAGAAAAAAAAAAGAAAAAAACCTATTCATCCAAACATTCCATCTCCTCCTCATGCAAAGAGGCCACACAGATTACCCTTGGCCACAAATCCCAGATGATACTCTTGTCTTCTCAGAACAGAGAAATGGGGAGAAAATTGGAGTTCAGGCATTTGACCCTTCTCCAGACCTTGGAAGCTGCAAAGTCCCTGTGAAAACAATAGACTATCAAGGTATTCTGGGCATTTGGGGAAGATGGGTCATATGAAATTTTGAGTTTTGAGAGCCTCTAAACAAATCCCCTCTTCTGTCAATTAAACAGTTGATTTATGAGGAGTGAAGTTGCCACGTGGTTTGGATACACCCTGCTCTGGGGATGAAAAGAGAAGGAAATGTGATTTTGTTTGGAAGACCTTTTAAACTGTTGGCTGTCTAGCACTGAGAATGAAATCTGGGTGCAGAAAGGATGGGGAGGGGATGGCGCTGATGCAGAGTGAAAGGATGGATTGGCCAGGATGCAGTGTCTGGCCCTGAGCAAAGCATTACATTGCTTGCAGCTGTGGGATGGTTTGGAGGTCCCATTTTCCTAGATCCCTTCAGGGTTTCCTTTCTTTCTGATGAGGTGGTAAGGGGCCGCAGGGTGTGTTGGGTTCAGCCTTCTTGGCACAGGGGCGTGTGTTTTGTGTTTTTTCATGTAGATGTGAAACTCAGCAGACCTGACACTCTTCTCTGAAGGGAGGCTGAAGGGAAGAGGCTAGGTGGGGCACGGCATGCCTGTTACAGTGACCACACAGCACACTCTGTCCTCCCCTGATTCAGCACTTCACATTTCTCCAGTGAAAAATTAGTGGGAGATGCTCATCGTGTCAGGCTTTCCTCATGATTTAAATGCTCTATGCTTCACCCAGGACACCTGTGTTTGTTAAGCAATAATAGAGGAGGCTTTTGAGAGGTTTGCAAAAGACCAGGCAGTGAAAGGGATGAGTAATGCAATGGAGGCTCCTCCCTGGGCTTGAAGAGAGCATGTGGGAGGATGTCGCTGGGAGGAGGGGTCAGAGAAGGATGGGCAGGAGGAAGAGCTGGCCTCTTTGTTCATCCATTCAGTGATACTGTGTCTATCTATTGAGCGCCCTTGTGGCAACGTGCCTTCCTTGCCTCGTGAGTACAGCGCAGTGAATTCGGGAGACCTGGCCTTCCCCATGTGTGCTCATCGTGCTCCTGCTTATCTTCCGTGGAGACTTTCCTGACTCCTGGGTGGGCATGTTGCTCCCTCCTTTGTTCACCAGTGGCCCTTCATGCAGACATCCCTCTGGTGTGTGCTAAGTTTCTTCAATTGTGTCCAACTCTGCAGCCCCATGGACTGTAGCCCACCAGGCTCCTCTGTCCATGGGATTCTCCAGGCAAGAATAGTGGAGTGGGTTGCCATGTCCTTCTCCAGGGGATTTTCCTGACCCAGGGCTCAAACCCACATCTCTTGTGTCTCCTGCATCATCATCTTTACCACTAGCACCACCCGGGAAGCCCCATCTCTCTGGTACCCACCACATTTGAAAGTGAAAGTGTTAGTTGCTCAGTCATGTCTGACTCTTTGCAACCCCATTGACTGTAGCCCACCAGGCTCCTCTATCCATTGGATTCTCCAGGCAAGAATACTGGAGTGGGTTGCCGTGCCCTTCTCCAGGGGATCTTCCTGACCCAGGGCTCTAACCCATGTCTCTTGTGTCTCCTGCATCAGCAGGGGTGTTCTTCACGACTAACACCACCTGGGAAGTCCCATCCCTCTGCTACCCACCACATTTATTATACTCTCATTTTCTGTTCACACATCTGTCTGCCTCATAAGATTCTGAGTTCTGCAGACAAGAATCAAGGCATGCATGTCTCCTGCTGTAGAAGTTACTCAATAAAGCAACTTAATTAGTGGATTTGACAAGCAGTGTTTAATTTGGAAAGGTAGATGGGTCTTCATATATTTATAAATATAATGATGATGATGATTTAATTCTCCACTCTGTTCCAGGCACTGAGGAGGCAGGTTTGAAAATGATTTAGATGCATAGATTTTCTATTTTGTTCTCCAGTCAATCAGTGATGTCAGAACTATCCCATGGAGTATTGGTGGGTGGGTGAAAATCAGTGGTCATTATTTAGACATGGTCAATGCACTTTTTTTTTTTATGCAGTGTGATCCTTCCCTGATTCATTTTTTTCTCTTTCAGAGAGAGAGCCAAACCATGCCCTCAGCATGTGCCACATCTGGGAAGTACTCAACAGCGATGACAATGATAATAACAACTGGTATTTATTTGGTCTTTCCATGTGTCAAGATTTATTCTAAGAGCTTTGCATATTTCATTTCATTTATTCCTCATGCAATCCCATGAGGCTGATAATACTATTATTCTAAAATGAAGAGACTGAGACATAAAGAGTTTAAGCAACTTATTCAAGGTCACACAGCCTAGGGGTTGGGTAGAAGCAGGATTCCTGCCAGAAAAGTCTTTCTCCAGAGATTCTGCTCTCAACTTCCCTGCTAATTGTGTCTGCTATTTGGCTATTGACCCTTTGGGGAGTTTTTGCACAAGGAGGGATCCAAACACGTCACCTCCTGTGTTGAAGATCTGTTGTTAAAGACATTTCTTGAATTGACTTGCCCTCACCTACTCTCGAGACTTGGCATCACCCCCTTTCGAAAGTCATCTTTGATCTCTTTCAGACTTAGCCAGATGTTGCTTTTGTATTTTCACAAAACCCTTTGCTCTTATTTTTCATGTGGCATCAATTGTGATGGTCTAATTTCTCGTCTGTTTCCCCCTATAGTCTGTGAGTTCCTTAAAGACAGAAACATATCTCTCAGTGCCTAGAGCCTGTTGCTCAACAAATATTTGTGTAATTAATTAAGAAAAAAGTGCACTTTAGTTACAATTTCTCAAGAACCTTACTAAAAAGAATGCTAATTGCTAGCTGTATTTATTCATTCACTATTTTATCCAATGATTTATTCATTTTTCAGTAGGTATTTATTGAGAGAGAATCTTTCTAGGGGCCGAAGTGATAAGGTATACATGATTCCTTTCCATAAGGGGCTACTACAGGAGGTCTGGACATTAATCAGAATTGTCTAATTACAAAATTAGGACATTGCTATGGGAGAAAGGCACAGAATGCTATGTGAAAATATACAAGTAAACATAGAAGTCCCTGAGACTCAAAGAAAACCCATAATCCTACCAAAGGATCAAGTGGGTCATCCTTTGACTCTCTGGGTTGTGCCCCTAAGTCAGAAGCCACCACTGATGATAGCAGGACAATTGAATGCAAATTTGAAAAGTCTGGACAAATCAATGATTCTTACAAAAAGTCTTAGAATGGTTGAGTTAAAGGAAAACTATAACAATCATAGGAGCCAACTTCATGAACACTGGAAAACCTCATTTTAAGATCCCAGGTAAACTGATTGTGCAAGAAAAATGCGAATCGGTCCCAGTTCTTGGGTATTTATTCAATGTCCTAACACTATTTCTGGTAATAAATAGAGACCTGTGTCTACCTAGAAATTTTATGAGGCATTTAGGGACTTATCTTGATGTTCTCAGGTACTAATACTTTCACACAGAATCCTGAGCAAATCATCCCGAACCAACTTTGAGTTTTGTCAGGGATTTATTACAAGCTCGTCTTGGTGCTACCCTCTGGAGGGTAAAACCAGATAGCAAGGATCAACCTTCTAATCCCAGGGAACATTCTGATAGAGTGAGTTTTTGTTTTATTTAGAAGAGGGCTCATAAGATATTATTAAAACAACTTGAACATCTGGTTTGGGGATAAAGTCATTTTCTTGTGTGACTGCCAAGCCACAGAGCCAGGCTTACCAAGAAAGCCTCCTTCTCTCTCAGCCTTCCGAAAAGCTTAATACCCAACTATAATAATGTGCCCCCTCCAACACAAACGAAGAGTACAGGGGAGCAGAATGAGGTCTTCAAGATGCAGGGAAACTTCACCTGTGGTTGGAAAGTCTGAGCAATAAGGAGCAGCTAGGCTCCATTTTGGATCTTTTCTCAAGCTGATGGCCTCTGATTCAAACTCTCAGTGAAAACATTCAAGAAAGAAGCAATATCCAAATGAAGTGTTCACTGAATCCCAGGGAAATTCCTCCTCCCGTCATTGCTGTACTCTCCTCTATCAAGTTGAAAGCTGACATTCAGTCTCAGAGAAAATAAAAACCAGAGTTAGCAAGTACCCTTAGAGAACACGTGAAATAGGACTGTTCTCTCTGCATGAGTCCACTGCTAATGCAGTTCTCTCCTTTGGTTGTGCTATTGCTCTAGACCGGCCCTAAAGATGTACAGACCCATATTCATTCATTCAAAAAATGCTACTGAGTACCTGTCAGCTAACAGGCTCTGTACTGGGCACTGGACTCTGAGCTCTGATGGTACTTGTATTTTAGGCAGCCTAGATGCAATTAGAAGTATTCATAGAAGGATTATTAGCTGTGAAAGAGCAGGAAAAGAGACAAATGAGGCACTGGGGATGTAACTACCTGCCCTCCCGTGGAAGATCTTATAGTCATTTACACTACCCTTCCCCACATTTCAGCCAATCAACACGGATAGAACAGATTGGTAAACAAAGTGAAGTCTACTTGCTGTCCCCAGACTTGAGTTTTCAGACAAGGGCAATGCAACTCCCAAATAAGACATAATTATGTCCTGTCTTTCTATTCACAGTGTCAAACAGTTGGAAAACAGCCCAGAGATTTGTTTTGCTCAAGCCCCTTGTTTTGCAGTGACCCCCAGTGGGGCAGTAACCTGCCTCAGCCTCCCAGCTCATCAGTGGCAAAGCCCTGGCTGGAGACGCAAGTCTTGTGACTCCAATTCCAGGACCTTTGCCTGTTGTCTTCAATGGAGGTTGTAACATTTTTATCTTATCCTACTCAACCGTCTCTCCATTCACTCATTGTGCTTTCATAACTCAAAGAACCTAGAAGAGGGAGGAAAGTAAAGCCAAAGGTTAGGAGTTAGCTACATTTTGTGGTTGGCAAAATGAACTCATGAGCAGTAGGTTGTAGAAGCTTAGAAAGGAAAAGCATATCAGAACCCAGGAACTGAACAGAGATTGGGTTCTTTCTTTCTTAACTGTTTGGGAATATCCAGGTGTGGAGAAATCATCCTTCTTTTGAGTCCTTTCTGTTGTCTTTTCATGGCTGGGAATTTGGGAAAGAAGGGAGGGGGTGGTATGGGAGAAGTGGGGCAGGGACTAGATTCTTCCTTTTGTGTTTGCTGCCTGCTGTTGCTTGACCACCTACCTAATGCAAATCCTGAGGATAATCTAGTATATGCCAAACCTATGACACGGTTTTTTGTGGGTTTTTTTTTTTTTTTTTTTTTTTGCATCTGATAGCAGTTTGCCAGAGGCAGTCAACTATAAACAGGCTTTTAGGCTGACAATCCAAGGCTCCTCACAGGATTGACTCAGCGGATATTTTGTCCAAGGTACATAGAGCAAGTTTGCTAAGTCTAGGTCATTCTGATAAATTCTTGAAAACAGGGACCCCAGACTGCAAGGGGAGAACATCAAAGATCTCCTGGGGCTGTAACTAAGAGCTGGCAACTGGCCTATGTCCTCACTTCACTCCAGCCTTGGAGCCTGCAGCACAGGAAGCTTACCAGGCGGAAGTTCTCTTCTGTCTGCCTTCTTTTTTTATAATTTAATTTTTATTGAGATAACACTGGTTTAAAACATTATATAAGTTTTGTGTTGTGTACCGTTCTATTGGGTTGACCAAAAAGTTCATTCAGATTTTTCTGTGAGAAAAATATTATGGAAAACCCCGAATGTACAGCCCAATATTTTTATTTCTGTGTACACTGCAGCATGCTTACCACTAAAACTTTAGTTTCCATCCATCACCATGCAGTTGGTCCCTTTACTCATTTTGCCCTCCCCCTGGCCGCGCCCCCTCTGGTAACTACTCCTGTTTTCTGTTCTCTGTCTGTCTACATGTTTGCTTTCATTTGGTTTGTTCATTTATTTTTTGTTTGCTTGTTTTTTATATTCTACATATAAGTGAAATCATATGATATTTGTCTTTCTCTGAGAAAGACAAATATAATAATACAAAGACAAATAATATCTATTATTTATCATGATACCCTCAAAATTCATCCATATTGTTGCAATGGCTAGATTTCATCTTTTACCATGTCTGAGTAGTATTCCATTGTATATATATACATCATATATTCTTTATCCACTCATCTGTTGATGGGCCCATATCTTGGTTATTGTAAATAATGCTATAATGATGTAAGCATGGTTCAACATCTGCAGATCAATCAATATGATATATCACATTAACCAAAAAAATAATAAAAGCCATATGATCATCTCAGTAGATGCAGAAAAGGATTTGACAAGATTCAGCACCCATTTGTGATAAAAACTCTTAATAAAGTATATAGAGAAGGAAAGTACCTCACCATAATAAAGGCTGTATATGATAAACCCATGGGCTTCCCAAGTGGCGCTAGTGGTAAAAGAACCTGCCTGCCAGTGCAGGAGACGTAGAGACATGAGTTCAATCCCTGGGTCAGAAAGATCCCCCTGGAGGAGGGCGTGGCAGCCCACTCCAGTATTCTTGCCAGGAAAATCCCATGGACAGAGGAGCCTGGCAGGCTCAACTCCGCAGGGTCATAAAGAGTCAGACATGACCGAAGCAACTTAGCACACAATGCATGATAAATGCATAGCTAACATCATACTCCTTTAAGGCCATCTGCTTAGCTGTGACTCCCCTGAAGAATCAGAGCTTCTTGACTTGAAAAAAATCTCAGTAGATTATCTAGTCCGCCCCTTACTCCAAGAAGGTAAGTTAATAATGTCATTAATAAGACTATATCATAGGTTTTCACATGGAGGGAAGAAGAATTAAAGAACTGAGTGGGCAGAGAGCCCCAGAGCACCCAATGGGAACACAACATGTTCCTGGCTCAGGCAGGAAAATAATAGGATATAATAGATTAGTAGCCATCACACTTTTACAGGCACCAGGATCACCTGGAGGCCTTTTAAAATAGATCACTGGACCGCTCGCTCTAGAGACTCTGATTCTAGTAGGTTTAGGACTAAAGATTTTATCATTCATAAGAGGTTCCGATTCTACTGATACTGCTGGTCCAGAAACCACACTGCAGGAACTTGTAATAGGTAAAAAGAAGGAAAAGCCATGGCCACTGCCCCTTGCCTTTTGGAGGCCCTGGAGAGGGAGTTCATGAGTAGGAATTGTCCATAGTTAGATAGACTGATGTTATTCTTTAGATTGATGTTATTCTTTTCTGTCTGTTAAATGTCATATTTGAACTTTGTAAGAAAGGGAGTCCTGAGCCAATTGGTATAGGCTACAAAAATCATTCCCTTGAGTAATTTTACTTAAATGATTTACTTAAGGGGAGAATTCACTTAAAAATGAAAAAAATATAAAGCTAGCACCATATGCAGGTGGTATGGCTGAGGTGTAGGAATAGTGAGGGGCTTCCTTGGAGCTGGTGACCTGGTGAATTGAGGTGAGTGTGGGGAAAGCAGGAGGGTGAGGGAGACCCAGGTCTCCTGTGCACTGGCAGTCCTTCAGGGCCACCCCAAGCATGCGGTAGGTTGCAAATTGTAAGTTGTGTTGTTTCTAGTCATGCTAGCTTTTATTCATATTTAGGAGACACTGCCCTGTGGGAGTGTCCAGACCAGGAGTTGGCAGGGCCCAATATGGTTGATTTGTGATGCAGGCAAACCATCTTAGCCCTCTGCATCTTAGCTTCTTCATCTGTAAATGGAAATAACAGTGTTTGCCCTGTCATCCCGCTGAACTCCTTGAGGGTCCAATGAGAGCAGGTGTAAAGGCTCTTTACAAGAATATAAAGTGTTGTAGAAATGGGAGAAATCATTATTCATTCGTTCAACCAAATTGTATTGGGTGTCAACCATGTGCTGAGCTCTAGGGGGTACCTCGAGAAACAAAATACAACAAGGTCCTTGCCTCTTTGTGGGGAGAAGAGGAAATAGAGGCTTTCTTTTCAGTCAGTTTTTTCTTCACTCCTTCACTCCCTCCCCTCCCATTTTGCCACTATTGAGAAGACTTTTCATGGGACCAGCAGAGATTAATATATGCAGCTTGAGAAGTTCCCTGGGAGAGAGTCTTCTGGTGCCCTGACATGTCCTCTCCAGAACACTGCATATTTTCATCTCTAAGCTCGTAAATGTGGGAGACCTTGGTTCGATCCTTGGGTTTGATCTCTGGGTTGGGAAGATCCCCTGGAGAAGGGAACGGCTACCCACTCCAGCATTCTGCCCTGGAGAATTCTATAGACTTTGTAATCCATGGGGTCGCAAAGAGTCGGATATGACTGAACAACTTTCACATATCATATATGTGAAATATATATACATATATGTGTGTGTGTGTGTGTATATGTATATATATATATATATATACGCACAAAATGATGAAGGAAAGAGGGCAGAGGGCCAGCAAGGTAGGTGGAAAAAGACCTTCCCATTGAGTCACTGGGTCCCAACCCTGTAATCAACTTGTTATTTGGGGGTAAAGTATTTAAAACCTCTGTGGACCCATTTTTATATATAATATGGTGATCACTCAGGACCAAGATTCAGCAGTTCTTGTTGTCTAAACATTGAAATAATTCTGTTCCAGTTGTGAAAGTTCCACAGCAATGAGGAGGTGATGCCCGGCGTGGTGAGTGCCTCTAATCCTGGGCTCCAGTGCAGCTTCCGTTTCATTCTCGTCTGGTTGGTAGCTGTGCCAGAAAAGTAAAAGTAGTGAAAGTGTTGGTTGCTCCATCGTGTCTGTCTCTTTTGTGAACCCATGGATTGTAGCCCGCCAGGCTCCTCCGTCCATGGAACTCACCAGGCAGGAATACTGGACCGGATAGCCATTCCCTTCTCCAAGGGATATTCCCAAGCCAAGGATCAATGCCAAATCAATCATTAAATATATGTGACCATCACTTGACTATCCCTTGTCTATTCAGTTTTTGTGACGATCACATAATGGTCCAGTAAATGCATGCCTTGGTTGCTACTATATGTGGATGCTCAGTACAGTTTTGTTTCCTTCTGGGCAGGTTTCTTCATGATGAAGGATGGGTGGAGGTGGTCAGAAAGGAAAGGAAGGCAAGAAGTTGGTAGAGAAGGAGCAGAGAGTGAGACTGTGGCAAGTGGGTGGGGAGGCACACTTCTCTCTGAACCTGGGATGCGCTTAGCCAGTGGCCTTCCCCACCCCTGGGGTGAAGTCCAAAGAGAAAGCAAGAGTCTTGTCAAAGGGCTTGGCATTCCTTGAATGGAGCACAGAGTGTTATTGTTATGTAGTAACAACTCAGGCCCACATCGTTACTTTATTCCATTCTAATCTCCCCTTCACTGGGGAGACAGAAGCCCACAGCTCTCCCTTGCACAGCCCTGCAACCTGCCCCTGGGAGAATAGTTGCCTTGTTTCGCTGGGCTCCTCTCACATTTGTGCTTTCTTGGCAAACCTGCTCAAAGGTATCAGAATCTCCAGGCACGCCCCACAAAGTGATATGTTTGGAATTTAATCAAGCACCCCACAAAATGGGACTATTTACCTTACCCCTGGAAGCGCTCACTTTAAAAATATTTAAAAGTGATCAAAATACAAATAATGAGGGCTCTGCCCTTCACAATAGGCTTTTTAGGATTTATGTATTTTGATACACATACCTCACTCTTCCCAAGAAGCGAGGTCAGGCATTTCCCTGGTTCTGACATGTTAGTGGAGAGAGAGGTAGAAAGATGGCCGGGGTCCAGCCCTATTTTTTTTTTTTTTTTTTTAGTGATACTTCTTTGCCTTGCTCCTTGGCGTCTCTTTTCTTGCATGAGGGACCTGGAAAAGCCTTTCACTGCAGTGTCGGGTGGCATGGTCCGAATGCTTGGAATTACCAAGCTACAAGCGCCAACCCTTCAAGTGGCTTTGAAGTCTGGTAGGGAGCAGTTTCAGGCCTGAAAGTGAGGGCCCACAGGAACCCAGAGAGAAAAAAATCTTTGCCACTGAGCAGTCATTTCGTTCCTTTATATTTTGCTCCCATTGCAGCCCCCGACCCGCACCTGAGGGGTTGCTTAATGCTTCTCTGTGATTCTCAAACCCTCAGTCCCACCCTCCCACCTGACTCTCAGCCACGTCATTGAGAAGATCCATCTTCCTCACTCACCGTTCCTCTCCTCCTTGAAGATTTGTTCTTTTGTCTATGTTTTTGTCCACTCTCCTCCTTTCCTTCAGCTGACAAAACCTTTGCCCCACCCTGGGCTCGTGATCACCCAGTGGTCTTCTCTTTTGGGTAATTAATTTCTCCTCTCTTGGGTGTCCTCATGCTTTCCAAAAGCTCCTTTCCTCACTTTTAAAAAGGACCGTCACTCTGTCCCAGCATGTAAAATGAACACACATACCTCTGAAACCTGGAAACTGGCCCCGCAGTCCTCTTGTTTCCTTCCTCATTACAATTGTTGAATTGGTTGTCTCCACTGGTTGGCTTCTCTTAATTCCCCTAACCATATGTCCCTGCAGACTGACTTCTGCCCAAATGACATCATTTGAATCTGTCTTAACAATTGGTGCAGTACTTATTTCACTTTTCAAATCAATTCCTCAAACTTTTTTTTCCCAAAAATAAAACTTATTTATCTGGCTGTGCTAGATCTTAGCTGCGATGTGCAGAATCTATGATGTTTATTGTAGCACATGGAATGTTTAGTTTGTGGCATGTGGGATCTAGTTCCCTGACCAGGGATTGAACCCAGGCTCCCTGCTTTGGGGGTGTAGAGTCTTAGTCACTGGACCACCAGGGAAGTCCCAAACCAGCTTTTTCTTCTTCTTTCAATCTTACCTTCACCTTTACCCACTCCAGGGTATAAAGTGACCCTTTTGACATCTTCTTGAAATGACTCCTGTACATTGTAAGAGCAGTAGTTCTCCTCTTGCAACAAAGAATAGTTTTTCTCAGATTTTCTAAGTGGCTCCTCCTCAGCTGAGGAAAAGAAAAAGAAAACCATTCTCAAAGAAGCTTCCCCTCTGCTCCTTTCTTTCTCCCCTCCCTTTCCCTCGCCTCTTCTTCCCTCTCTCAGTAGTGTTATCCATGGCCCTGGCCTCAGTGACCACTCCTTACCTCTATAGAACTTCCCTCCAGGACTCTCTTACCTCCTGGATTCCAGACCCTTAATTCCAACAATCTGCTGGATTTCTCTCTTTATATGGACTGCTGCCATTTTAGCATAAACGGGTTTTCAAAACCAAAATCACGTTTCCTTTTTGAAACCTAGTCAGCCTTATGACTTCTTTATTCTTATAAGTGCTACAAATATTACATTAGCAAACTGAAACTATGTGACTCTGTCTCACTCCATTTATTTCACTCACTTTTTATATTTGTCCTCTGAGTTTTCTCTTACCTCTGTCCCCTGCTTTTCCTTCCACATGTTATCACCTCAGTTTACATTACGTGATCTCTTCTTGCCTGGATTCCTGCGACACCCTGTTAGGCGGTTGTCTCCTCGATTCTGTGTTCTTGTTTTGTTTTTGTGATTTTGTGTTCTTGTTTTGTGTCTGTCTTGTGCTCCTCAGCCAAATCAATCTTCTTGAAGCCCACTTCTGAAGAGAGTCTCTCACCCTTCCACCTCTCTGCTCAATTAAATTTGGAGTCTTCAAAATGCTGTACAGGTCTTTCCACAAGTTGATCCTCAAGATATTTCCAGGCTTGGCAGTAGTGTCCTATGTGTGCGTGCACGCTTGGTCCCTCAGTAACTGGTCACCGAGTGTCTGACTGTGTGACCCCTCGGACTGTAGCCCACCAGGCTCCTCTGCCCAGGGGATTTTCCAGGCAATACCAGAGTGGGTTACCATTTCCTTCTCCAGGGGATCTTCCTGACCCAGGGATTGAACCCGCATCTCCCATCTCCTGCATTGGCAGGCAGGTTCTCTCCTACTAGTGCCATCTGGGAGGCCCCTGTGGTCCTATAATTAACCTGTCTTCTAGTCAGAGGAGATGGAAGTATTTCCTAGCTGTGCCCAGAGTGACTTCCAGTCTCCGTCCCTTTGTTTATATTCTTTCTTTTGCCCATCACACTCAAGAGCACATTCACTCGAATGCAGTGGGAGCTGTCTCTTCCCTATATTCCTACAGAGCATCGTCTGGGCTTCCTTGTGTTCCTGACCATTGTCAGCTTAATATTGCCTATTTTGAGAGCTTGACATCCCTGCTTCTCACTTCTCCAGTTCCCAAGAACTTTAGAGGGAAAGAATATATCATAGACCTTTTTAGAATCTTGCATAGCACCTAAGCCAGTATCTTCTACATAGTTGTCTCTGATACATATTTTGGAATGTTGAAGTTTTTTTTTTAAAAAAAAAATCACTGTAATTTTAGAAAACTTTAAAATCAATTTCTTCTGTTTTGAAAAGTTTTTTCTTCTATTTATTTTCTATTTTAATTAATGACTGGAAATGCTAGAAACTAGTCACCACACATAAACATTCTCACCACAAACTCATTTATACTCAAAAATACTACTCTCACCAACATTTTTAGAGTGATCATGAATTCCTGTTTAAATAAGTTAATGGAGAAAGAAAATATAAAAGTCCAATTGTAATATACCCAGAAGCTTCTAGGGCCAGGGTTTTATGGAACTGATATTTCTTATTTAAAAAAAAAATGCCCAAAGCTTTGTATGGAGAAGGAAATGGTAACCCTCTCCAATATCCTTGCCTGGGAAATCCCATGACCAGAGGAGCCTGGCCAGCTACAGTCCATATGCAGTCACAAAGAGTTGGACATGACTTAGCAACTAAACAACAACAAAGCTTTGTGATAATGAGACCTCCAAGGTGATGAGCACAGAGTCCTCTAGACTCTCTCCCAACACCCAGTTCTCTTCTCCTACATTCTGCCTGTAAGAGGATGTAAGAAAAGACAAAGGAAGTTTCTGTACCTCACCATGGAACCATCAGGAGATCCCTCACTGGTCTTTGCTTTTTCATGACCCTATACAACCAGAAGCAAAAAAATAAAATTCAGTCAACTCCCTGGATAGTAGTTCTCTAAATTTAAAAAAATAAGATATTTGGAAAATACCCTTAATAACTAAAAAAAAGAGTTGGCTACTGAGTGTAGGAACTGTGTGTCAGTCCCTCGTTTGTTTCTCCCACGAGATTAAATCCTGCTCTTAGCACATAGTGCCTGGCCAATCAGCTCTTGTTGATTGATTGTAGACGGCTGATTTACTTTTAAGGGACTCTTTTCTAAACTTTGCTTGATCCCTCAACTCGGGGAAAATTTGATGACCTGTATATCTGTATCCAGTTCACGCATTGGCTGAGAACTACAAAAAATATTGTCAAATGGCTGTTGACAAAATTGTATCTTTATTAAATGGAGAGAAATTTGGTTTGCTGGTAGGATCCAAGTCTTTTAAAGCCATGTCTTAAACCACGTATTTGTGTGTGTGTGAGTGTGTGTGTTGTTTCCAGATGCATTTGTATGCAGTTCTTTTCCCCTGGCTGTAGGATGGAAGCAGCAGTTTGATCTCACTCTTCAACAGGTAGACTCCTCCAGCCATCTTGGACCACTTCTGTGCCACAGGCAAACTTTTATTCTTCCCAAACTTATTTTGAAGCAAGTTCAAGGAAATTTAAAACAGCAGGGTTGGGTGAAAAAAATAAGAAGTCTTTTGTTCAGCATGTACAGTTTGAATCGTGTCAGGAAATATTGCTACTTCCATTTCATTACACTTTACTTTGGAGGAACCACTTTTTTTTTTACAAAGTCAGGAGAACTCTAAGTCAGGAGGCTGTCCACAACTGAGTCTCATGGACAGATGGCCGGCTCAAACACATAACAAAGGTTCTGTTGTGATGTTGCCAGTTCTATTTCATGAAATCTTTTTTGGTATAAACTGGAGAAAGCACTTTGTTCAGTTAAAGATTTTTTTTCCTGCCAGTTGTCTTTGCCAAGGTCAATGTTTCTATTACATGGGGGAGGTATACACTCCCTCTGGTGGCTGATTTAACACATTTTCCTTTACCAAAAGACCCATGGATCTCAGTAGCTAGAATGTCTTGGTGTAATGTACATTCATTTAACAAATATTTATTGAGATTATGCATCAGACACTGTATTAAGTGGTGTTGGAAAACCCAGAGTCTAGTTCTGGGTCTGCCCATGTTAACTCACTGTTGCACCTGTTCACAACACAGACACTCAGCCTCTCTCTGCTTCATTTTCTCATTGTGGTATATCAACACACTGCTTATCTCAAAGCATAGTACTGAGATCCAAAGAGATAAAATAATGGTGAGTGATCATGCATCGTAAACTAGAGGTCACACCAATGCTGAAAATAATTTAGTGCCTTCCTGTTGCCCTAAAAATAAAACCCAGCCTTCTTTCATGGACTCAAAGACCCAGAATAATCTGGTCTCTGTCTTTTATCCCACACCATTCTTCTGGAGAATATCACACATCCATGCTGGCCAACCAACAGTTCCCTGAAAGCAGGATTTCCCCCTCAAGGCCTTCGCATGTACTTCCTCCTCTACCTGGTAAGCTGTTTCTCCTACTCTCTACCTGCCAAAACTCTTATTTATTCTCATTTTATTTTTATTTATTTTTATTTTTTATTCTCATTTTAAAAAGCCACTTTTACAGAAATTCCTTTGCTAATCACCAACTCTAAAAGTGATTCCCTTTATTATTTTCTTTCATAGAATCTTATTTCCCTTCATAACATTTATCCTACACAGAAATGTATTTCTCTGTTTGTTTTTTTTAAAAAGTTACTATCTTCCCTACTAGAATAAAAGCTCCAAGAGGACAGGTGCATTGCCTGTATAATTCATTATGTATACCTCACATCATTTGGAATTTGGAGAATGAATGAATGAATGAAGCCTGTGCAGTATTATAGAAATGTAAATTTGTTATTATATAAAAATGAAATAATATGTAAATTTTAGGAAAAAAGGATTGTATATTTAATAAGTATTACTGGGATATGAATTTTTAAAATTATTTTGTGTACTCAATTATGTTTAATGCCATATATTTCGTGATTGCCTAAGCAAATAGGATTCTAGAAATTCTAAACCCTCATGATAAAACTGGGTCCAGAGATGTGAAGTGATATGTATGAAGTCACAGAGGGGCAGACACAGGGCTAGAATGTGTGTCTCTGATCCTTGATCCAGAGTTCTTTTCACTACCTTGTGCTTATTCATGTATATCATTATTATAAAACCTCATTTCTTAAAGTGTGACAGATTTATTAAACTCTTGTATTATTTCTAGGCTGTACTGTGCTTTGTTGCTCACTCATGTCTAACTGTTTGGGACCCCATGGTCTGTAACCCACTGGGCTCCTCTGTCCTTGGGGATTCTCCAGGCAAGAATACTGAAGTGGGTTACCATGCCCTCCTCCAGAGGATCTCCCCAAGCCAGGGATGGAACCCAGGTCTCCCTTGTTGCAGGCGGATTCTTTACTGTCTGAGCCAGTGGGGAAGTCCCAGGCTAGAGCAACTATAACCAAATTGTTTAATATTTATCAAGCATATTAACATATTATCTTTCATTCTGAACTCCTAGTACTAAAACAGACATAGCTCTTAGCTCAATCCCTCCCTCCTTTTTTTTCGTACGTTTCCAAAAACGTACAAAAATGAGGGCATTTTTTTCATCCTTTGTGCTCAGAGGGTCTTTTGCATCTGAAACTCATCTTCTTCAGTTCTGGAGAATTTTCTTGAATTATTTCTCTTATTATTTCTCCCCCTGCCTCATTCCCCATGTTTTCTTTTTCTGTAACTCTATTTTCCCTTAAAATCCTTCTATTGAGTTTTTCATCTGCTATCATAACTTTAATTAGCAACAGCTCTTCAATGTTCTTTGACTATTTCTTTTAGAAACAGGCTGATCTTATTTCAAAGGTACAACATCCTTTCTTAAATTGCTGAAGAAACAAATTGCAGAATTTTTGAAATTATTCTTTTCTTTGCATCCTTTTTTGGTCTTTATGTCCCTTTTCTCCCATTTGTGTGATTTAGTCATTGTCTTTGTGTTGAGGCTTTCCTCAAACATTTGGTGATTCTTGGCTGCCCATTCTTATTTAAGAGAGAAGATTGCCAGGTGAGATACAAAAGAGTTTAATTTGAAGTTTTGATAAACAATGAATACATTTTCAGTATATGTTAAATATCACATTTTTTATTTTCTAGATCTGGCCATCTTAAGAGAGAAGCACAGAGCAGCTGAGGAAAGATCTATGTACATGGATAAGACTTGTTGATTCCTATGTGTCAGTAAGCTGATCTAAACAGACCATTTCATTAGAGGATACCTGGCCATCAGTATCTTTAGATCTTAATGTTGGGCTAGGTCAGAGTTCCCAGACCAGAGTCATTCAGCCTTCAGCCTAGGGGATTACAGCGTGACTGTCAGTTCCAGGAACTGAGCTGAGACAAGAGGCTGAGAGTCTCATCATTCAGAATGTGTGCTTTTAATGAAGCCCTTGTTGTCACTTGGATATTCCTGCCTTCAGTCATGCCTGTCATCCTTTAGTTTAGAATCTTACTGATAACAGCCTTCCTGGAGAGTCAGTCTTCAGTCTTCTGCCAGAGGGTGAGGGGACCACTTCTCAAACACAGTTAGCAAGTCCTGTATCAGCTTCGGCTGCACACCCACTTTCAGAGGTACTTCTTGCTGCTGCTTTCTGAGACTTTCTGGTAGTTTGCAGTGCAAATCAGGATGCTTCTGGGCTTCTCCCACTGTCAACTTAAATTTCAGCTTCATGGGTCTGCTAAGCCTGTTGCCCCTCAACCATCTGCTTTCTATCTTCCAAAAATGTTGTTGTTGTTGTTTTCCTTCTTATTCTTTTTGTCCTTATGGGTTAACATCTTTAAAATCAATCCTTTTATTGTCTTTTTTAGTGACTTTGGGAGATGGAGTGTAATGTAAAGCATATGTTAAATCTGCCACCTCTAACTAGAAGCACAGCTATGAATTTTCAAAGTGACTACAGGAGAGTCATTTAGTTGCTCTTTTCTCAATTTTCTTTTTGTAAAATGAGAAGACTAAGAGAGATGATTGTTGATGGGCTCCACACAAAATTTTATGGTTGTATAATCTCCCTCATTATCATTCTTAACTGAGACTGTCAGGTTACAGCTTCCTAAACCTTCAAAATAAATTCTGTGTTCAGTCTTTTAAGGAATAGACAAAGACATTGTCTACATTTTCAATTATATTGAGCCTCCCAACTCTGCCACTTGCTATCATGGGAATTTCTCTGAAGCCTGGACTTCTGTGAAGTTTATTTCCCCTCAAATGTAGACAATAATAGAAACTTCTTCACAAACCTGCTGAGATGAGCAAATGAGTTAATCCATAGGAAAGTGCTCCATATATGGAAAACTGCTAAACAAATATTAGTTGATGTTTTTGGGGAGGATAGTGCATCTTCTCAACACAATAGTTCTTGGCCTTTAAAGCCTTCTGGTTGGGAAATCATAATATTTATCTTTAATTGCCTGGACTTCATAGGTGGTGCCACTAGTTCTTAAATGTTGCCAGTGAGTTGGTTCCTGTAGAGCACCGAGTCTCTAAGACATTAATAATACTATTAATACAGGCCATTCTTAATTGAAAACTATTAATATATCAGGTAATCCACAAAGTACTTTATATAAAGTCAGTCCTCTGTATTCACAGTGCAAAACCACAGCTCAGGGGGGTGGAATGTAAGGGACTTAGGATCCAGTGGATTTTGTTGTCCATGGACACCTGGGATCCTGGAACACTGGATACCAAAGGACGACTGTATCTGCAGCATCTCTAATCTTTATAGCAGTCCTGCAAGGTAAAGTCTATTGAACTCATTTTGCAGATAAGGAAAAATGATGCTCACAGAAGTTGTCATCTGACCAAGTTCACTTAGTAAATAGTGGAGTTGGCATTCAAACCAGGTCTGTCTGGCACCAAAGTCCATGGGCACTCAAAAGAGTGCTCTTAACTCTTCAGAAGCCACTAATAAATCTTATGACATTGTGACTGAACTTTGTTTTTTTTTTTTCTTTTTTATTTATTTTTTCAGTGGGTTTTGTCATACATTGACATGAATCAGCAATAGATTTACACGGTGACTGAACTTTGATTAAGAGCTGTAGTTTGGTTTCTTCTAGACTCAGTTCTGGCATGGATTCTGAGTTATGCCCATAAGAGGCTATTGGTCCTGCTTTCTCTTGTCTCTCCTTTTCTATTCAGCGATTGCCTACTCAGCCTGCAGGATTCCATCAAGGTCCAGCTTCTTCGTGGAGTTTTTCTTTACTTCTCCAAGCAAAACCGGCTGCTCCTTTCTCTGTTCTCTGACCACTTTAATTTGCATCAGACAAAACTGCCTCTTCTTAACCATTTTTGACTAACAAAAATGGCTTCAAATGACTTCAAACTGTTTGACCAAATATATCTTTATCCCATTGTATTGTAGTTGGGGACAGGATCTGTCTGTCTTCTCCCCACCTCACCCCCAGACTATAAGGTCCATGACAGTTAATTATAACAAGAGCTGTCCTTCTGAGCACTTACTATGGGGCAAAACTGATCTACACACTTTACATGAAATAGCTCATTTAATTCTCAGAGCAACCCCGTAAGAATTGCATATATATACATTATGTGTAAAAATATTATAATATATAATATATATAGTATATGTATAATATACTATATATAATATTATAATATTAGGTAATATATAAAAATAGTACTATCTATACTATGATACAATATATTGCATAATTGGAAAAGACCCTGATGCTGGGAAAGATTGAAGGCAAAAGAAGAAGGGGGTGGCAGAGGATGAAATAGTTGGATAGTGTCACCGAGTCAATGGTCCCGAATTTGAGCAAACTCCAGGAGATAGTGAAAGAAAGGGGAGCCTGGCATGCTGCAGCCCATGGGCTCACAAAGAGCTGGACACGACTTAGCTACTGAACAACAATAAGAGCAGATATTATATATAAGGCTCCCAGGTATTATGGTTGTAGGCACGAACAAAACTCAAGCTCAGCTCTTGCCCTTGTGGAGAGCAGGGCACTGCGAGGCACTCTGGCAAACAGCACAGCAGCGATAATGAGGAGTGATTGCTGGACTGCATTGATGAACCTTCGGGGAGGTGTGAGTGAATGACCTGCTGAGCACCTGGTGGAAAGGAGGAGGTGACAGAGGAGACAGTCCGGTCCTGGGGGAGGAAAGGGGTAGAATCATCCACGTGAATAGGTGTTCAAGGTCAGTGCACATGTGTTCCGGGCTGACAAAGCTGCTTATGCAAAGGTCCCAAGTGGGGATGGGGTGGAGGGGGAGGAGTAAAGCAGATGGTGAGCTTGCAGAGCAGAGCAGACTGGGGCAGGACTGGGGGCTATGGGACCAGTGGCTTGGATATGAACCCCAGCTCTTATCATATGTTACCATAGTGACGCTGGGCAGATTTCTTAACCTCTTTGTACCTCAGTTTCCTTTCCTGTAAAATGGGTGTGGTAACAGTACCCACTTGGTGGGGTGGGAAGAAAGATTACCCAGGTTAATACTTGCAAAGCACTTAAAACAGTGCCGGGTTTGCAGAAAATGCTGAAAAACAATTGTTAAGTAATTAATTTTCCTATGTATAGAGCTAATGATAGAAGTTTTGCTTCAGAAAAGTGAGAAGGTTATGATTAGAGCCCGTAATTGGGTTCTCATAATTTTGAAATGATTAGAATAATAGCCATCACATATTTATCGTGTGATTAATATTCATCCCGTGGCATTCTGACTTCAAAACAACCTTGGGAGAAAAGGTACTGATGTCATTTTATTCATGAGCTCACTGAGGCACAGAGGTGAAATACGTTCTCACACTCTGAACAAGTTGGAGAGGCAGGTTTTTAAACCAGGCATTTGCCTCTGGAGTCCTTGAGCTGAGCCACGATGCTGTAGTGTCCTTCTGGCATTACACACGATTTAAAATAAAAGTGAAATGTGTTAGGTCCTAGATTATTCTTGTTTTAATGGGGTTGGCGATTTCAAAACAAAAACAATGCAAAGGAATGAATGTATACTTACATGACATGTTCTTGTTGGTTTCCATCTTTTTAAGCTTTTTTCAGTGCACCAATGATGCCTCAATCCCCTTGAGAAAAGTAAGACCATGCGTAGAGCTCAAAGTGGCTCTTTTGAGATGCTCAAGAACTAATGATAAACCAACTTAAAAAAAACAAGACAATAAAAAGAGATAATCGATGGAGTTTTCACCCTTCTTCATCTTTCATCTTCTCCTTTAAAGATTTTAACCTAAGCCAAAGATTTCATCTAAGGTCTTGATTAAAGTCTTCAAAAAATATATTTTTAAAAGGGAAAAAAAATTAGAAAACATGAAGTCACTGGTGGAATTATACATAATTTTAGAAAACAAAGCAGTAGGGTGTGTCTTCAAAAGTAAAGATTTTGGAAGCTTATGATAGTGAACCTTTATGAGACTTTCCAGAACTTCTAGTGGTAAGAAAAGAAGTTAAGGGCAAGGACCCACCTAGAAACCTATGACCTTTGGTAACTTATTCAACTTCCCTGTGCATCAGATTCCCTTATCTCATGAATGGGGATGATAGTAATACTTGCCACAAAGGTGATGACATGAAGAGTAAGTGAGTTAATTCATGACAAATGGTTTGTACAATGGCTGGCAGACAGTCTGTGCACAGAGTTACTTCCCTGAGGTCGTCCAAAAAGCGAATGTCCAAGAACAGAATTCTCACCCCCAATCCTGTTTTCCAGGCAAGCTTTTGTTTTTTTTCAAACAGCGGATTATTATGAACACTCTCGGCATAACTAATATTGAGTCCCAGGGTGTGTGTTTGCTTCTAGGAACTGGGTTCCTATTCAATTCCTCCTATTCCCTTTTCTTCTGGTATTGTAATATTAACTCCTTAGGTAAGAAAGCCCTTTGATAAAGTTCTGAGCAATAATAATAGCCTTAGGTCAAAGCTGGACAACTGAATTTATGGTAAGTATCATTTTAAAAGTTATCATAATTTACAGGGAAAAAAAAGCAACACCTGATGTTAAAGCTCAAACATTTGTTTTAGCTAAAAAATCCAAACAAAATGACCAAAGTATTAAAAAAAAAACTTCAGAAATTGTTGTAAATGGAGCTATTAAAGTGACAGGGGTGCTGGCATCTCAGAGCGATATGATTGCTAGTCTTTAAATTTAGCATCTTTTTGTTTTTCAAATTAAACCCTTATAGAAAAACACAGACTCAAGTTATCCATAGCCTGCAGAGCCAGAAACTGGAGAAAAGCTTGCCTCTTGCTCATTTTGTGTTGTGGAGGACAAAGTTAATTTGTGAAGTTTCGTCATGGGTCGGGGAGATGTGGCCATTCCCCACATCTTTCTCTTCTGAGGGGCTGGCTGAGGGGCTTAGGAGAGATTCACAGTGGAGGGAAGAAGGATTAGGGGGCTAACTGTATTATGAGAAAAAGCATGTAATTCGAAGAGGTCATCAGGAAATCATTTCCCAAGGAGGGCCCTTGTCTTTGAAATCCTTTCTCACTCCTGGTCTAACAAAGCCCCAGTTCATTGAACCTCAAAGGATGATCTTAAGCAGCTGGTTTTGGCTGGCCTGCTTTGATGGCTGGGGTGTTTGAACTGCAGTGGGGGTTAAAATGGTCTATTTCAGTTTAATTATTTGTGTATCTGCTCAGGATTCCTCTCAAGGAAAAATGGGCTTCATCCTGTGGGAAATGAACGTTTCTTTGTGAGTACTATAGACTCTTAGGCAAAATGAAATAACTATTTCAGGAGCTCAAGTTGATGTTTTGGCGAATTTATTCATCCTATAACTTGATGCTTCTGTGGTCCATTTGGTTTGAGGGAGAAGAATCTACACTTTCACATCTCTGTGATTTTTATCTTCTGCAATCAAGAAGACTCCTTCACACCTTCACACTTTCCTAAATCCTGCGCTTTCTCCAGAATTCCCTTCTGTAAGCTTTCCAAATCATTTAACTTAAAAGTTCAAAATTCAGATAGGATTTGAACATCCTTTGGTGTCCTGGGGAAGGAGCAGAGGGACCAGTGCCCTCTGGACTTGGCTTCCTTTGAGAGAAGATTATTAAGAGAGTATCACAGGAAGGAGTTTTCTAATTTTAGCCTTGTCTTTGAGGAAAAGGGTTAATTTTCTTCTATAGTTTATTCCTGCCTTTCTGGGCTGAAGAGTTGATGAATTAGATCTCACTAGATTCTTCCACTAGAGTCTAAGTTCCAGGAAGCCAAGCACTGGCCTAGTTTACTGATATATTAAGAGGGCCTAAGACAGTGTCTGGCACAGAGTGGGTTCTTATTCATTTAGATGAGTTAATGACTGACCCAGTATAACAGTCAGGATAGGCTGGGTTGTGCTGGGATAACAAGAAACCTTCAAATCTTAGTGGTTTATTTCATGTATATTGCAGGTCAGCTGGGGGCTCTGCTCCACTCTACACCTCCTCTCTGTGGAACCAAGGCTGACAAAGCAGTTTTCATCTTGAATGGTAGAGGATAGAGAGTTCAAGGTTTCTAAATCACAGTGGAATATTCTGGCCTGGAAGTAATATGTGACCCGTTCACTTACAGCTCAATGGCCAGATTTAGACATATGGCACTTCCCAAACCACATGGGGGTAATGCTTACAGTCTTAACTGCATGCTCCAAAAGCATTGGTTAGCAGTAATGACTACTACATTGAGAGTGGCAAGATTTAACTGAAGTGTTTGGGGGGATATTATCCCTTATTAGAATTTTGGTGAGACCATGAAGCAGTCCCATTTCTCAGAATGAGTTTTAAAGTCGTAAGTCTGTCACTTTAAACTCAGGCAGTATCACCCAAGGATGTGAAAATTGGTCCTGCACTTTCGCTGCAGGCCATGTTCATTAGAGTGGTCCTTTCTTTCTCTGTATCTGCTGTGCTCTGCAATGTCAACCTGTTGGTATAAAAGGCCTATAATCAGGACATTACTAATATTAGTTGTTGTGTTGTTCAGTCACTCAGTCGTGTCCGACTATTTGCAATCCTATGGACTGCAGCATGCCAGGCTTTCCTGTCCATCACCATCTCCCAGAGCTTGCTCAAACTCATATCTATCACCATCTCCCAGAGCTTGCTCAAACTGATGCCATCCAACCATCTCATCCTCTGTTGTCCCCTTCTCCTCCTGCCTTCAATCTTTCTCAGCATCAGGGTCTTTTCCAATGAGTCAGTTCTTCTCATTAGGTGGCCAGAGTGTTGGAGTTTCAGCTTCAGCATCAATCCTTCCAGTGAATATTCAGGACTGATTTCCTTTAGGATTGACTGGTTGGATCTCCTTGTGGTTCAAAGGACCCTCAAGAGTCTTCTCCAACACCACAGTTCAAAGCATCAATTCTTCAGTGCTCAGCTTTCTTTATGGTCCAATTCTCACATCCATACATGACTACTGGAAAAGCCATAGCTTTGACTAGATGGACTTTGTTGGAAAAGTAACATCTCTGCTTTTTAATATGCTGTCTAGGTTACTCAGAGCTTTTCTTCCAAGGAGCAAGCATCTTTTAATTTCACGGCTGCAGTCACCATCTGCAGTGATTTTGGAGCCCAAGAAAATAGTCTTTCACTGTTTCCATTGTTTCCCCATCTATTTACTGTGAAGTGATGGGACCAGATACCATAACCTTAGCTTTCTGAATGTGGAGTTTTAAGCCAGCTTTTTCCCTTTCCTCTTTCACTTTCATCAAAGGGCTCTTTAGTTCCTCTTTGCTTTCTGCCATAAGGGTGGTGTCATCCGCATATCTGAGGTTATTGATATTTCTCCCCTGCAGTCTTCATTCCAGCTTGTGCTTCATCCAGCCTGGCATTTCGCATGGTGAAAGTTAAATAAACAGGTTGACAGTATACAGCCTTGACGTACTCCTTTCCCAATTTGGAACCAGTCCATTGTCACATGTCCAGTTCTAACTCTTGCTTCTTGACCTGCATACAGGTTTCTCAGGAGGCAGGTAAGATGGTCTGATATTCCCATCTCTTTAAGAATTTTCCACATTTTGTTGTGATCCACACAGTCAAGGGCTTTAGTGTAGTCAATGAAGCAGAAGTAGATGTTTTTCTGTGGTTCTTTTGCTTTTTCTGTGATTGAATGAATATTGGAAATTTGCTCTCTGGTTCCTCTGCCTTTCTAAATCCAGCTTGAATATCTGGAAGTTCTTGGTTCACATACCATTGAAGCCTAGCTTGGAGAATTTTGATTAATATTATTAGCAGCAGTACTTTCATAATCAAGGCAAATTTCACCCCCAGGACCATCATTTAGGATAACCAAGCCAAATCAAATGGGCTCTTTGCTAAATAATGGACATACTGGTATTCTTACTCTGGTATTTTTTGTCACATGACTTTTGGAAATTTAAATCCCCGACTCACATTGGTTAGTTAAATATTTGTTGACTTTCAGTGAAAAGCCTTATTATTAACAGAAGGTAAAAGAAGCAGAAGATCTGTTTCTTAATTTCTTAGTAAACCTAGGTTAAAATCTTTCTTCCATCTGTTTCAGTTGCACCTTGAGCACTTATTCACCCAGAGACTTTCTTCAAATTGCATAATTTCTTTGTGCCTTGATTTCCTCCTAGGTAAACGAGAATGATGATAGTACCTATCTCATAAGGTTGTTCCAAGTATTGAATGAAGTAATTAATGAAAATACCTCTTGGATAATGTCTAATACATAGTAAGTCCTAGATAAATATTTGTTATTGCTAGCTATGTTACACTATTATTATTGTTAATACTCATATATAGTCCCAGTCTTCTTTGGCATACATTTTCTCCGTCTTTCTGCAGCTCCAGAGACTTGATTAGGTGTGTGTGTGTGTGACTCAATGAGCTCTAAATGGAAGTTGCTGAATGGGACTTTAGTGAAAGCTATTTCAAAGAACTGTACCCAGAAAGCATGGTTCTTTAGCATTTATTTCTTTCCACCTTCTGTTAACCAGCTGAAATGCCTGATTTTATTCCTGTTGGTGCAGCAGCCACCCACCAGGATAGCAACAATAATGCTGTTCCTTTAAAGGCAGTGCAGCAGAAGGAGAGAAGGAGGTTAAATCTATGACAGCATTGTTGGGCAAGTGCATCGCCCTAGACAGACTTCCTTTCTGCTTCTTGATATGTGGAAAAAGCAAATGCTTATGTGTTGAAACCACTGTTTTCTGTTTTTTACAGAAGAAAGAAAGCCCTTGAAGTTGATTTACTATTTTACGTATTTGAAAATGTTTGTGTAAATCTGGACACTATAAAAAATGAATGGAAAATGAAAAGTATATATATGCATTTATAAATTACTGATAAGAGTCATATTACTGGAACATAGTAGAAATGAAAAACGTTTTTGAACTTCTTTACCCCAAAAAAGAGGAGAGTGAAAAGTTGGCTTAAAACTCAACATCCAGAAAACTAAGATCATGGCATCTGGTCTCATCACTTCATGGCAAATAGATGGGGAAACAATGGAAACAGTGAGAGACTTTATTTTCTTGGGCTCCAAAATCACTGCAGATGGTGACTGCAGCCATGAAATTAAAAGACACTTGCTGCTTGGAAGGAAAGCTATGACCAACCTAGACAGCATATTAAAAAGCAGAGATGTTACTTTTTGAATAAAGGTCCATCTAGTCAAAGCTATGATTTTTCCAGTAGTCATGTATGGATGTGAGAGTTGGACCATAAAGAAAGCTGAATGCCAAAGAATTGATGCTTTTGAACTGTGGTGTTGGACAAGACTCTTGAGGGCCCTCTGGACTGCAAGGAGATCCAACTAGTCAGTCCTAAAGGAAATCAGTCCTGAATATTCACTGGAAAGACTGAAGCTGAAACTTCAGTACTTTGGCCACCTGATAAGAAGAACTGACTCATTGGAAAAGACCCTGATGCTGGGAAAGATTGAAGGCAGGAAGAGAAGGGGCTGATAGAGGATGAGATGGTTGGATGGCATCACCAACATGATGGAAATGAGTTTGAGTAGGCTCCAGGAGTTGGTGATGGACAGGGAAGCCTGGTGTGCTACAGTCCATAGGGTCGCAAAGAGTTGGACACGTCGAGAGACTGAACTGAACCCGAAAATTATAAAACACAGGGGTCAATCCATATGACACTATGTAAATAGCAATTTGCCCACATTATTGTTTTTTTAAATAGTGTTTATTTAATTTTATTTTTATATAGCATGACTGAGATATAATTGACATATCAGTTCAGTTCAGTTCAGTCGCTCAGTCATGTCCGACTCTTTGCGACCCCATGAATCGCAGCACGCCAGGCCTCCCTGTCCATCACCAACTCCCGGAGTCTACTCAAACCCATGTCCATTGAGTTGGTGATGCCATCCAACTATCTCATCCTCTGTTGTCCCCTTCTCCTCCTGCCCCCAATCCCTCCCAGCATCAGGGTCTTTTCAAATGAGTCAGCTCTTTGCATCAGGTGGCCAAAGTACTGGAGTTTCAGCTTCAACATCAGTCCTTCCAATGAACACCCAGGACTGACCTCCTTTAGGATGGACTGGTTGGATCTCCTTGCAGTCCAAGGGACTCTCAAGAGTCTTCTTGAACACCACAGTTCAAAAGCATCAATTCTTCAGTGCTCAACTTTCTTTATGGTCCAACTCTCACATCCATACATGACTACTGGAAAACCATAGCCTTGACTAGATAGACCTTTGTTGACAGAGTAATGTCTCTGCTTGTTAATATGCTGTCTAGGTTGGTCATAGCTTTCCTTCCAAGCAGCAAGTGTCTTTTAATTTCATGGCTGCAGTCACCATCTGCAGTGATTTTGGAGCCCAAGAAAATAAAGTCTCTCACTGTTTCCACTGTTTCCCCATCTATTTACTGTGAAGTGATGGGACCAGAAGCCATGATCTTAGTTTTCTGAATGTGGAGTTTTAACCCAACTTTTTCACTCTCCTCTTTCACTTTCATCCAAAGGCTCTTTAGTTCTCCTTTGCTTTCTGCCATAGGGGTGATGTCATCTGCATATCTGAGGTTATTGATATTTCTCCTGGCAATCTTGATTCCAACTTGTTCTTCATCCAGCCCAGCATTTCACATGATGTACTCTGCATATAAGTTTAATAAAGAAGGTGACAGTATATAACCTTGATGTACTCTTTTCCCAATTTGGAACCAGTCTGTTGTTCCATGTCCGGTTGTAACTGTTGATTCTTGACCTGAATACAGATTTCTTAGGAGGCAGGTCAGGTGGTCTGGTATTCCCATCTCTTGAAGAATTTTCCACATTTTGTGGTGATCCACACAGTCAAAGGCTTTGGCATAGTCGATAAAACAGAAGTAGATGTTTTTCTGGAACTCTCTTGCTTTTACTATGATCCAACAGATGCTGGCAATTTGGGCACTTTTAGATTCCAAATGTAAGTAGGATTGTATGGTATAAAGCTCTTAGCTAGGTTCTGTTTGTTACTTCTGCTGGAGAAACCACTAGCAGCCTCTGACCCTTGCTTCCTATCTCCATGTGGACAGCACAGAGTTTGGGGGGAATCACCAGCTTCTTTGGGCTGCTTTCTTCTGGGGCCAGCTAGGAGGTAAGGTGGGCTTGTGACTGGCTCGATGTGTAGGCTTAGGGGCTGTGGCCCCAGTTCTCATTACAGAAAGTTTCAGGTATGGATTTAGAAACAGAACAGAAATCTCCCAATTTCCATGGGCTTCCCTGGTGGCTCAGTGGTAAACAAAATCTGCTTGCAAAGCAGAAGCTGCAGAAGATGTGGATTTGATCCCTGGTTGGGAAAATCCCCTGGAGAAGGGAATGGCAATCCACTCCAGTTTTCTTGCCTGGAGATTCCCATGGACAGAGGAGCCTGGGCTACAGTCCATGGGGTTGCAAAGAGTCAGACACAGTGATGCAACTGAGCACGCTCGCATGTACCTGATTTCCACATTTATCAGTCATTGATAAAGTCAATATTTTTGTTATGTAGAAATAGTCTTATGCTCTGAGGAGATGTGAAAGTCAGCATGCCTGGGCTCAAATATATTGGCTTAATGTACTTGGCAAGTCATTCAGCATGCCCAAGCCTCAGTTTCCCCAACTGTGAGGTGGGTATTATATATATCATCCTCCTCCATAAGGACTGAAAAATACTCTATGTGTTTAAAGTTCACCTGGCCAGACCAATAGTAGGTTCTCAAGTCATATGAGCTGAAAAAGAATTATAAAAAAGCCAGGGACTATTTACCTCTTAAAATAAAAACCATTAAAAAATGATAAAAGAGAAAATCAGTTCAGGTCCTCACTTGTTGCATTTAGAAAAAGCAGTTTATTTAATTGAATGTCATTTGTTCCTCCTTCAGTTGAGTTCAGTTCAGTGGCTCAGTCACGTCCGACTCTTTGCGACCCCATGAACCACAGCACACCAGGCCTCCCTGTCCATCACCAACTCCCAGAGTCTACCCAAACTCATGCCCATTGAGTCTCTCTTACTTGTTTTGATGTTCCAGTGGATGTTGGCCATTTGATCTCTGGTTCCTCTGCCTTTTCTAAAACCAGCTTGAACATCTGGAAGTTCACGGTTCAGGTATTGCTGAAGCCTGGCTTGGAAAATTTTGAGCATTACTTTACTAGCATGTGAGATGAGTGCAATTGTGCGGTAGTTTGAGCATTCTTTGGCATTGCCTTTCTTTGGGATTGGGATGCAAACTGGCCTTTTCCAGTCCTGTGGCCACTGCTGAGTTTCCCAGATTTGCTGACATATTGAGTGCAGCACTTTCACAGCATCATCTTTCAGGATTTGAAATAGCTCAACTGGAATTCTATCACCTCCATGAGCTTTGTTCATAGTGATGCTTCCTAAGGCCCACTTGACTTCACATTCTAGGATGTCTGGCTCTGGGTGAGTGATCACACCATCGTGATTATCTGGGTCGTGATCTTTTTTGTACAGTTCTTCTGTGTATTCTTGCCACCTCTTCTTAATATCTTCTGCTTCTGTTCGGTCCATACCATTTCTGTCCTTTATTGTGCCCATCTTTGCATGAAATGTTCCCTTGGTATCTCTAATTTTCTTGAAGATATCTCTAGTATATAACCGCATTCTATTATTTTCCTCTATTTCTTTGCATTGATCACTGAGGAAGGCTTTCTTATTTCTCCTTGCTATTCTTTGGAACTCTCCTTCCTTAGAGTAGCTATTAATTGAGGACTTTGTGTCCAATATTTTACCCACATGATCATATATTTAACCCTCACAAAAAAACCCTTCTGAACTCAGTGCTATTTTAAGCAGTCTCATTTTATACATGAGAAAACTGACAAGGAAGGTTAGAGAAGTGGTTAAATGTCAGGACTGGGGTTGGACTGGGGCCTGCCTGGCTCCAGAATCAGTCCTGGTAACCATTGCTCTGTTTGGTGGGTACAAATGAAAACTGGCTCAGGCCCCTCATCACATGCCTGGACTTTCCCAGATGGTGGAGATGAGTGAGTGAAAGTGAGCTTCCCCTATGATCAGTGGCTCAGAATTCACACCCAAATCTGTCAACTGCCTCACCTGAAATCTGTGATGCTGGGCAGCGCTGCCTCCCATCCTAGATTCTGGGTAGCTTTTCCTCACGGGTGGGTGTGGTCCAGATTCTGGCATGGAGGTCAGACGGGGCACTACCTGGTCAGGCCACCTGGATATGAAGTGACACTCAGACCCTGTCGGGGTGCCTCTTTCTGCTTACTGTTAGCTGGCTCCGTATGTGGTACTGAAAGTGGGTCAGGGGCCTGGTTTCATTGGGTGAGCCTGGCCTCTACCCGGTCCGCTGCGTGTGATACCTGTTCTGGGGCAGAGCTCTGTTGAATAAGCAATCTGTGTTTCACCCCAGCTCAAACACAGGCCACATATTCAGAGTCTCATCTCTTGGCAATGGCGGCTCCCAGCATTATTGTGATTGCCATGCCTTCTAAGCCTTTCTTTACCAAGCCAGGTAGATTCCTGTGAAAAGAAATCTTGGTCTTGGCACTGGAAATCCTCCCAGTAGCAGTTTTCTTAGTTCTGGCTACAGCAACAGAGTGGGAAGATAACACTCACACTAGAGGGATCCTGGCAAGGGTGTGAGGGTGGGGAGCAGGAGGGCACGGCCTACCTGGGGCCAGCATGGCTGCCACAGACGTGCTCAGCTCTCCTGACCATACACTGTGGGCCTGGCAGGGATGCGTCTGTAAGGCTAGGGAGGAACTGAACGCCTTGTGTATTTGTGTGTGTGTTGGGGGGGCTGTGTGGTGACGGAGGTGTGCTCTCATTAGATGCCCTTTTAGAGGGTGTTTAGACCCCAGATGTCATCCTATGAAGAACTTAAACTTCTCTCCATGTTGTCTGTCTTTTATATTTCTCCTTAAGTTCTGACTTCAGACTTTTTGGTATCTTAAGAACTGAGTTTTCATTATATTGGTGTATGAGGATAATGGCAGTATCAATTAATTTATAATCATTCATTAGAAAAGGCCCTGATGCTGGGAAAGATTGAAGGCAGGAGGAGAAGGGGCTGACAGAGGATGAGATGTTTGGATGGCATCACCGACTGGATGGTTGTGAGTTTGAGCAAGCTCTGGAAGTTGGTGATGGACAGGCAAGCCTAGCGTGCTGCAGTCCATGGGGCCACAAAGAGTTGGACATGACTGAGCGACTGAACTGAACTGATATTCATTCATCTATTAGGAATTTTGATCAAATGCTTATCATGTAAAGGCAGTGTGCTAGGTATTCCAGGGAAGGGCTGCCATGAACAACCTGCCAACTGTCCACAGCATTCCCGCAGGAGGGGACATAAAGGTAACTACGAGGTGTAGTTCCTGCCCTCAGGAGGCTTAGAGTCCAGGCCCTAGAGAGGACTTACATGACAGCTGGGAGGAGTGAAACATTCTTTTCAGCCTGGGGGATTGTGACATTTGAATTGGGTGTTAGGGTGGATGTAGGTTTGGGACAGGTGGGAAGTGGGTGCAGGGAGTAGCCTTTGAAAAGGAAAACAGAGTGACCAGTTACAAAGGGACATGAACGGGCTGACTGTGTATAAAGCAAAGGGCATGTAAAGAGAAGTAGTAAGAAATAAGGTTGGAGACAGACTAAGACCTTAAAGTCCAAGCTGAGTTTGCTTTTCACGCTGTAGGAAGTCATGTGAGTGAGTGATGTGGTCTAAGTATGTTTTAGGTAAATTAATCTAGCAGGAATGTCAGTAACGAAAGAGACTAGGGTCAGGGAGACTGGGTAAAAATGTGTCATTTGACTGCTCTTTATGCTTTATTCAAGTTCTCAATTTTGTATATTTTTACATAACATTTATGCTTTTTATTTTTTTTTCCATTTATTTTTATTAGTTGGAGGCTAATTACTTTACAGTATTGTAGTGGTTTTTGCCATACATTGACATGAATCAGCCATGGATTCACATGTGTTCCCCATCCTGAACCCCCCTCCCACCTCCCTCCCCATACCATCCCTCTGGGTCGTCCCAGTGCACCAGTCCCAAGCACTTGTCTCATGCATCCAACCTGGGCTGGCGATCTGTTTCACACTTGATAATATACATGTTTCGATGCTGTTCTCTCAGATCATCCCACCCTCACCTTCTCCCATAGAGTCCAAAAGTCTGTTCTATACATCTGTGTCTCTTTTTCTGTTTTGCATATAGGGTTATCATTACCATCTTTCTAAATTCCATATATATGCGTTAGTATACTGTATTGGTCTTTATCTTTCTGGCTTACTTCACTCTGTATAATGGGCTCCAGTTTTATCCATCTCATTAGGACTGATTCAAATGAATTCTTTTTAATGGCTGAGTAATATTCTATGGTGTATATGTACCACAGCTTCCTTATCCATTCGTCTGCTGATGGGCATCTAGGTTGCTTCCAGGTCCTGGCTTTTATAAACAGTGCTGCGATGAACATTGGGGTGCATGTGTCTCTTTCAGATCTGGTTTCCTCAGTGTGTATGCCCAGAAGTGGGATTGCTGGGTCATATGGCAGGTCTATTTCCAGTTTTTTAAGGAATCTCCACACTGTTCTCCATAGTGGCTGTACTAGTTTGCATTCCCACCAACAGTGTAAAAGGGTTCCCTTTTCTCCACACCCTCTCCAGCATTTATTGCTTGTAGACTTTTGGATAGCCCCCATCCCTGACTGGCGTATAATGGTACCTCATTGAGGTTTTGATTTGCATTTCTCTGATAATGAGTGATGTTGAGCATCTTTTCGTGTGTTTGTTAGCCATCTGTATGACTTCTTTGGAGAAATGTCTGTTTAGTTCTTTGGCCCATTTTTTGATTGGGTCATTTATTTTTCTGGAATTGAGCTTCAGGAGTTGCTTGTATATTTTTGAGATTAATCATTTGTCTGTTGCTTCATTTGCTATTATTTTCTCCCAATCTGAGGGCTGTCTTTTCACCTTGCTTATAGTTTCCTTTGTTGTGCAAAAACTTTTAAGTTTAATTAGGTCCCATTTGTTTATTTTTGCTTTTATTTCCAATATTCTGGGAGGTGGGTCATAGGGGATCCTGCTGTGATTTATGTCAGGGAGTGTACATAACACTTGTGCTTTTTTAAAGCAAATAGTTCCAAGTGAGCCATGCTTGCTCTTAAGCAATTTCACGTACAAATTAAAACAGGGGTATGTTTTTTTAATTTGGTTCAATCCCTTATGAGTGAATTTATATATAACTGACATTTCTTACCTTATCCTTGCTTTTTAAAAAAATAAACAATTAAAAATAAACACCATTCCGTGTTTGAGGAATTCCTAGCAATGTTGTTACCAGCCTCTTTATTCAGTGGTAACTGTCTTGGGCTACACCTTAGTTATGACCACCTGTTTGAGATGAGTAGGGAATTGATGGTGCTGGAACTTCCTTTCAGCCATGCCGAAGTTTTCTGGCACTTGGGTGGAGCTCTACTAACAGAGCCTCCCTGGATCTTGTCCCGTTTTTTTCTTCCCATGATGGAAGTGGAGTAACTCTTCTGATTGGTGAGTTTGGGAGAGGAGCTGTATATTCATAGTTCAGCCAGACCGTTTTGCGTGTGAGCTGCCTGGAGAAACCAGTGTTTCACTTGCTCTGTGCCTCCCTGCCCTGAGTTTTCCTTGGGCAACCCCCCTCGTGGAGAGACCAGTAGAATCCATGCTGCTTGGACAGGTGGGTATGTGACTGCGTGCTCAGTCACATCCAACTCTTTATGATCCTGTGGACTGTAGCCCACCAGGTGGGTCCTCAATCCATGGAATTCTCCAGGCAAGAGTACTGGAGTGGGTTGCCACGCCTTCCTTCAGGGTATCTTCCTGACCCAGGGCTAAAACCCATGTCTTCCACATCTCCAGCATTGGCAGGCGGATTCCTTACCACTGAGCCACCTGGGAAGCCATACAGGGTGGATAAATCCATCTAATTCTGGAATTTACTGGTAGAAAGCCTATTTGCTTTGTGCCTCAAGCTAAATTCTGAAGTATAGTGATAAAGGTGATGTTTTGAGTTCTCTTCTTCCTTTCTTGCTGGTCTAATTTCTTCACTGGCTCAGAATTTAGGCAAAGGGAAGAGGTATGCTCCTTATCAAATCTACGTAAACTTAACAACATTGTTAAGTAAGGGGAGAAGGAGGTTAATTGTATTTTCATGGCAAGTGTGATGGTATTCAGATTTCGCACAGAAGGGACTCTGTTTCTGTCTGAAACTCCAAGGAGAAAAGTACTGACTCTACCAGATGAGTTCTAACGTGCACATCCCAGCTGAGCATCCCCACGGAAAAGACCAGGTCCTCAAAGTACACACAGCCATCACAGAGAACTCAGACTCAGAGTGGACCTGTGTGAGACAGAACTGGAGCGTGAGACAGCCCCTCTCCTTAACAGCCAAAGCTGGCAGTCAGCTTGTGGAGAGAAGAGCAGCATCTTCTATAGGAGTTCTTAGTGATTAGTATCAACTACTTGGTAGGCTAAGTAATGGTCTCTTGAAGATGCCATGTCCTAACCTGCAGAACCTATGAATTATCTTAGTAAAGAACTTCAAGGATGAGGTTTAGTTAAGAAGACTGAGATGAAGTGATTATTTTGGATTATTCTGGTTTTCCCAATGTAATCATGATGTAGTCCTTATAAAAAGGAGGCAGGAGGGTCAGAATCAGAGAAAGATGTGGTGGCAAAAGCAGAAACCAGAGCATCAGAGAGAGATATGGAGATGCTATGCTTCTGGCTTTGAAGATGGAAGAAGGGGCCATGAGCCAAAGAATGCAGAGGGCCTCTGGAAGCTGGAGAAGGCAAGGAAATAGATTCTCCCCGAAGGCTCTGGAGGAACCAGCAGTCTATACCTCGACGTTAGCCCAGTGAGACTGATCTTAGACTTCTTGCAGAACTATGCGACCAAAAGTTTGTGATTTTTGTAAGCTAGTAAGTTCACACTAGTCATTAGAGTATCACTGGGGAACTATTACAAGTACCCTAAGCAAGAATTATAACCTGACAGAATGTCACTTTTAACTTAATTGTTTCATCAACTCTGTTTTGAATAAGATAGTCTGATTTACAACTCACAAATCCATAGGATGGGTATAAGTTTGGTTTGATTTTCCAGGCTGCCACAAAATATTAGGTACCACACCCACTCGTTTATGTGTTGGCTACTTTTACATTATATTAATAACAGCAGAGTTGAGTCGTTGGAGCTGAGATCATATGGCCCACAGAACCTAAAATATTCACTGTCTAGACCTTTACTGAAAAAATTGCTGACCGTTGTGGTAGATGCTGAGGCTGTTTAGTTACATCATTTTCCTGCTCTCAAAGAGCTTGGAAACTAGAGTAGAGGTTAGAAAAGAAAACCACCTAGTACAGTGAAGATATTTTTTCTAATTGTGTAAACCATGAGAATGAGATTATAAAGAAGGAAATGATTAGTTCTTTCCATGAAAAGTTTTTTAAAAGGTTTTGAAGATTTCTATGTATAGGTCTTTTGTTTCTTTAGGTAGATATACTCCTAAGTATTTTATTCTTTTTGTTGCAATGGTGAATGGTATTGTTTCCTGATGAAAGAAATCAAAGAGGACACAAACAGATGGAGAAACATACCGTGTTCATGGATTGGAAGAATCAATATTGTCAAAATGGCTATTCTACCCAAAGCAATCTATAGATTCAATGCAATCCCTATCAAGCTACCAACGGTATTTTTCACAGAACTAGACCAAAGAATTTCACAATTTGTATGGAAATACAAAAAACCTCAAATAGCCAAAGTAATCTTGAGAAAGAAGAATGGAACTGGAGGAATCAACCTGCCTGACTTCAGACTCTACTACAAAGCCACAGTCATCAAGACAGTATGGTACTGGCACAAAGACAGAAATATAGATCAATGGAACAGAATAGAAAGCCCAGAGATAAATCCACGAACCTATGGACACCGTATCTTTGACAAAGGAGGCAAGGATATACAATGGAAAAAAGACAACCTCTTTAACAAGTGGTGCTGGGAAAACTGGTCAACCACTTGTAAAAGAATGAAACTAGAACACTTTCTAACACCATACACAAAAATAAACTCAAAATGGATTAAAGATCTAAATGTAAGACCAGAAACTATAAAACTCCTAGAGGAGAACATAGGCAAAACACTCTCCGACATAAATCACAGCAGGATCCTCTATGACCCACCTCCCAGAATATTGGAAATAAAAGCAAAAATAAACAAATGGGACCTAATTAAACTTAAAAGTTTTTGCACAACAAAGGAAACTATAAGCAAGGTGAAAAGACAGCCCTCAGATTGGGAGAAAATAATAGCAAATGAAGCAACAGACAAAGGATTAATCTCAAAAATATACAAGCAACTCCTGAAGCTCAATTCCAGAAAAATAAATGACCCAATCAAAAAATGGGCCAAAGAACTAAACAGACATTTCTCCAAAGAAGTCATACAGATGGCTAACAAACACACGAAAAGATGCTCAACATCACTCATTATCAGAGAAATGCAAATCAAAACCTCAATGAGGTACCATTACACGCCAGTCAGGGATGGGGGCTATCCAAAAGTCTACAAGCAATAAATGCTGGAGAGGGTGTGGAGAAAAGGGAACCCTCTTACACTGTTGGTGGGAATGCAAACTAGTACAGCCACTATGGAGAACAGTGTGGAGATTCCTTAAAAAACTGGAAATAGACCTGCCATATGACCCAGCAATCCCACTTCTGGGCATACACACTGAGGAAACCAGATCTGAAAGAGACACATGCACCCCAATGTTCATCGCAGCACTGTTTATAAAAGCCAGGACCTGGAAGCAACCTAGATGCCCATCAGCAGACGAATGGATAAGGAAGCTGTGGTACATATACACCATAGAATATTACTCAGCCATTAAAAAGAATTCATTTGAATCAGTCCTAATGAGATGGATGAAACTGGAGCCCATTATACAGAGTGAAGTAAGCCAGAAAGATAAAGAACATTACAGCATACTAACACATCTATATGGAATTTAGAAAGATGGTAACGATAACCCTATATGCAAAACAGAAAAAGAGACACAGAAATACAGAACAGACTTTTGAACTCTGTGGGAGAAGGTGAGGGTGGGATGTTTCAAAAGAACAGCATCTATACTATCTATGGTGAAACAGATCACCAGCCCAGGTGGGATGCATGAGACAAGTGCTCGGGCCTGGTGCACTGGGAAGACAGAGGAATCGGGTGGAGAGGGAGGTGGGAGGAGGGATCGGAATGGGGAATACGTGTAAATCTATGGCTGATTCATATCAATGTATCACAAAACCCACTGAAATGTTGTGAAGTAATTAGCCTCCAACTAATAAAAAAATAGAAAAAAAAAGCAAAAAAAATAAAAATAAAAAATAAAGGCTTTGAAGAGGAGATGCAATTTAAGTCAAACATTCACAGTATGTATGCACTCAGTGGGCAGGAAAGGTGTAATTCAGATGAAGATTCAGTGTGATAGAAGGAGGTGGGAACTAAACAGAAAGTGTAAGAATCACTCATTAAGTTGCCCTGGTGACTCAGATGGTAAAGAATCTGCCTGCAGTGCGGGAGATTTGGGTTTGATCCCTGGGTTGAGAAGATCCCCTGAAGAAGGACATGGCTACCTACTCCATTATTCTTTCCTGGAGAATCCCCATGGACAGAGGAGCCTGGCGGGCTACAGTCCATGGGGTTGCAAGAGTTGGACACGACTAAGCAACTACACAGCACAGCCCAAGCAATTGTAGCATCTGGTGTGTGGGGGGAACAGAAGGAGTAAGGGAGGCTAGTGGTGGATGGGTCCTAGAGACAGAGAGAGGGAGAAAACCTCCAGAACTCTGTAACTGTGATGTGGGAATCCCCTTGCTATCTCGTTGCAATCTTCATCAGAGCTGCAGCTTTCCAAATGAGTCACTTTTTTACAACTGATACTGTCATCTTTAATCATGTAAAGATAGAGTAGCAGGGGTGGATCTGGTCATTGTGACATTATCTTCCTAACTGATGTCTTTGTAAAGATAAGTTTTCATAGCAAAGTTAAGTTTTATAATTGGGAAGCTATGACACTCTTCTGAAATTGCTGGCTAGTCATTGTATTGAGAACAGGAATCCCATTTTTCAACGCACAGTATGGACAACACATGAAAGAGAGTACAAAGGTTAAGGGGAGAGATATCTTGAGAAGCCCCCCTCATAGTCATATAAAAATGACAAGTGCATGAAGGTGGGAAAGAAAATTCTTTTTGTAGAAAAGGTTATTCCAAAAGTGGATTTTTCCCTGGGCAAGCTATGCCAATTGCGCCTCACATGGTGCATAGGGAAGGTGCTCTCCTTTTCATCATTCTTTTGTCACTGAAATCTGCCTTCTTGATTGCCCCTTCCTCTAAGTCTGGATTCAGGTAAGGGATGAATTCGAACTCCACCATGTTCTGTTGAGAGAAGAAAGATTAAGTGAAAAGTGTGTGCACTGAGAGGATATGGGAGAAATTTTTATTAGGGACCATAGAATTATAAGCATAATTATACCTCATAGAGTCCCAGCGTGTTGTATTTAAACTGCATTTGACTAGTTCTTCGTATTATTTATATTTGTTATTACAAATTGATCCTGAATAATATCAATTTCTTAATAAAGAATTGCAGAACTGGATCTATTTCAGTACCTAGCTGTGTGGCCTTTGACAAATTCTTGTGTCTTTCTGAGTACAAGTCTCTCCAAGCGCAAAATAACAATGCTTGAGACATGGTCATTGGGGGGTGGAAGAACATTGGATCTGAGGCCGGAGAAACTTGGGCTTCCCGAGGCAGCTCTAACTCAGTTATCTCTAATTTGCTACTCATTTATTCTGTGATCTTGGACAAATGGCCCTTCTAAACAATAGTTTCCTTACCTGTAAACAATGAGAATGATATTGGAATACCAAAATGTTCATTTGGGCTTTTCCATAAAAACCCAAATGAACTTTTTGGCCAACCTGATACATAGACATCTTACGATGCTACTAAAGAGATTAAAAAGTAAAGGAGAATTAAAAACTAGTCAAGAAAGACTTCATCTACCACTGGATCTTTTACAAACTGACCTGCTGCAGTTCATAGGGTCACAGAGACCCAGTTTGTAAAAGATCCAGAAGAATTTAAGAAAGGTAAGATTATGAGTTTTAAAAGATGTTTAATCAATTGTTTTTAATATATATTGAGAGCTTTAATCATAATCCTAACTCCTACCCAAAATCTCCCTCTTGTAAATCTGTCTTAAGAAAAGTAATACTTGGGATTATTTTTTGATAGCAAAAATTAGAAAGATTTTATAGTGAATATTTAACTAATGATTAATAAAATAGGCTGCCACTTTGTGGATTATTATGGGGTTTATTAATATGGGTTTATGATTCTATAGCTCCTGGTGGAGTCTCTTCCAACTTTTCTTTAAAAACACAATGACAACTTATACAACGTATTTAAAAATCACAGCACCAGTATGTGATACAATTTTTCTTCTAGGAAAAAGACATGAAAGTTTATGGTACCTGGAGGAAAAAAGAAATCACAACACTGAACATTCCTACTGATTCACAACCTAGAATCTTTGATAATTTTCTGATCACTGGAATTGGATTGATAAAAATCAATCAGTGGCATACCAATGCATCATCCAATCAAGACTAAGAAATCCTGGACTAATATGGGGCAAGGTGGGATAATATTTCATTCCTTTCCCACTCTCTGCCCTCTGGTTCTGTGACTCAGGATCTTTCTTCTGTTACTCAGTCACTAACTCATGTCCGACTCTGTGACCCTATGAACTGCAGCAGGTCAGGCTTCCCTGACCTTCACTATCTCCCGGAGTTTGCTCAGATTCATGTCCATTGAGTAGGTGTTGCCATCCAACCATCTCATCCTCATTAGAAAACCAGGTAGCCATGTTGAAATCAGATAGGTTCTGTGCTTTGAGGAGGCCATAGTTGTCTTCTTCCTTGTTGGCTCTGGACTGAAGATTTGTCTTTTCCCCAAAATTGAAGTTAAAACCATAATATGATGGAATTTGGAAGTTGGCCTTTGGGCAGTATTTTAGGGTGGAGCTATTACAATGGGATTAGTGCCCTCATAATTGGAAGGTGGGTGGCTGAGATGGTAAAGAATCTGCCTGCAGTACAGGAGACCCATGTTCCATCCCTGGGTGGGAAAGATCCCCTGGAGGAGGAAATGGCAACCTACTCCAATATTCTTGCCTGGAGAATTCCATGGACAGAGGAACCTGGTGGGCTACAGTCACAGAGTCAGACATGACTGAGTGACTTTCATTTCAGTTTCAGTGCCCTTATGAGAAGATACATGAGAGAGTTTCCTCTGTCTTCTCTCTACCATGTGAGGATCTACAGAGGAGATGGCCATGTACAAGTCAGAGCCCTCACCAGACATTGCTGGCACCTTGATCTTGGACTTCTCAGCCTCCAGAATGATTAGCAATGAATGTTGGTTGTTTAAGCTACCCAGTATGCAGTATTTCTTGTAGCAACCCAAGATGTCCTCTGCTCCATCCTTCAGTGTCATTTTGCAAGGTGTCCTTTCCAGAAAGCAGGGTCAGATCTGGTAGGACAGGGATGATGGTGGTGGTCATCTGGTTACTGTTGTGCTTTTGCATTCTGGGAGCAGGATTCCCTCCAGCAAAGTACTCTAGAGGAGATGGCAACAGATGCCCAACAACTGGGATGCCAGCTCGAGCTGTGCAGCTCAGAGTTTCAGAGAACCATGCCGTAAAGGTGGGACATGTTGTCGACCAGGAGAGCTAGCCTAGATGAATTCCCGCTCAGCGCTTGCCAGTAGCTCTGCGAATTAACAGCAGTCCAGTTCTGCTTGAAAGTGAAGATGATAGATATCTATATCTATCTTGCCCACAGTGAACAGTGGGCAGGCTAAAAGTAATTAAAACCCTCTTTCCCTAGAAAAAGTCTTAAGCCCTTGATTCCAAAAAGCCCACTAAACTCCAAGTAAACAAATATAAAAATAAACTCCAAGGGAGTGAACATTTAAAAAAAAATCATATAAATAAAAATCGGACAAGTATTGACGATAAAAACAATTACCCACTGACTAGTCACAAACTTGTTTGACTACCTAAAACAGAAAATCCAAATATTTGAGGATGGCCGAAATAAGATAAGGTTTAAGATAAGGTTTATTCTTCTCACATATAAAAAGTTCAGTGACAGGCAGTTCAGAGCTGGAGAGGCAGCTCAAGGACCCTCTTTCCTTCTGGCTTTCCCCATTGCATGTGACCCTCAAGATGCTGCCAGGACTCCAGCATTGCGTGGAGGCAGGAAGATGAGGGCAAAGGGACACTTGCCTACTGATTCTTCTCCATTTGGTGGCCTTTCTGAGAAGCCCCCCTGGTGACTTCTGCCTGTGATTAATTCATTGGTCAGAACCGTGTTACACAGGCAAGGTAGGTTGGGAAATGTAGTGTTAGCTGTGACTATTTCTACACCCGACTAAATCAAGACTCAGTAAGAAAGGAGAATGGATCCGCATACATTGGGTCAACAAATAGCAGTATCTACCATGTCTACAAAAAATAAAAATAAAAAATAAATAAAGTCTATTCCAAGAATCAGAGCTGTAGACAGTTCCCAGTAAACCTCACCTGTGCAGCTCTAGGAAATCAGAGAGTAGTTCTTGTAGACAACTAGATCTTATAGAGAATTCCCAAATCAAAGTTAAAACTATACTAGCCACAGAATATAGGAAGTGGGTTGACTGTAAAAGTTATTTACTTAACTTCTATTCTATAATTAGGAATCTAGTTATCATTCCATGGATACTGTCTGAAATTCTAAAAATTATAAAATAAAATAAGAATCATAACATTAATTGCTTGGGTGGCAGTGGCCAAGGGATTAACTGATTAAATAATGGAATTGTTACCTGTTCTTCGCCTTTCTTCAAGTAATGGAGTGGAGTTGAGGTCTACTTCCTCTCTCTTCCTCTTTTTTTACCCAGTCCCTCTGTCTCCAGCCTTGAGTTTATAAAAACTCAGAGCCTCTCAAATATTTCCTTTGTTGGGCCACAAACCCCTGTAGGCAGGGGTTAGGGGCAAGGGAACCAAGCTGGGGGCTGGCCCCTCCCCTGGTGGGTGGGGGAGGGGACAGGGCTTCCTCTTGTTAGAGTTAACTCCGGTTGTGCCAGCATGTTGCGCTGCAATTCTGTGCTTGGTATAGAATAGGTGTTCAATAGGTATGCAGTTGAATGCAGGTTTTCACTGATTTGTGATAGCTTTACTGTTTTCTGACAGATCCTTTGTCTTAGATTTTATAATAGTCCACAAATGAGCTAAGCCACTGCAGATAATACAAAGTTCCATACAAAACAAAATCACTGAAAGAGCAAAATAAATACTATGCACAAGAAAAAATAATAACAAGCAAAGGAAGTAGTTCATTGAAGTGATCACCATGGATGAGATTCACTGGTGGAAATTTTCTGTATTTTCTAAAATGTTTAACCAATACGCACTAATTTCATAATAAAAAACAGCTTCTTAAAAGTATTTTCAGATGTGTTTGCACTTTTGGGTGGATTTAGGATTTTGTTTACGTGATGTCATAAAGCTCAACTGATTTGGTAGTTTCTTAGACAACCAACAGATTTAATAGCAAAACACAAAACAAACAAAAAACCCACTCAGACTTGGAATTTGTCCCTAGTATGACTGAGGTCTTTACTTTATAATTGTTCTATTCTCATATTAAAATGACAGACAATCTGTGCATGACATTATCTCATGCATAAGAACAGGATAAGAGACACACTTAAAAGAATAGTAAACAGTGGTGACCAAACATCACCTGTGTGTCCCTCCATGCTCCTTGTGTTTCTAACTTATGTTGCTGGTACAGAATTTATCCTTACTGTTGTTTGAAGAGCCTCTCTGCCTGTGAGTTAGCCTGCGAATTACCTGAGACTAGGAACCATACCTTGCTTGGAGTAAGTTAAGTGCTCAACTGATGTTCTCCCACGATGCCCTGGGCTTCCCCTTCTGAAGCACTCATCAGAATTGTAAGGGGTAGGCATGTGCTGTGTGTGCTGTGTTTAGTCGCTCAGTCCTGTCTGACTCTTTGCACCTCCAGGCTCCTTTGTCCATGGGGATTTCCAGGCAAGAATGCTGGGGCGGGTTGCCATGCCCTCCTCCAGGGGATCTTCCCAACCAAGGAATCGAATTGGGGTCTCCTGCACTGTGGGCGGATCTTTACCAGCTGAGCCAACAAGGAGTAGGTATAGTCCTCATTGCTGGGACTTTCTGTGGAAGGATCTCCACTAGAGTAATCAACCTGGTCTCTTATACCATCTGGCTTTTTGTTCTTAGCCAACTGGGCTTACCCAGGGAAGGGGCTCTTTCCTTTGGTGGAGAAGCCCAGACAAATGGCAGGGCCATCCTGGGTTAGCTCCTGGTCAGATAGGAGGTGAAGGTGGTCCCAGATTGCTGGCAGGGGGTTTTCCCAGGTATTGCAGTTGGTAAAGAATCCGCCTGCTCGATATAGGAGACCAAGAGACATGAGTTCAATCCCTGGGTCCAGAAGATCCCCTGAAGAAGGATTTCCTTCTGGAATGGCAACCCATTCCAGTATGCTTGCTGGGAGAATCCCATGGACACAGGAATCTGGTGGGCTACACCATGGCGTCATAAAGAGTCAGACACAGCTGAGCATGCATGCTATTGGCAGAGGATCTGAATGATTTTTGGCTCTGTCTTCCTGCAGGGATTCTCAGTTAGATGATTAAACTACTGTACTCTCCTGTGAAGGAGGCCTGCAGTTTCATGAAAATTCAATTCAGGGGCATATTAGAAGGCTTAGGTGATTAAGCAAGCCACATGCTCCAAACAGCTTTACCTGTCTTAAAGCAGTGCATGGACTTCACCTGTCTGACTCCTTGTCTCTCTCAGGTGCTTTAAAACTTGGATCTGGGAGAAGTGGTATAATAATGTGACATCCTAAAATACTAAAGTCATTTTCAATCTAATATCTATGTTGCCTACTAGACTGACAGGTTCATGGAAAGCATGGTTCCTATATTTATTTGTTTCACCATTGTCCTCCCAGTGCCCATCACAATGCCTGGTATACAGTAGGCAATGAATAAATATTTTAGAGTACATAAGTGAATTTGTCTTTTAATTATTCTTCTTAGTACAGCCCTTGTTTTACTCTGCCCGGGATGCTGTGACAAAATCACCATAGACTGGGTGGCTTATGTAACAGACATTTATCATCACAGTTCTGGAAGCCGGTAAGTCCAGGATCAAGGTGCTGGCAGATTTGGTGTCTGGTGAAGGCCCTCTGGGTGGTTTGCAGACAGACACTGTCTTGCTGTATGCTCATGTGGCAGAGAGGGACAGACAGACAGAGACAGAGAGAGCAAACTCTCGTCCTTTCCCCTAGTGCCTTTATAAAAAGGCACTAATCCCATCCTGGGGGCTCTACTCTCATGACCTCTGACCGTCTTTAAATCTAATTAGCTCCCAAAGGCCCCACCTTCAAATCCCATCCCATCGGGAATTAGGGTTTCAGCATGTGGATTTTGAGGAGACACAATCATCAAGTCCATAGAAGTCTCTGACATAGGACTAGTGCTTGTTAGCAAATACTGAGTTGGATCAGAGCTATGATTTGTTTCTGAGTGAGTCCAAACAGCCGCTGAAGACCAACCTGCCTGTGTGCTATCGCTTCCCTCATGTCTGACTGTGCGACCCTATGGACTGTAACTCTCCAGGCTCCACTGTCCATGGGATTCTCCAGGCAAGAATGCTGGAGTGGATTGCCATTTCCTATTCCAGGGGATCTTCCCAACCCAGGGATTGAACCTGCGTATGTTATGTCTCCTGCATTGGCAGGTGAGTTCTTTACCACTTGCGCCACCGGGGAAGCCCTTGAAGCCCACCGGAACTGGTTTGTTTGTTTTTTTGCTTTTGGTAGGGGATCTTAGTTCCCTGATCCTGTGCCAATAGCTCAGTTGTTAAAGAATCCACCTGCAATGCAGGGAACCCCAGTTCGATTCCTGGGTTGGGAAGATCCCCTGGAGAAGGAATGGACTACGCAAACTCCAGTATTCTTGGGCTTCCCTCATGGCTCAGCTGGTAAAGACTCCTCCTGCAATGTGGGAGACCTGGGTTTGATCTCTGGGTTGGGAAGGTCCTCTGGAGAAGGGAAAGGCTACCCACTCCAGGATTCTGGTCTGGAGAATTCCATGGACTGTATAGTCCGTGGGGTTGCAGAGAGTCAGACACAACTGAGTGACTTTCACTTGATTCCCTGACCATGCATGGAACCTGTGCCACCTGCAGTAGAAGCTCGGAGTCATAACCCTGGACTGTCAACAAAGTCCCCCTACCTGAACTTTTCTATGTTGCTTCTCAGCCTGGTGCCTGGGGTGGGGGTGGGGGAATCAGAGAGAGATGGGAACCCACTGATTTCCTGTTTGCATGCCTCACCTCAAGAACTGTGGAAGAGAATTTATATTTTATTGAAAAGTACAAAATTTGAAGTGAAAGAGGAAATGAGGGCACCTAACAGCAATAGTAATAAGATTGAGAATCTGCTCCACATTCCACGTAGACAAAGAGCATCCATTTCATTTCCTTGCATGAGAGATTCTGTCCAGGCACTGGCCCACCTCCCACATCCATGGGCTTTTTTGGGGCCATGCCTCCTGCGGGGTGACTCCACCTAGATTCTCAATTAAGAACGGAACATTTTCTTCACTTTCACCACACAGAGGAATGATACTGTGTGTGGAACATCTGCAAATCTCAAGTGTGGGCCTCATGCAGTACCAGTTTCCCACACATAAATCTTTCTGTGAACTGAGGTCCACTGATACTTGCCTTTATAGGTGAGTGTGAGGCCAAGCACACATTGTCCTTTGGAACAGAAGACCAAGACCCCACTTTCCAAAGGGAAAAAAGTTTATAGTTTTAGGAGATTTGAACAATAGCTTATGATCCTGTTGTGTGTCTGCCTTTTCCTCATGCCCTGCTCCACTTTAGGTGCCTGGGAGCTCACTCAGGCAGCTGTAATCTGAGACTCTCAGAGTTGGAAGGTGTGGCCTCTTCACCCATCCAGAGCTAGTATTTCTGCTCAGCTTGTTCAGTACAGCCTGTTTTTCCCTTCTCTGTGGGCAAGGAGGTGGCAATGTCTTTGAGATCTATCTTTACTTCATCTTCAGACAGCTTGTATTAGTTAGTCATGTTCAATTCTTGGCAACCCCATGGACTATATAGCCTGCCAGGCTCCTCTGTCCATGGAATTTCTCCAGGCAAGAATACTTCAGTGTTTGGCCATGCCCTCCTCCAGGGGATCTCCCCAACTCAGGGATCAAACCCAGGTCTTCTGCATTGCAGGCAGATTCTTTACCATCTGAGATACCAGGAAAGCCCTGCTTAAATCAAATGAATTTGCTGCTTAATGCCCTAGATACCCAACTAGGGAATGGCTAAAAAACTAAGCAAATGAAAAACTGGTACTTCCATGTGATAGAATGTAATGCAGCTATTAAAGATCCCATTTTAGGAAAAAATACTGAATCCCCTGGGAAGAGGTTTATGTTATATTACTAAGTAAAAAGAGCAGGTTATAGGGCAATAGGTATAGCATAGTTCAGATAGATAGACAGATGATAAATAGGTGATAGAGTGAGTGAGCAAGTGGACTTGAAGAATGGTGAGTCCTTTGAAACACTTAACTCCACCCTAAGGAACTGTGTTTCTATAATCTTCCATTTTGCCTTTGTAGTGTTAGCCACTCAGTCATGTCTGACTCTTTGCAACCCCATGGACTATAGCCCACCAGGCTCCTCTGTCCATGGAATTCTCCAGGCAAGAATACCGGAGTGGGTAGCCAATCCTGTCTCCAAGGGATCTTTCTGACCCAAGAATCGAGGGTCTCCAGGATGGTAGACAGATTCTTTACCGTCTAAGCCACCAGGGAAACCCATATTTGGCCTTACACTATCTAGAAAGACTAGTAGAGACTTCTAGAAGGAAAACAATCTTACAATTACTCAAACACAAAAATGCAGAGAATTCAGGGGATGGTGCCACACCATTGTTCCCTTCCAGCCTATCTACCGAGTCAGCAGTGATTACCAGGAGCCAGCCCTTCCTCCACTGGTCTCCCTTCCCCATTGTTTCCTCTCTCTCTCCGTGGTTTTTCCATCCTCGGACATTTCTGCAGCATCTCAACTCCACCCTGGCACAAACAGATCCTTATAGTCCTCCACAGGAGCAGGTATAGGACTTCTAGACGTTTCAGAATGGGGCATTACCAAGATGAACTCTTCTGGCTGATATTCAGTCCATCACATATAATTTAAGGTATGATCTACATTTAAAAAAAAAAAAACCCTATCAAGATTATGGAGAACAGAAAAACTTGTTATCATCGACTTTTCCATATAATTAGGCAGATGTAATGATAAAATGTATTCACCTTGAAGAGAAAATTTCCAGTTTTTACGGAAAGCAGATGCATTACCAAATCATAATCATGGTTACACTTGAAGGTGGCATTTTCTATATCTTAAAGTACTCTCCCCTCTCTTAGTGGCCTCCTCACCCATCTCTGTGTCCTTTACCTCCTGAAAAAAAGCTCAGCGCACCCTCTATTTGCATCACTTCTTAGAGAACATTTGACACATGAATGCTTCTTCTGTGCAAGCAGAAGCTATGGGGTTTCTGCTTCAGGTCAGAGTTACTGAAGCCGAAAAGAACAAAAAGACAAGAAACTAGAGGAAATCAAAGGGGCAGTGAGGTGAGCTCTCTAGGTTAGATCAGAGGAGGTCTTTTGGGGAGTAGGGAGTATGCAATGGGTAGCTCATATGACCGTGGAGGGCTGAAGTCTTGACTTGGTTCTGGAGCCCACTGGAAAGGCAACCACAAAGTTGGGACAGTAGGGGTTCCCCTCCTGCCCCTCTGCCATCATCCTGTCCCAGATTCTGTTCCTGGCTCATCTCCCTCTCTTTTTCTTAGGTGGGGTGCTCAGCTGTTCTGGGCAACAGAATGGGAAGTCGCTTAGATGCCCTGGAGCCTTGCTTTTGTGGTTCTGATACAGAGCATTAGACCTAATTTAATTTGAAAATAATACAGAAAGATGAAAGGGAATCCCACTTGAGCTCCTCATTTTAAAAAGAGTTTAAAAAAAAAAAAAAAGATGATGTGAGCCCAAGACCTGAACCTCAAAGGAGGCCCTCTGGTCAATGGAGGCAGACAGGCCCAGATGTTTTTCCCATCTGCGTCTTGTCCCTCTGGCATGAAGGCTGGATGAGGGAGGGAGGTACACAGCAGAGGATCAGGCCAACTTGCCGATGCTGCCTTCTTATTTAGCTCATGGAAATTTCATAGCATCTAGCATCTAAGGTCTGGCTTTCCCCATGGATTTGAGGGGAAACCTCCTATAGCCCTCTTGAACTAGTTTCATGGAAGGAACTTCGATACTGTGAAAAATTTCACCCAAGATTAATTGAACTTGACATCCTGAATGTCTTTCGCATGATGTACTAAGGTGGTATTTTTGAAAATGTCAGTATCTGATACTCGGTGTGTGGTTTTTAGATGTCTAAAGTATTCCCACTTCTCAAATTTCCTTTAAAAAGCTGGAATGCAATACATTTCTGGGTTTTCTTTATTTCGGATGAAACTCCACCTTGCTACAACAGAGCTAAATATACTCCAGATCAACTATTCATTACACACACACAAATACTGAAGGACATCCAGAGTGAGCGGCTGACCTCAACTGAGCACAAACCATTCTCTACTTTCTGGGAAATTAGAATCACGGACCAGCTTTACATTAAATGGAAAGTGTACGCTACCATCTTGTGGACAAAATATAAATAACACCGAAATCTGCTGAAGACTACGTAACTGTTCTCCGTATTACAGTGAACAGCTGTCTTGTCCTGGGTTCCCCCGTGCCCTCATGATGACCAGCCCCTGCAGTGTGGAACTTTGTTCTTGAGTGATCTCTGTCAACAAAACCAGGTGTAATGCAACATGAAGAAATGGGAGTTTGCTGAGAAAATTGTGGAACGCAAATGCCGGAGACATGGGTTCTTGACTCTGGCTTCTTCTCGTTTCCATTTTTCCAACTGTAAAATGACTCTTGTCACCTCACACAGGACACCCAGGTTTCTGGGTGTGTCCTATGGAGCTGAATGTTTTAAACCAAGATAAATTAGTTTATTAATCAGTTGTTTTCTAGTGAATGTAAAACTTGGTTATTTTTCTCCTGAATGGTTTTTATGCATACACTAACTCATTTAATTAATCTTAAAGGAAATCAAGCCTGAATATTCTTTGGAAGGACTAATGCTGAAGCTGAAGCTCCAATACTTTGGCCACCTGATGCCAAGAGCCGACTCATTGGAAAAGATGCTGATGCTGGGAAAGATTGAGGGCAAGAGGAGAAGGGGTGACAGAGGATGAGATGGTTGGATGGCATCACCGACTCGATGGACAGGAGTCTGAGCAAACTCCGGGAGATGGTAAAGGACGGGGAAGCCAGGCGTGTTGCAGTTCATGGGATTGCAGAGTCGGACAGGACTTAGTGATTGAACAACAACAACTCCTCACAGCCACACATCTCCACTTCCCATGCACTAAAGGAATGACATTCTAGAATGTGGAAACGTGAATGGTGTCATCACAGCTGAGTAAAGAAGAAGAGGAAGACACAGAATCCCAGTGTCTTAAGGCGGACAAGAACCTCCAAGCTCATCACACTGTATCACTTTTCTAATACTTGCATTACTTTTCAATATTCAGCCACTTTATGAACATAGTCTTCCAGGATATAAGAAAGTATTGGCAATGGTAACCACATAAAAGACAGAAACAAATTCTGGTACAAATTTACATGGATAGAGGGGTGTTCAAGAAGGAGGGGGCATAGGTATAGGTACATATCACTGGTTCATGTTGATGTTTGGCAGAAACCAACACAATACTATAAAGCAATTATCTTTCAATCAAAAATAAATAAAGTTAACTAAAAATTTTACATGGATACATTTTTGGTTAATACACAGAGAGAGATGACTGAAATTAAGCTAGGCGCTAGAAAATCTCTGGGCTGCCCAGTTGGCACAGTGGTAAAGAATCTACTTGCCACTGCAGGAGATGCAAGAGACGCATCTTTGATCCCTGGGTCAGGAAGATCTCCTGGGGTAGGAAATGGCACCCCACTCTAGTGTTCTTGCCTGGAAAATTCCATTGACAGAGGAGCCTGCTGGGCTATAATCGATGGGGTGGGGCAGAACAGAGTCAAACATGACTGAGCGCACACACACACACACACACACACACACACACAGGTGTGTATCTATAGTATGCAAATGGCGCTCATGCCTACCAGAGCTTAAAAGATCTAAAATCAGAACTTTCCAGTGTTAAAAGTTCTTTCATCTAGGGAAGGTCTTTCATTAGGAAAGCAAGACATCTACCATAAGCTGAAGGTGTTTTATCCCATTAATTCTTCCTTTAAGCATCATATCTAAGTTAGGGATATATGTGTGTATGTGTTCTATGTGTTTTTCTTACTCATAGGAAAATCACGGCTTTCAGATTGATCCTAGTGGTAAAGTACTGCTTAGGAAGGCATCATAATACTCATTTTTGTTGTGATCACATACTGTAATTGGTCTTTCATTGTTTTCCTAATTGTATAAAAGAAATAATGCGTGCCTTCTCTGTCTCCCTTAGAGAGTTTGCTAAGAATACAATATCGCTATCCCTGATTAATTTAGCTAATCTCAGTATTTATATTTCTGTTACAACTTTGCAATAGAAAGTAGAGCCTATTTCTAAAGAAATATGTTCACCCTAACGTTATTTACTGTCAGTGTTGAAGCACTGAGCTTCCACAAATAGAAAAGTTCTGAAACCACAAGAAGATGATGATAACAGCGGCAAAGACAGACGAGGCCTAGGCAGGAACCTGTTCCCAGCACTGGCTCTAGGAAGGTCAGGTGAGGATTAAAAATTTTACTCACCCTACTTAAGTTCCAAGCCTTCTCGATCAATTCCACTTGTCTGTGCATTTTTATTTATTTTTTTTGACCTCTCTCCTTGGGGAGTCTAGTTTGTTTGTTTTCACCTTGTCACCAAAAGTATAAATGTAGTCTCTGAGGGGAGGTTGTCACTTTAAAAGGTCTGAGGAAGCTTTAAAAAGAAAGGTGAAATAGAACATGCCTTGACTAGCTATGAAACCACCAGTGCTGAATAAAGTACCCTAACATCAACAAGAAAAGTTCCCAATATGATAAGAAGGAACCTTCTATATTGCATTGTTTTCCACAGTTTAGACGTGGTATTTTCAATTTCTGTATATTTTTATATGAATGACGAATTTTTGAATGTTAATGCTAGCATTTTATCACAAAAATTTCATGGTTCTTTTTGTGCTTCAGAAACTGCTACATTCCTAAATGTATTCTTACATAATATTTATTACATATATTCCTACATATTTGGTATAGCTTCAAAGTTATTCTTGTCTCCAATAGAACATGTCTCCAAATTAATAGTGGGACTCAGTAAGAAAGCAAGGCTCAGTGTCCAGAATGTTACTGGATAGTCAGCTCTTTATGTGCCTTGCTCTGTATTTGAAAACTTTGTGTAACAGACATAAAAGATCATCTGAGAGTTGAAGGTGTAATATAAGTTCCAAAAGAGCTCAAGGATAGGACGAAGGATGTTATTTATTGAGTGTCTGCAATGTAACAGGTAGTCTGCCAAGGGTTTTCCATTTATAGAAGTCTGACCATCTCCATTCCAAGCTTGGTATGTACAAGTGGCTCACGCAAGTCAGAGTTAAAAGTGCTAGATTAACACTCAAAGCCCACACCCTCTTTAGGCCGTGCCTGTGGTTCCTATATAAAGATTGAAGTGTGGCCTGGGTGAGTTTGGATAGAAGAGTAAATCTCATAAAGCAAAGCATCCACCTAGAAAATTTCCAATGAATATTTTGGCTAAATAAGATTGGATCTTGAGAGAGAAGTTGATATGGATTTTGTGGCTCCATGCAAAGATGCCAGACCTAATGCTATGAGAAGGTGTGAGACAGAGCAGGTCACAAATCCTGAATCCAGGAGAATGCCCACCAGTAAGTGGGAAGGGTGAAGAAAAGAGCCTTGGATTCACAACCAGTCCAGCAGACAAGGTGAGGGGTGGTCTCATGACCCCTCCCCATTACAAGTCAGGAACATGAAATCCAGTGAGATAAGTGATTTGTTCAAGGTCACACATCAAATCAGCATCCAACCCAAGGTCATAAACCAGAGTCCCTATCACCCAGCCCATTGTTTTTTGCTCTGTAGTTCTAAAAGTACAGGCTTTCTGTCTTTCCTAAGCCCATTATTTCTCCCCAGAGGGTGTGAACAAATAAACAAATTCCAATGAGAGCACCCAACCCAGTCTGGGCTTCCATCTCTGTTGGTCTGACAGCCTTCTGGTCCCTAAATGAAATGATCCCATGTTCAGCCTTGGTGCACGTGGAGGGAGGGAGGCAAAGCAGACAGTGTGGGAGAAGCAGGAGTCAGTTATTAGTTTTCTCATTTAATTAACTGCATTCAGCAGAGCGAATGCTGTAGGCAAATTACTACAGGCCAGTAACACATCCCTTAAGGAATACTTGGGGCCCATTTTTTTCAGCCCATTAGTGACCAGAACAGCCTCATAACTCAGGTCTGCCAAAGCCAAAAGAAAAATGTGTATAATTGGAAAAAGGTTGAAAACAATCCTGGATAATAAATTACACTTACTCAGTTCCTTTGTCCTTCCAACTCTACAGCTAGCATCACATTTCATAAGGGAGCCACGGAGAAGAGGCAAATGCCGAGAGGGAGGCTGTACTTATTAGACACCAGAGTGAGGCCTCCGAGATTAGTGGAATCAGTTGTTTACTTAGAGTCTGCTAAGCCGAAGGGTGCGTCAGGCCAAGGAGGCTTTGGGCTGCCTGCTCCCCTCAAGATCCAGAGCACACACGGCCCCACGGCTTGACCATTATCTATAGGAAAGTTGGCAGGAAGAGCTTAACCAAATCTCTTCCAATTAGGTGTTCTGATAATCTAAATTCCCTTGTGCAAATGCCAGCTACCTACCTCATCTCCTTGGACCGCCTGGAGTTATAATCTTCCCTGACATTTCATGGATCTTCCTCTCCAGGAGATTGCTGTTCAGTAAAAGGAAGATGAAATGGAGGTCTCCTGCTTACCAAGTTCATTTTCTGTAATATGCAGATACGTAAACACGCGTGCGCGCATACACGCTGGTGTCTCGTGTGGATCAAAACCAGCTGGAGTGCATTTGTCAGGGAGTGCCAAGCTTCAGTCGGTCTCAGAATTTGAGATGGATCCTCCCTGTTTTCTGGGATGCCTCTTCTGGATGTTTGCTTATGCTGCTGCCAGTGATGCGTGAATTTGATCATTTCGATCCTTGTCCCTAAAGACATCGGAGGACTCATAATTTGAAGCCCCCCAAACTCCTGGGAGAGGCAGAGGAACCAAGGCAGCTTGATCTCCCTCCCTGCTGAGAAGCTCCCATCACTGTCCCCTGCGTGGACTACCACTTACCTACCCCATTTGGCATGTAGAGTAGCTTTGCCTGCCAATGTCCTCGCAGGAACACATCCAACAAGAGCTGCCATGCCCAGCAGCATGGGTTGTACAGTGAGGGATGCTGGGAAAGGATTTGCTCACAAGAAACATCCTCTAGAAGTGGCCTCTTTTCAACATTGTTAAGATACCACATTCACCTCACATTTACTATAATCTATTGTGATTTGAAGGCAGGAGGAGAAGGAGACGACAGAAGATGAGGTGGTTGGACGGCATCACCGACTCGATGGACATGAGTTTGAGCAAGCTCCAGGGGTTAGTGATGGACAGGGAAGCCCGGGATGCTGCCATCCATGGGGTCGCAAAGAGTCAGACACAACTGAGTGACTAAAGTGATTGTGAAAGCAAGGGCTTTCCAGGTGGCGCTAGTGGTAAAGAACCTGTCTGCCAATGCAAGAGACATAAGAGATGCGGGTTCGATCCCTAGGTGGGGAAGATCCCCTGGAGGAGGACTTGGCAACGCACTTCAGTATTCTTGCCTGGAGAATCCCATGGACAGAGGAGCTGGCAAACTACAGTCCGTGGGGTCACAAAGGGCCGGACACGACTGAACTAACTTAGCACAGCATGCACATTGTGAAAGCAAAGGTCAGTCTGTTGGTTATTCTCCTTTTGAAAGATTCAGTAGTCAGACCATGGAGCAATACAAAGACAATGTCTTTTTATGCAAGGTCAGCCCCAATCTTAGAACCAGGATTTATTTCTGATTGTCAGAAAGTTGTTCTAATGTGACCTGAATGATCTCTGGCTCTTCCAGAATCCCTCCCACCAAAATCCTCCCAACCTCACCCTAGCAATTTTCAAAGCCCTGCTAAGAAAGTAATTTCCTAGAAAGTGAGAATCTTACCTGTTCTGTTCATCACTGTGTTGGCACATCACTTGCCCTAGACATACACTGCAGCAAGTTTGAAGGGAAGAAATGAGTAGAGAGAAAATTTTGAGCCACAGTCAGTGTTCAGAGGAGAGCCTGTTCCTTTGACCATCAAGTCGCTGGGGACTAAGCAGAGAGCAGGTCATGGGTGGGTAAGGTATGGCGTATTGGATCTCTGATTGGTGAGAATAGCACACCCTGCCTTAGTGCATGCATGTGTACACACACACACACACACACACACACACACACACACACAGAGGCTTTGGTTTAACCAATGGCTGCATCTTACTGCAAGTGTGGATATTGTGTTTAGGTCTCTATTGGGGTGGTCAGCTCATCCCAAGAATTTCTTGTAGGTTCTGCATCCGGGAATCTCTTCCATTCCCAGCACATCATAATGATTGGTCACTCTATAGCCTTCAGATCTTCCTAAAGGGACAAATGGTAGATGCCTAAAACCTAGTTTCTGAGTATCTGCCTCTCTTTTTCTTATCTGCAAAACAAAGATAGCGACTTCATATGGTAGTTGCAGGATTAAATTAGAAGCTATAAACATTAAGATTATCAAGACAGAGAAAATTTATATTCTAGCTCAGTAGCCCTGAATGGGGCTTCCCCAGGTGGCTCAGTGGTAAAGAATCTGCCTGCCAGTGCAGGAGATGAAGGTTCAGTTCCTGGGTCAGGAGGATCCCCTGGAGAAGGAAACGGCAACCCACTCCAGTATTCTTGCCTGGTAAATTTCATGGACAGAGGAGCCTGGTGGGCTACAGTCCATGGGGGCCACAAAGAGTCAGACACAACTTAGCGACTAAACAACAAGCCCTGGATGAGTGTTTGTGAACACACTTTGTGAACTGAGACGTAATTGTGCATACGAAATGCTGCTGGAATTAGGAGCATGTCTTTTTCTTGAATACCTCTCTGCCCAGTTTTGCTGAGTCTGTACAGCTCTGGATGAATCAGCGTCTCTTCCGTGAAGCCCCTCAACTCACTCCAGCCACAGTGGTTTCCCTTGCTTTCTAAGAATCTTAAGTCATTTGAAGAAAATTGTTCAGCATCACCATTCTTAAGAGTATGTGCTCTGGAGTCAGTGAAGTGGATTTTGGCTCCACCTCTTAATATTAAGGTGACCTTGGGCAAGTTAGCTAACCTTGTGGGGCTCTATTGTTCTCCTTTACTAAATGGGAGGAATTTGAATAGTATCTGTCTCATTTGTAGTTGGGTGTTTCAAATGAGATACTGTTAAATGTGTGCCTTGCATAGGCTAAATGATTAGATATGTTAGTTGCCCTGCCTTGAAATATATTTAATATTTACATGCTTAGAATCCTGATTCTTGTAGGATCTCCAGTTTGGAGAAGGATCCTTTTGTAGTTAGTCCTAAAGGAAATCAACCCTGAATATTCATTGGAAGGATTGATGTTGAATGCTATAGCTCCAATACTTTGGCCACTTGATGCAAAGAGCCAACTCATTGGAAAAGACCTTGTTGCTGGGAAAGATTGAAGGCAAAAGGAGAAGCAGGTGGCAGAGAGTGAGATGGTTAGATAGCATCACCGACTCAATGGACATGAATTTGAGCCAACTCCAAGAGATAGGGAGCATGGCATGTTGCAGTCCATGGGGTGGCAACATGACTGAGGGACTGAACTATAACAACCCTTTGTAGTTATAATCTTTCATCTCCCCTAAACTTTTTATGTGCTTAACTTCTCCTGTGTTTTTTATGTATTTTTTATGTGTTATCTTCTCCTGAATTGTAAGTTCCTTGAGGTTAATAATAATAATGTTATCTGTACCACTTCCACCAAAACCAGCAGTAGTTATAGCATTTCGAGTGCATTTTATTGTACCAGGCACTGTGCAAAGCAACTTGCCATCAATACGGGAGCCCTAACTGTGAAGCAGATACTTTGCTGAGGTCACTTCATTAATCCCCATAACATCTCAGTGTGGTAGGGATTATTAGCTCCTCTTTACAGATGATTTTAGATAAGGTGGATATTAAGTAACTTCCCTATCAGCTGGGACTCACTGAAAACTGTCTGGTTCCAAAGCTCATGCCTTTCTATATTGCTTAGGCCCTAGGATCACCCAAATTATCTGATGCACTCCCCCCCACCACCCCCCCCCCACACACACAGAACAAAGCGATGCTTCTCAAACTATTCTGTGGATACAAATTACTTGGGGGTCTTAATAAACATCAGAAGTTTCTGGTTCTGGAAATCTGGGGCGGGCCTGAGGTTCTGCTTTCCTAACAGGTTCCCAGTGATGCTGCTGCTGCTATCCAAGGACAGCAAGGCCACATAGCTTGGTAGATTAATAGGTGAAGTCTCTAGGATCTACATTTTCTGAAATTCTTGGGGCTGGAGATGGGCATGGTGAGGAGGATGGCAGGAGAAGAATATGGAGTGAAGCTGCATAAGTGACCGGTCATATTTAGGTATTATTCCTAACTAGAGTGATCACACCTTGCTGTTTGGCCCCTTAGTCATGTCTGACTCTTTGCGGCCCCATGGACTGCAGCAGGTCAGGCTTCCCTGTCCTTCATCATCTCCCAGAATTTGTTCAAACTCATGTCCATGGAGCTGATGATGCCACCCAATCATCTCATCCTCTGTCACTCCCTTCTCCTCCCGATTGTACCTTGGGGACACTTTTATCTGTTTCTCTTCAATTCTATGATATTTGCTGTTCCTCAGACTCCCCTGATGATCAGAATCAACTGGGGCACTGATGAACCCTGCAGCTACCCCTGGTGCTTTACCAGGGTGGTCTCCAGAAAATTTTAATTTTAGCATGTTCTTTAGGTGACTCAGTATGAGAGAATTTTGGAAAATGGTGTAAGTGCTAAAGAAATTGCAAAAGCAGGCAACAAATGGGCCATGGTGTAGTGAAAGAAGACTTGATAGGGAGATAGGTAGGAGATGAAGTTTGAAAGGCCAAACCAAAAGGAATTCTTGCACATTGGTTTAAGTTGGTGTAACCATTTTAGACAATTGTTTAATGATATTTTCCCATGTTGAAATACATCTATCCTGTAAGCCAGCAATTTCACTCCTAGATATAGACCAAATAGAAATTCGTGCACAAGGGTACCTAAAGTCTGAACAAAAATTTCATAGCAGCATTATTTGTAATGGTCCCAAACTTGAAATAAATCATATCTTCATCAATAGTAAAATGGAAAGATTGTATTGTAGTCATATGGTGGAATGTTACACGGCAATGAAATGAATCGACCATTGCAATAAGTAGACACAAAATATGGATAATATGGTTTCTGTTATATGAAGTTCAAAAACAGGCATTTTTTAATCTATGGCATTAGAAACTTTAATCTATGGCAGTTTTATCTATGGCATTTTTTAATCTATGGCATTAGAAATCGAGATGTGACTATATTTGGGGAGTTGGAGGGCCCCATGTCTGGAAAGGGGCTCAGTAGGGGAGCTTAAGTACTGATAGTATACTGTCTCTTAGCCTGGGTAGTGGCTATATGGATAAGTTCATTGTGTGAGTATTTATTCAGAGGAACACTTAACAAGTGTGTACTCTTTTCTATACAAATATATGAATACTGTGTTTCAAGAAAACACACACAGCGGGATGGGGAATACGTGTAAATTTATGGCTGATTCATATCAATGTATGACAAAACCCACTGAAATGTTGTGAAGTAATTAGCCTCCAACTAATAAAAAAAAAAAAAAAAAGAAACTATCAAAAAAAAAAAAAAAGAAAACACACACAGTCATACCCACAGGGTTTGAAAAAGAAGAGGGGAGACCACAGCCCAGGTATGCTCTAGGAGAGGTTTGCAGGGGCTATATTTCTCAAGGCTCATCTTTGGGATAGGACATTGAACTTGCCCTCAAGGATTTCATTCTCCCCAATCTTATCATATACCAAACCAGATATTTCTGAAGAAACTAGCCAAGGGCCACATCCGTCTTTCTCTTGGAGAGACACTTACACATCACTTACCCTGTGGACTAGTTTTGTTCCTCATTGGAAGAAACAGCCAAGATTCATTGCTGCTGGAAGTTTGCCATAACCATTCGGCATTACAGAGAATTATCAACAAAGTGTGATGAATCCTGTGAATAGTTTAGTCAAGTCGGTAATCACATGTTTCCACTTTCCATCTCTCCACCCCCTCCCGAGGCAGACAGACATGCCCATTGTTCTGACTTCTGTATCCAACCTTGCAAAATCTACCTTCCACAGCTCCCAAGGCATGAGATTTGCTTTTTCTGATTACCCAGCTGGCCCTTAGTCCTGGCTTTATCTTCAAGCCAGAGGCCTGGGTGGTCTTTGAGAAACCTGACGAGAAGGTCATTAACAAGGAATCATGTTCCCAAGTTGACCTTTCATGAAACCTCAAACTAAAATCCCCCTGGAGCCTGGTCTTCTCCTGACTGAAGGTAGTACCATGGGAACTTGGGCAAGAAGTTGGAAGGGTTCTGAAATGATGCAAAGGCAGAGCAATCCAAAGCAAGTGATATTTTAATAACTCAGTCATTAGACACCGAATGGGAGGGGGGCGGTTAACTATGCAAATAACTAGAGTGAAAGATAATGAATTATAATAAGGGGCCACTTGGTCGTAGGTCATTTACCTGACTTTCAGGAGATCTGCCCTGGGACCTGTTTTTCAAGTAGGAGCTGCAAACTGACAGCCGGAGCTAACAGTGGCCCTCAGATCAGTTTGGTTTGGCTTGAACAGATAAGTTTGGCTGAGCTTTAAACTCAGGAACCTCACACTAAAATCCATGCTTATGGCTTCTCTTTAAAAATGGAAAGTTCTGGCAACATTTCCACATGTTAACAATTGCTGGAGCCACCATTTCCCATTGCTCTGCCCCAGCCTGCTGTACTCATTTATCCTGCTTGTCTGTAGGAATCAGGCTGGCTACCTTGCTGTGACAGTCTCTGTCTTCAGAAACAAGTCCAGTGTCCAATGAAAGGGGGTTTGTACCTGCTCATGTGCTCTGTTGACAGGATGGGCTTAGGCTACCATATTTTCTCTGACGTCCTCTCTCCCTCCAGCCCACCCACGTCTCAGCCACAGCTGACTTCACCCTGGATGGTACCTGAATCAAAGTTGGCCCGTCTTGAAGCTTGCCAGGGACTTCTGGTCTGGCAAGGAAAAGCAGGCAAGGATAATGGCATCCTTCACTCAGAATGTTGGAATTAGAAAATTGAGCAACCCTTGCCAGCTAGCAGGGGAGAAAACTGAGAGATTACGAAATGCACTCAGCATCATAGCAAGACGAAGCCTGGGTGAGCCGAACTGCCTGATGGAGAAAACCCACTGATGGAGGAGACTAAACTCTGCACCAAGAGAGGCGACGATGAGGCACGAGGCGGCCCTGAGAGGCTGAGAGCACCGACTTGCCTCTTGATGTCACGCACAGTTCTGGTTCTGGTGGCCTGCTGTACTCGCCTTCTCCTCTGTGGGTGTTGATGAGCTAGGAGACAGGCACCCCACTTGTCCTATATCCACCGTGCTTAGGGAAATAGTACCCTGAGCTTCCTCCAGAGAACCATACCACCATGGGAGGAGAACCCGTGTGAGAATGAAGCCGGGCGCAGGAGAGAGAAGACCCCCCACCCTAAATGTTTCAGATCTTTCTTATTTCTCCAGAAATGGCTGGAGAAGTGAGGAATGGCTCCCAGAGAGGCTCTCTAAGCCTTCATCAGCATATGTGCCTATATTTAAGGCACAGGGAAGTAATGAAATAATGATAAAAATGTATTTCATAAGTATTTATTGCATATTGTTTTCATAAACATGTATTGAGTACATCATGTACTGAGTACTCTCGGAAGCCACTGAGTAGGAAACAGACATGGCTGAATCCCTGCACTCAAGGAACTTATGATCCACTGGAGAAGACAGAAAGTGTACATGAATTTTTATAACAAAACAGTGAAATAAACACTATAGTCAATACTTGCCCATCCTGTCATCCTTGGGGAAAAGAGGTGAGGAGGTGACTCTCTCACACTGGGGTTGGGGGCGGTTTGGTAATCTGGCTTCCTAGCAAATGAGGAGGAGAGATGACAGATGGAGATGAGTTTACACAGAGGCGCTGACAGTCAGGCAGCATTGATGGGCATGGAAGGAGGAGACTGGAAAGGAAAGCCCGAGAAACAGAAGCATCGCAGGACAGAGCGATCTCCTTCCCAGGGCCTTGAGGCATCACTGAATGACAACCTGTAGCTGCCTTCATAGTGGAACTAAGACTGAATATCATCAAGGGGCAGAGAAGGAAGAGGTCACTGTGGATTCAGATGGTCAGAGAATTCCTCCCAAGGAGACTGGCCTTCAAAGTAGGGCTTTGAAGTATACATAGGGTTTAGAAGAGGGTGAGTTTTAAGGGAAGCAAGGGGCAGTCCGCGTGGAAGGAATCTGGAACCAAAGGCACCGGAAGCTGAAGCAGCCATCCTCTGTCCTCTCGGGACTAGTCATGTGTGTCTCAGGGCAGGAAAGGGGGCGCAGACCAGCTTCACTGGACTTGATAATTCACAGTGGAGAGCGGTGGAAAAACACTGTTGATAAGGCCGTCTGGAGCCAGCCTGTGGAAGGCCTTGGATTTTAGGACAAAGGGTTTGGACTTGATCCTGGAGGCAGTGGGAGCCAGAGAAGACTGGGGAAAGGGGTTGACTTGATGAAAGAGTTCCTCATTCGCTAAAGAAAAGCACCAACACAGCTCATTTTTCTCCTTAGAAAACAATCACAGAATTTAGCTTTAAATGCACCCCCAACTCCATGAAAAGCGTATACCAGCCCCTACAGGACTCCCGGGGGGAGTTCATGAGTTCAGACTCAAAGCACAAGACGTGTTTTACTTGGCATTTAAGCCTGTCTATGGGTGATGCATGTCCTCAAATGAGGACAGACTGATATGATTAAACATTTTATATCAGTTACTCTGATTCTCCCAGTGTGCCTTCCCCCTCTGACTCCTCCAATTGTGGATATCCAGAGAAAAATAGCTGTAAGACAGATTGTATAGTTCCTTAGTAGCATCTGTGGTGTAGATGCTCAGGATAAGGGCTTTGGTGACAGTAACTGCTGCTTTCTTGGACTTTCTAAGTCTCACTGGGTCCTTACCAGTGCCTAGGAGCACCTAGTTTGGCACATGGCAGAGACTCAACTTGAACCAACAAGTAACAGTGTTTAAGATACATATGGTTTTTAATGGAAGCTTTTGATGTTTTTCTTTTCTCCTTTCTTTCCCTCATCCTTCCCGCTCAGTGTCTCCCAACTATTTCTTCATTTCCCTCTTCCTTTTTTTAAAAAAGATTTTCTGTTCAGCTCACTCTTTTTTTCTTCCCCCCTTTCTCCCTTTTCTTTATACTTTCTATCTCCTTGTAACTTTCTTTTTCCTTACAGGAACTGGGAAAGACAAGGGTGTGTGGGCGGCCATGGCTTCCCTCCAAGGAAAGTGTGAGGCTTTGGGCAAAATAGATCTCTCATTTCTTCCAAACATAGGTCTAATCTGAACTGTCTCCAGGCTGTAGTCTCCAATCCAACTTCAGTGGTTTCAGTTGGACTCCACGAGAAGGGACCCTAGGGATGCTGTGTCGTTAGTCTTGTCTTAGAGAAATTCAGCTTTCTATGCGCCTACTTGTCTCGAAGATTGGGGCACCCACATTCCCTTTCCTCAAGTTGCCAGAGCCCAAGAGAGACTTCTGAGTAAAATGCCTGGCTGAAGAGAAGCAGGACTTCATTAAGAGTTTGATTTATCCCCAAATGATCTATTGTTATGCATCAAATATGTTTTCCCTACAAACCAGTTGGCAGGGAGCATGCAGATAAATTACTACAAGATGTAACCAGACAAGCTGTTCAAAAGGGAAATGGCTCTGTGTGTGTGGGACGCAGGAGAGCACATCCATAAACATGTGTTGGGAAATCAATTCCATCTAAGTCTGCGGGAAGAAATAAGCTACTGCCCCCAAACTACCAGTTTGCTGTGATAGCTGACTGTTCTTTTGGGGTCATCTTCCATTGTCTCGGTGGCAAGAATCAAGAAGCAAAGTCAGGACCTACTCTGAAGTCTCTTCAGAGGAAAGGGGCTACTGGGTTATCCATAGGCAATTGTGAATTCTTTCCTTTGGTACATATCAAGTTTGCTCATCTTGTTTTGCTGGAGGGAATGGGTTAGAGTATATTTTATCTGCATATAACAATATTTAGTTGTAATGATGGATTTCAAGGGAATAATAGTAAAATATAACATAATGTAACATAACATAAGGGCTTCCCTGGTAGCTCAGTGGTAAAGAATCTGCCTGCCAATGGAGAAGATACAGATTTGATCCTTGGCCTGGGAAGATATCCCCTAGGAGGAAAATGGAAGCCCACTCTAGTATTCTTGTCTGGAGAACCCCATGGAGTGTGGTGGGCTGCAGTCTATGAGGTCTCAAGGAGTTGGACACGACTTAGTGACTCGACAGCAACAACAACATAACAGAATATAATGTAATATAACATAGTATAATATAATATAGCACAGTGCTGTATAGTTTGATGTGGAAGAAGGACCCTTGGGCATGACATCAGAGAAACGTGGGGGATATGAATCACATGTCACTTGCCAGCTCTGTGACTCTTAGAAAGTTCCTTAACTTCTCTGAGATTTCACCATTTTTTAAAGGGGGGTGGGCACACATGACTTGCCTTACAAGATTGTTTTGTTTTAACACATGCAACATGCCCTGCACCGTGGCCAGTGAAACTTAAATGATTTAGACTGAAAACAATTAAAACTTTAGTTCTTTACTCACACGGGCTACACTTCAAGTACTCAATAGTTCCATGGAGCTTGTGGCTACTGTGTTGGGCAGCACAGATATAGAACATTTCCATTATTGTGGAAAGTTTTACTGGACAGTACTGTCTGAGAATAGGCCAGAGGCAAAAATAGGTACATTATATATAATTGTTGCTTCCTGCTTAATAGTTCAAAGCATATTTGCACATCGGACCTGATTAAAGAGCTGTCTATCCAGCAAAGTTGCCCTTTCTCTTAGATATCACTGTCTGTCTATATAGTATTCTAACCTGACTCAAGTCAGCAAAGCATGGTGATTGCTGGAAAATCAGAGTGTACACAGAGAGAGGATTTCTGGGTCTTTAGTTGAAAGATACCAAATGCATACTTTGGCCACCTGATGTGAAGAACTGACTCATTGGAAAAGACCCTGATTCTGGGAAAGATTGAAGGCAGAAGGAGAAGGGGATGACAGAGGATGAAATGGTTGAATGGCATCACCAACTCGATGGACATGAGTTTGAGCAGGCTGTGGGAGTTGGTAATGGACAGGAAGCCTGGCGTGCTGCAGTCCATGGGGTCGCAAAGAGTCAGACACAACTGAGCAACTGAACTGAACTGACTAGTCCATAACTCCAACCACAAAACACATCTCAGTAGAGATAACAGATAGGAGTAGAAGTAAAGTGGAATCAACAAAAATAACAACAAAAACAAATCTCTAGGAATATCCACCAAATACTCAACGTAGTCTTAATGCTAATATGCATATGACCCTCTTAATGTTTCATTTAACTGCCTTAGAAACGTCCCAATGTAGATGAAAGCTACCCCAAGATGCATAGCTGAAGCTTAAGAAATGTTCTCAAGGTCAAAGCAGAGGGATCACAAATTCACTTTTCATTTGGTTGAGGGCAATTTTAACTTTCCACAGTACAACCAACACATCGTTCCTGCACCTGATGGGGTTGCAGCATGAGAAGAAGGTCCCCATATTTCTTAGCAGAGACAAAGTAAAGTAGGCCCAGGGTAAGGTCACCCTTCACATTCAGGACTGAAAAGAACAAAAGCAATAACTATGTTTGTTGGGTGCTTACTGTACACACTGTTATCTATTCATATTATACAGTTTACCTGATAATCTCCACCATAACCTTATGAAGTAAGAACATTAATATCCCCATTTTACAGGTGAAGAAATGAGGCACTGAATTGTTAACAACTCACCCAAGGTCAACCAGCTGCTAAATGGTGAAACCAGAATTGGACTGGGTGGTTTAGCAAAAGTTCACTTTTTTAACCACAGTTCCCTGAGGCCTGTAAAGATAAGTGATCTCTCTGTAGTTTCCTCATTTAAGTTTCAAAAAAATGTTGGATTCTCTTACAATGCTTAGAGTTTTCCTTCTGAAAATTTTCTGGTCACTGTAAAAAACAGCCCTAAGTATTAGAGTTATCATATTAAAGACAAAGATGAAAACACTTTGTTTTCTAGGTATATCAGCTACAGCTTTATGTAAATAAGCATTTCATAAGTAATGAAGATAACAAATGCAAATGAGACAGTGAGACCATTTTATCTTTAAAGATGAGGAAATACTGTTTCCCAGTGTTTGAGTAAGAAATATATGAAGTGAAAAATGGGCACTTAGGCTGAAAGATCAGCAGACCAAGACCTCCAGGTCAACTGCCCACTTTCATCAACAGATTTATTAGAACGCAACCCCACCCAATCTTTTATGGATTGTCTAGGAGTAGAGACAGTGAGAATATGGCCCACAAAGTCGAAGATATTTACCATCTGGCTCTTTCCAGAAAAAGCTTGCCAACCCCTGATTTAGATGGCAGTGAAAAAATAGCATTATGTCTGATGTTGATTCTTATCTTATAACCATCATTTTCAGTGGACTGAAAACATATGACTTCAGTGGTATAGTATTAATAAAATTTTATATTGTTGAATTTTACATAAGTGAAAACTGCAGATAAGGAGTTTACAGGTCAAATGGTAACTCTTTATGATAAAACACTGTTGCACTCCTGAATTTGAAAGCCAAAGGCAGTCATTAAATAAGGCAAAAGGAGGGGCTGTTCGGCAATCCTCCACCTTCAGTCCATTCCTGTCTGACAACTCTGATCACAAGAGATCATCATGATTCTTGTTGTTTCTTCACCTCCGCTGCCGGAGTTTCTTGAGGGCAGAAGGTGTGTCTTCTGCGGCCTGGTGCTTAGCACGGTTGTTAGTATTAGTAGGTACATAGTCGTAGCTGAATGCAGAGCCATGCGGCAAAGGGTTGAACGATCCAAGCATAGGAGATTCAGGGGAGCAGCCACAGACAGAGGAGTTTGGGCAGAGTGTTCTCAAAGACAGGATGAAGCAGCAGTGAGCTCACAAAAATCACAGTCTCTACCTTACAAAGTGAAAATACAACCAGGGCACACCAGGTAATCATGGCCACCTTTTTATGATCATATAGGATGTGACGAGAAAGAAGGAAAGCGAAGTTGCTCAGTCGTGTCCGACTCTGCGACCCCATGGGCTGTAGCCTACCAGGCTCCTCCACCCTTGGAATTTTCCAGGCAAGAGTACTGGAGTGGGTTGCCATTTCCTTCTCCAGGGGATCTTCCTGACCCAGGGATCGAACCTGGGTCTCCAGCATTGCAGGCAGATGCTTTACCATCTGAGCCAACAGGGAAGCCCAGGATGTGCCAGAGACACATTCTTCTCAGCTCCTTGCAAGCATTTATTATGTTCATTGTCACAACAACTCAAGGAAATAGGTTCTTCTCTTTGTTTCATAAGTGAAGAAACTGAAGCAGAGAGGTTTATTACCTGGGCCTGGAATACACAGCTAGAAAATGGTAGACAGTTTTAAACCCAAGAAGTCTGAATCCAGAGATGAAAACTTACGATTATGTTCTATTGGTCTGTCTGCGGATGCACCTCTGGCCTCTTCCTCCTCAGTGCTTTTCAAGACATTCCATAAGGAGCTGTTTCCTGAAAATGTGCATTTCCACTTTTGTCATGAAAAGCAATAGCTCAAACCTAGTTTGTTGTAGAGCTGTTAATTTTACAGCAAACTTACCGGCCCCCGTAAAACAAAGCTCGGCATTTGAACAGGGCTGGTCACACCATACTCCATTGTCTTTAAGGAGTATGCTTTTCTGTTGTGCTTTTCTGTGTAATTAAGAAACATTATTTCAAATTGGGAAATCCTGGAATGGTTTTAGATGTAGGTCCTTGCTGCTCAGGCTCCCTTCTGAAATTCAGTGTCATCAACATCTGGAAGCTTTTTAGAAATCCTCTCAGGCCCCAGTCCAGACCTACTGAATCAAAACCTGCATTTTAACACAATGACTAGGTGATTCCTATGCACTAAAGTCTGAGTAGCACGTACTCTTCCACTTCATTGTGATTATCATTGACTTCATGAGAGAGAATGCGGTGGCCCCTTGGTATCTGTTGGACAATTGGTTTTAGAACCCCCCGTCCCACCTCAACCCCACCCCACAGACACCAAAATCTTTGGATACTCAAGTTCCTTATATAAAATGGCATAGGATTTGCATTTGAGCTATGAGTGTCTGCCATGGACTTTTCCTTCTTTCCTTTCTTTCCTCATTTGGCTGCATCAGGCCTTAGCCGCCGCACACAGGAGATTTCTTGCGTCATGCAGAATATTCTGTTGCAGCACGTGGACTCTCTAGTTGTGGCTCACAGGCTCTCTAGTTGTGTCACATGGGCTCTAAAGTGCAGGAGCTTCAGTAGTTGTGGCATGCGGGCTTACTTGTTCCGTGGCATGTGGGATCTTAGTTCCCCAGCTAGGGATCAAACCAATGTCCCCTGCATTGCAAGCTGAATTCTTAACCACTGGATTACCTGGGAAATCCTGTGGACATCCTCCCATAGACTTCAGATAATCTCTTTCTTGAAATAACTAATGCAATTTAAATGCTATGTAAATACTTGCCATTGTGGGGAAATTCAAGTTTTGGTTTTGGGAACTCACTGGAATTTTTCCCCCTGAATATTTTCAATTCGAGATTGGTTGAATCTAAGGCTTTGGAACCCGCGTATATAGAGGGCTAACTGTATTCTGTATCTCTGGAGGTAATGGGTCAATTTGATAAGAGCTTGACATGCTAGGGGCAAAGGCCCCATCCTGGCTTTGAAATGACTTAGAGGCTCACAGTTCTGACTGAACATAGGGGAACTTTTAAAACCCCAGAGCCACTCAGGGTCCTTTGTGGTTCTATGCAAATTTTAGAATTGCATTTTCTATTTCTGTGAAAAATGCCATTGGAGTTTTGATAGGAATTGCAATGATTCTATGGGTAATATGGGTAATTTGAGTAATACAGACATTTTAATAATATTAGCTTATCTGATCCACGAACACAGGATATCATTCCATTTATTTTTATCTTCTCCAGTTACTTTCATCAGTGTCTTATAGTTTTGGTGTTTGAATCTTTCACTTCTTGGTTAAATGTATTTTTGTTTTATTGTTTTCAATACTATTATAAATTGGATTGTTTTCTTTGTCGGATAGCTCATTTTTGGTGTATAGAAACACAGTTGATTTTTACATTTTGATTTGAGCCCTGAAACTTCATTATTTATTTATTTATTTATTTTTTAGTTTTAACAATTTTGATGGGGTCTTTAAAATTTTCTGTAAACAAGATCAGCTCATCTGTGGACAGACACAATGTTACTTCTTTCCTAATTGAATGCCTTTAATTCCTTTTTTCTTTCCTATTTGCTCTGGCTAGAATTTCCACTACTATGTTGAGTAAGAGTGGTGCATGTGGGCATCCTTGTCTTGTTCTCGATCTTAGATCGAAAGCTTTTAACTTTTCATCATTAAGCATGTTGTTAGTTGTGGGTTTGTCATATATGGCCTTGTTATGTCAAAGTATGTTTCCTCCATACCCACTGTATTGAGTTTTGATCATGAAAGGATGCTGAATTTTGTCAAATACTTTTCTGCATATTTTCAAGTGATCATATAATTTTTATCTTGCATTCTATTAAAGTGGTGTGTCACATTTATTTATTTGCATGTGGTACCATCCTTACCTCCCAAAGATAAGTCCCGCAAAGCCACTTTGAAAATGTACAGAACTGGAGGCATCACACTCTCTGATTTCAAACTATATTATGATGCTATAATAATCTAAACAGTGTAGTACTGGCGTACAAACACATAGACCAGTGAAATAGAATTGAGTGACCAGAAAAATTTTTGACAAGAAAACCAAGAATACTCAATGGGGAAAATATGGTTTCTTCAATAAATGATGTTTGGAAAACTGAATATTCACATGCAGAAGAATGAAGTTAGATCCCTATCTTACACCACTTAAAAAATGAACTCTAATGGATTAAGGATTTAAACATACAACCTGATATCATGAAACTTCTAGAAGAAAACTTAGGGGGAAAGCTCTTTGGCATTGGTTTTGGCAGTGGTTTTTGAAAAAAATATGACAATAAAATCACAAGCAACAAGGGAAAAATATAAACAAGCGAAGCTATATCAAACTAAAAGGCTTATGCACAGCGAAAGAAACAATCAACAAAATCAAAAGGTAATCCATGGAATGTGAGAAAATATTTGAAAACTCCTATGAGGACCTAAATAGACATTTTCTTCCAGAGAAGACATATAAATGGCCCATAAGTACATGAACAAATGCTCAACATCATTAATCATCAGGGAAATACAAACCGAAAGCACAACAAGCTATCACCTCACACTTGTTAGAATTGCTATTTCTACTGGGCAAGAAAGAACAAATGCTGGCAAGGATGTGCAGAAAGGGGAACCCCAGTACTCTGCGGTGAGGCTGCAAACTGGTATAGCCACAATGGAAGACAGTAAGGAGATTCCTCAGAAGAACAACCATATGATCCAGCAATTTCACTTCTGGGTATTAATCCAAAGAAAATGAAATCACTACCTCATAGAGATATCTACACCCCAAGTTCATTGGAGCATTATTCACAATGTCCAAACATGGAAATAACCTAAATGACCGTTGATGGATGAATGGTTGAAGAAAATATCACGCGTGTATATATGCATATTTTTCCTTCACAGTGGAATATTATTCAGCCATAAAAAGCCATCCTGACATCTGTGACAACATGGGTGAATGTTAACTTCATTATACTAAGTCAAATATGTCAGAGAAAGACAAATACTGTAGTGTTGCTTATGTGTGGAATCTGAAAAAGCCAACCCAGAAACAGCAGATTGGTGGTTGCCAGGAGCTGAGGAGTGGGAGCAATGAGGAGATGCTGGTCCAAGGATACCAATGTCCAATGTCCAGTCATAAGAGCAGTAAGTTCTGGGGATCTAACGTGCAGCACGGTAACCGTAGTTAACAATATTGTGTGTTAGTTGCTCAGTCATGTCTCTTTGTGACACCATGGATTGTAGCCCACCAGGCTCCTCTGTCTATGGGATTCTCCAAGCAAGCATACTGGAGTGGGTTGCCATTTTCTTCTCCAAACAATATTGTGTAACAGCAATAACAAAATGGTGATTATATGAGGTGAAGGATGTGTTAAGGAACCTTAGTGCCATGAACATTTCACAGTGTATACATATGTCAAATCATTGCACCTTATACAACATTATATGTCAATTATATCTCAGTAAATCTGGAAAACAAACAAAAACCCAACCCAGAGCTCAGACTGCTTACCATACCAATTAGTTCAGAACCTCTGGGGGTGGGACCTAGGCATCAGTGTTTTTTAAGATCCCTGGGTGATTCCACTGTGCAATAGAGGTTACTCCCTCTCTGGAAATGGGGTGTTCTCTGTGGGAGAAGAGTGAATGTGCTTCTATTTGCCTTTCTAACCAAGCTTTAGTTGGCTTCCTCTGAGCCCTCTACTCAACTAGACTGGGCCCTGGGCTTTGGTCTCTATCCTCATAGAGTCCAGTGTTAGCAGGAATCCTCTGAAGTCGATTTAGCTGTACTCCCTCACCCTTGATATTTGATCACCCTCAGTGTCTGATCACTTCTGCTCATCCCCTACCCACCATTTCCCAGTGATACCTGATCCCCCTGGCCTGCCCTCATCAAGAATCCTGTTTGGTTAGTTTAGCAAGAATTATCCTACCCTCTTCATGATTTTCCATCCTCCACCCACCGTCTTGCTCCTTGGCTATAAATCTCCACTCCCATGGCATTCAGAGTTGAGCCTGAGCTTTCTCCCCTTCTGCCAATAGATCCCCTTGAAGAAAGTCTTCCTTACCATCTTTAACAAGTACCAGAATAATCTTTTCTTTAACACTACTACTCACCCTTAATGTCTCAGTTTAAGCCTTACATGTTTTTTCCAGGAAGTCTGAATTAGGTGTCCCTTCTACATGTTTAAACACTCCCTCTGCTCCTTCTATCAGTTGCTATTGTAATTTCCTGCATACTTTTCTCTGTGTCCCGTTTGACTCAAAATGTCATGATGGCAGCACTGCGTCCACCTTGTTCCACAGGAACAGCAGCGGCAGCCGTGAGCACTCACTGCATCACACACGGACTGTGTGTCACTCTCTGCGCATACTATCTTAGTGAATACCCATCTCAGCCCGGTGATCATCTCCATTTTACAGGCAACAATCTGAGAATGCGAAAATTAATTAACTTGCCTCAGGTCACACTGCTAGGAAGTCCTTAGCTAACTTAAGTTCCTGGCACATGGTAGGGTATTCAATAAAGGCTTGTTGAGTGAAAAAATTAAACACATGAGTTGCTTTCCTCTCTAGTTTGTCGGCAACCTCTCTGGTGGGATGACCACCACAGTGAGATTCCCTTCCCTTACTCTCATCCTTACTAGGGTTCAGCTTTGACCTCTTCCAAGTTTTCTGCCCTAAAGTAGATGGGCTGAGAGTTCTGACCTTCTTATGACTGAACAGCAATAACTTCTGACCTAAGGGGTAGTATCCCAGCTCTTTTTGACAGAGCGTACTAAGAGAAAAATTAAAATAGGAGAGATTGTATGGGTACCATTTCCCGAAGTTGTACTTTCAGCTTGAGGACCCAGTGTGGGAGGAATAGGACATGGAATTGTTGCAAAGGACCCTTAAATCCTTAGACATGTCATGGGCATTTTCTGAGAATGGAAATAAGCATGATTTTCCATTTCTAGACATACTATTGGATTTATTGTTGTTGCAACCAATAAAGTGTGAGCTCATCTAAGATTATTATTGAATCCATATTAGCTTCCCATCATCTTATTTAGTAAGTACAAACTGAAGCAATAAAATATTTTGTCGGGTCCAGTGGGATATTTTTCATTAAAAATATGGAATGCTTTACCAGTTTATGTGTCATCCTTGCACAGATACCATGGTAATCTTTTCTGTATCATTCCAATTTTAGTAGGTGGGCTGCCGAAGTGACTACCGATGGGATTTTTGCAGTTAGTAGCAATAGAAATTCTAAGTATTTATTGCCTGAGCAGTGTATTGTGGATGCAGAATATCTCATTTAATTCTCCATCAACTCTGCAATGGCTACTGTTATTCTCGTTTGGTGTATAAAGAGCGCAGGATATCCTAGAACATTGATAATATTTCCTGCTTTAATACTATGATGAAGACAGAACACCTGGGGACTGCCCGGCCACTGCCAGAGTGGCCGCCACAGGAAGGGTCCATGGAGGTTCAGATGCTTGGGTGGTTGGAGGGAGGGTGCTAATACTCATATGCAGACATGGAGGAGGGGCCTCAGATAGACTGACCATGTCTAAAGTTTAGGAGCCCTTGATGATCTAAAAAAGAAGTGGTATATACCCAAAGACTTTGTGTGTGCTGTGCTTAGTCGCTTAGTTGTGTCCGACTCTTTTTGACCTCATGGGCTGTAGCTCGCCAGGCTCCTCTGTCCATGGGGATTCTCCAGGCTAGAATACTGGGGTGGGTTCCCACGCCCTCCTCCGGGGGATCTTCCCAACCCAGGGGTCGAACCCAGGTCTCCCACATTGCAGGTGGATTCTTTACCATCTGAGCCATCAGGGAAGTCCAAGAATACTGGAGTGGCTAGCCTATCCTTTCTTCAGGGGAACGTCCTGACCCAGCAATTGAACCAGGGTCTCCTACATTGCAGGTGGTTTCTTTATCAGCTGAGCCACCTGGGACGCGGGGGCTAAAGTGGTTACCTTGGGAAATGGCAGTGTTCTGGAGTGGGATAGGGAGGATGTGTAAGGATCTGGGACCTCCAATGCTGAGAAGAGCGGTGCATGGGTACTCAGGCATTCATTGATTCCCTCCCATGTTCCAGACACAATGCAAGTGGCTGCAATACAGTTCTAAGCAAAAGAGACGTGGTTTCTCTCTTAATTGGAATTGTTTAGAGAAAAGTATTCAAATATTAGCATAATATATAATTTAAAGCTGTGATAGGCACGATGAATGAAAGGTACAAGGTGCTATATAAGTGTACGGTAGGGGAATGTAGTCTCATTAGGAGGATCAGGAAAGGCTTTCTTGAAGGAGAAACTGGAGAGAAGGAAGGAGAGGAAACATCCCTGGCAGAGGAAACAGCTTGTGCAAAGGCCCTGAGGGGAAAGGAAAGGGATGCATCTGAGAAAATGAAAGAAAGCCAACATGTCTACAGCCCAGGGTGCTGAGGAAAATACCTCTGGGACTCTGGGAAAGCTGGAGAACGGGAGAAGGAGCAAGCCATTTGAAACTCGCCTCCAAGCTAAGACCAGCTGGACTAAGGCTATTGAACTATAAGTCTGAGTTTCCTCAACTGGCCCCATGCTAGAGATCTAGGTAGTCCCAAGGCAGCCTTCATCATGTTGCCTGACAGTTTCTCAGATGACAAGTGCCCTGGTTAGGGGAGGACAGTTAGGTTTTGGCCATAGATCTGTAATATCTTCTTCAATTTGGAAATTCTGGAACTCTGCTGACCCTGTGGGATTGTGTGTCCAGTGGCTCTTATACTGGTTAAATCTTTAGTAGCACTGATTTAGAGCAGTAGCCTTCAACCTTAGGTGCACATTAGACTCACCTAGTAGTCATGTATGGGTGTGAGAGTTATGCCATAAGGAAGGCTGAGCATTGGGGAATTGATGCTTTCAAACTGTGGTGTTGGAGAAGACTCTTGAGAGTCCCTTGGACAGCGAGGAGATCCAACCAGTCCATCCTAAAGGAGATCAGTCCTGGGTGTTCATTGGAAGGGCTGATGCTGAAGCTGAAACTCCAATACTCTGGCCACCTGATGCAAAGAGCTGATTCATTGGAAAAGACCCTGATGCTGGGAAAGACTGAGGACAGGAGGAGAAGTGTGCAACAGAAGATGAGATGGTTGGATGGCATCACCAACTCAATGCACATGAGTTTGAGCAAACTCCAGGAAAAAGCGAAGAACAGTGAAGCTTGGCGTGCTGCAGTTCATGGGTCACAAAGACATGAGTGAGCAACTGAACAACAGCAAGAGTCACGTGGAGAAATTTTAAAAAAATCAGTGCTGCTATTATTCACAATAGCCAAGACATGGAAATGACCTGAGTCCATCAGTAGATAAATGAATAAAGAAGTGTGGTATATATAGTGGAATAAATCAGGTGGAGGAAGACAAATACTATATGATCTCACTTATATGAAGAATCTAACTCAATAAATAGAAAAAACAAACTTACAGAAAAAGAGATCAAACTTGTGGTTACCAGAGGCAGAGGGTGGTGAAAGGGGGGAGTTGGATGAAGGTGGTCCATAGATACACACTTTCAGTTAGAATACATAAGATACATTACAAGGAATGTAATCTACAGTATGATGGCTATAGGTAACACTGCTGCATGAGATACAAAAAAAAAAAATTTAAGAGAGTAAATTATATGAGTTCTTAATAAAAGGAGAAGAAATTTCCCTTTCTTCTTTTCTTTTTATTGTACCTATATGAGCAGATGGATGTTGCTGAACCTATGGTGATATGTAAATCACAATATCTGTAAATCAGACCCTTCTGCTGCATTCCTTAAACTCCTATGGTGATAGATGTTAATTATTTCTCAATAAAACTGGAAAAAAAAATTACTGCTGCCTCAGCCCCATGCCCTTTGTTTATGATTTCATTATTCAGAGTAAAGTCTGGGCATCAAGACTTTTCAAAGCTCCCCAGGTGATTCTAATATTCAAACAAGTTTGAGAACCATAGGATTACATGCTAGTTCCCAAATGCCAGTCCACAGATCAGCCAAATTGTGAGTACCTGCTATCAAATCTGCTGTGTCAGCATTTAAGAGTAGCAGCACCCGGTGATTTTTTAACCTATCCAGTTTTGGGAAAGCCTGATTAGATGATGGCCTGTCGAACTTTAATATGATTCAGTATGGGGTGGGGCCTGAGATACTGCATTTTTTTTTTTTTTATTATTATTATTTTTTTTTTCCAGTGGGTTTTGTCATACATTGATATGAATCAGCCATGGATTTACATGTATTCCCAATCCCGATCCCCCCTCCCACCTCCCTCTCCACCCGCTTCCTCTGGGTCTTCCCAGTGCACCAGGCCCGAGCACTTGTCTCATGCATCCCACCTGGGCTGGTGATCTGTTTCACCATAGATAGTATACATGCTGTTCTTTTGAAATATACCACCCTCACATTCTCCCACAAAGTTCAAAAGTCTGTTCTGTATTTCTGTGACTCTTTTTCTGTTTTGCATATAGGGTTATCGTTATCACCTTTCTAAATTCCATATATATGTGTTAGTATGCTGTAATGTTCTTTATCTTTCTGGCTTACTTCACTCTGTATAATGGGAGATACTGCATTTTTAAAAAGCTCCAAGGTGCTGTTGCCTTGGAGGACCACCCTTGAATAACAGTGGTTTCAGGGGATGCAAATGAAAGAATGAGTGGCTTTTCTCCAAAACCTGCAGAGGGCTGGACCTGAAAGCTATTAGCATATAAGGGAACTTATTTACATGCCCTTGCCTCCTTCCCAGATGGCTTTCTTCAGAGCAGGGATTGAGTCTTTCTCCTGGCGCCATCTTTAGCGTCTAAGCTCAGTGCTAAGCACAGTTAGAAGCACAATAAATGGGATCTGAATTGAATAAATACCATGATGTCCTCAGGGTCCAAGCTGCAGAGCCAGCTGAAGGTGAGACATTGCTCTAAAGCCCGGGCCTTCTGCCACTTCCAGTCATAAATTCCAATTGGATGGGATCCAATGCGAAGCTGTGTGTTCCTGAAGCCTGCTCTGTAGGGGTAGGGTCAAAGCCGGCCTCTGGAATATTAATAATCCTGAGCAGTGACCACGGCTATGATATTTACAGACCCATGAAGCACAGGGGACAGCCTGAGGCTGCGCACACAGCTATAGACTCCAAGGATTTACTCTGCTCCAAATGGAGCATGTATATTGCCCGACACTGCCAAAAGCCATACGGCTCATTAGCTTTTACTATACCGAGAAATGCGCCAGGCCTGGTGCTAAGAGGACATGACAAGGTGCATTTGACAGCACTGGTCAAAGGAAAAAGCACAGTGGGAGCGGAACTCCTCTGCGGGCTGTGGCTCATGTCTTTGGAACAGGAGACAAATACCTCTGCCTCTCCGTTTGGAGGCCCAGGCTGGTTGGAGTCTGACAAGGACTTATTACTTTAGAAACTTTTTTCAGGCGTTTGGTTTCTTCCCCTGGTTTCTCCCTGCATAGTGATGGATGTTTTGTTCCTGAATATTTTTTGATGCTATCACTATTTGCATTGTTTGTGAGTTACATATTAGGAGGAGTTCCAGAAAGAGAAGGGAACAGAGAGAGAGAGAGCAGAAAGAGACAAAGAGACACAGAGAGACAAAAAGATGGAGAAGGGAAGGAGAAAAAAACACGTAAGTAGATGGAAAGGAGTAGAAAACTGTAGAGAAAAGGGTGGGAAGTCAGAGGAGGACCCCAGGCCAGGTCTCCCCCTTCTTTTTGTTTCTTTATAGTCAAGGATGGTCAGAGTGGGCTTCCCAGGGGGCACTAGTGGTAAAGAACTAGCCTGCCAGTGTAGGAGACAGAAGAGACGCAAATTCTACACCTGGGTTGGGAAGATCCCCTGGAGGAGGGCATGCCAATCCACTGCAGTATTCTTGCCTGGAGAATCCCATGGACGGAGGAGCCATGGGATCCCAAAGAGTCGGACACTACTGAAGCAACTTAGCACGCACGCGTGTACACATGGTCAGAGTATCCTTCAAAGGGAACGCACATGCTGCCACTCTTAAGTCCTGCAAGAGGCTCAGAGGGTGACATTTTTTTTTGGTCTCATCTTTCAGCCTTGATAACTCACTGCTAACACTTACCATGAACTCTCACCCCTGTTTTGTTTTTTTTTGTTTTTTTTTTACCACCATCACTCTTTTATTTTCTATCAAAGGCTAGACTACCTGGTTCCGGGCAGTTACATTTTATGGGTTAAATTTTTTTTAGTGGTTGGAATGATTAAAATCTAGTCTCTTAACAGGTTTGATGAGTATAATACAATACTACTGTCTAGATTCACTATACCATGCATAAGATCTCCAGGACTTTTTTATTACTCAGTATAAATTTGTGCCCTTAAACAGTGTCTGTCCTAGCCCCTCACCCTGCATCCCCTAGTATTATAATTACCATAGTACTTTCTGTTTTAACAAGTTTGGCTAAAAAGAAATGAGAATTAGGTAATGTAAGAGAGGTGCTAATTATGGTGCAGGGACAATCCTGTTACAATATATGAATGTGTGAAATCAACATGAGTTCACCTGGCATTGTGTGTGCCCAGTCAGTCATGTCCAGCTCTCTGCAACCCTGTGGACTGTAGCCCTCCAGGCTCCTCTGTCCATGGGATTCTCCAGGCTAGAATCCTGGAGTGGGCTGCCATTTCCTCCTCCAGGGGATCTTTCTGACCCAGGGCTTGAACCCACATCTCTTGTGTCTCCTGCATTGGCAGGTGGATTCTTTACCACGGTGCCACAGGGGAAGCCCTGAGAACACCTTAAATTTACACAATGTTATATGTCAAATATATTATTTTAAAAAAACAAAACTTTCTCAGGCTATTAGACCTTTATACCACATTAAATCTCTGTACTCAACTTTCCATATGCCTCTGACCCTCTTCTCTGCACACAGACTGTGATGAGATCTCGTTCTGGGCTTCCCACCTCAACCTCCCCATGGGCCATCCCGAAGTATAGATCCCACATGGAATGTTATAACTGAGGGTTCCCAAAGTATGTTCCCTGGACCACCTGCTGTGGAATCACGTGGATGGGGGTAACGGAGGAGGAAGAAAGGAAGATTATGTTACAGATAGATTCCTGAGCTGGGTCCACCCAGCCCTACTAAACCGGACTGGGGAGGAGGTGACTATGGAAAGCTACATTGGAAATCTTTGACCCAGCGGATACTGATATACAGGCCAGTTTACAAACCTCAGCAAGAGCAAGACCACCTTTGGGGGTCTCAAATTATTTCTCTTTCAAGACCTGTTCAAAGGGTCGGAGACCACCCGCCCCAAACACATGTCCTCTCCGGAGCCTGGGTCACACACTTATGCAAATCATGGAAACTCAGCAGCCCATCACTTTCTCATCTAAAACAGGGGGTGTGTCTTAAGTCATGAATGGGAACAGGGACAGGTAACATATATGGAAGTAAGCTGGCTTGATGGAAGTTAGGGGAAGCTGCAGGCCCCATGCTCTGGTTAAAGGGGCAGCTGCTTCTCCATAGTAGCTGGATTGTGGCTGGGAACTTGCCTGGTGGTCCAGTGGTAATGATTCTGCCTGCCAATACAGGGGATATGGGTTTGATCCCTGGTCTGGGAAGATCCCACCTGCCACGGGGCAACTAAGCCCCCAGGCCACAACTACTGAACTCTCACGCCCCACCTACTGAAGCTCCCACGCCCTAGAGCCTGTGCTTCACAACAAGGAGCCGCCCCAAAGAGAAGCTCAAGCTCCACAACTGGAGAGCAGCCCCTGCTTGTCGCAACTAGGGACCCAGCACAGCCAAAAATAAATAAATAAAGAAATTTAAAATGTTTTTTAAAAGTGCTCTGGAGGGGAGATCACCCAGAGGCACCAAATATTCTGAATTTGTGAGGGATGCTGGAAATCTGGACTTTTATGTAAATTTTTCTGTTGCTCGTTGAAGCTTCTCTGCTGTTCCCTCACCTTTCCAGGTCTCAAAAGTTAGCAGACATCAAAATCACCCGGTGGACTTGTTAAAATACACATTGCCAGGTCCCACCCCCCAAACTTCTGATTCAGAAGCTCTGAGAATGTGCACTTCTAACAGGCTCCTGAAGGATGATGGTGCCGCTGGCCCAGGATTAACACCTTAAGAATCACTGCTATAACACACCACTCACTACATATGATGTTTTTCTTCTTAAATCAGTACTCACCCCTTCCTTAGCTTCTCTCTCATTTCTGAGTCACTTCACACAGCAGTCACTTTGGGCCCTTCTAGGGTTGCTCACATGATTGAATACATTTTGACAAACATGACTGTCATTTCTGAATGTTTACTATGTGCCAGCCATTCATCTAAACACATATAGCCAAAGCTATGGTTTTTCTAGTAATCATGTACAGATGTGAGAGTTGAACCATGAAGAAGGCTGAGCGCTGAAGGATTGATGCTTTTGGACTGTGGTTCTAGAGAAGACTCTTGAGAGTCCTTTGGACAGCAAGGAGATCAAACCAGTCCATCCTAAAGGAAATCAACCCTGAATATTCATTGGAAGGACTGATGCTGAAACTCCAGTATTTTGGCTACCTGATGCAAAGAGCCAACTCATTGGAAAAGACCCTGATGTTGGGAAAGATTGAAGGCAGGAGAAGGGGATGACAGAGGATGAGATGGGTGGATGGCATCACCGACCCAAAAGGCATGAATTAGAACAAGCTCTGGAAGATAGTGAAGGACAGGGAAGCCTGGTGTGCTGCAGTCCTTGGGGTTGCAAAGAGTCGAACACAGCTGAGGGACTGAACAACAACAGCATTAATCTTCATCACAACCTATTTGGAAGGCATTTTCACCCCTGACTTCTACATGGAGGGAAGTGAAGCCCAGAGAAGTTAAGTAACTTGCTTGAAGTCACACGGTTAGTGAGTGGGAGAACCAGAATCCACACCCGAAATGTCTGAGTCCTTAGAACTTCTGGACCAAGCTGGGGGTGCCTTTGAGA